>NC_088369.1:28258049-28300549 GCF_034508935.2 Berghia stephanieae | reverse complement strand
GTGACCTGATTTATGGGTCTGGCATAAACAATATTATAACAATCTTTGGCTGACCTTCCACAAAAGTAATAAAGGAATAACTTCCATATTCTTCCTTCCTATCATCTGTGTAGCATTTTGTGTCACAATAGAGAGATTTTACAACTTTAGCTTATGGAAGTTTTATAAGAACATTACAAAGTTGCGATTCAAAATGTTATGACAAAATTTATGTTAAAAATTTATAATTTATAATTAAAAATACACATATCTTATCCAAAAAAAAACTCTCTATGGTGACATAATACATTATCTCTGTGATAACTGTGGAAATTCCCAGACATTGTCATTGAATAGTTTCTGAAAAACGTTTGCACAGTATTCCATACTGTTAGAAACATGACATATTTAGAAAATAGCAAAATAGCTTTCAGTTTTTCACACTTTTCTTACTATCCACCTTTTCAACTGTGTCTTTCTTGCCTTTATAGATTATTTTGAGAAGTCGGAATTCAATAATATTATTTCTAAGATAATAAGACATCGTTCGAACCAAAATCTCAAAATTTATTTTTTTAAAGGATTTTCTTTATAATTAGACCCAACGGCCCTTTCATCATTATTTAGTGGTCTTATCGGATGTTTGGTTTTATAAGTAAAGCTCAACTATTGATTAAGGGTGTTGATGATGATAAAGGTGTTATTACCACGAAGAATACGACGACGATGATGATGATGACAACAACGACGACGACAGTTAAGTTGGATGGATGAGACAACTAAATAATGCTTATGCTTTGGAATTGGGAAGGATAATGAGAGAACGGAAGGGGAGATATAAAAAATAATTGCATTGGAGGTGGAGATGCAATGGGTTGAAGCTTGATGGCACTTTTGGGCAGAGGATCATGACATTAGGTGATGAAAAACAGGAGAATATGGAAATTAACTGCATGAATTTTTAGCTTTACAGTGCTGAGAGATCATCTATTCCCAGAACCAATGAAATCACCGCCATCACCACAACAACTAACATCATTACCATCACCACCACCACCACCACCAATAACATCATTACCATCATCACTACAACAACTAACATCATTACCATCACCACAACTAACAGCATTATCATTATTACCATCACATTAACATAATTCCATAACCACTACCACAATTAACATCATTACCACCATCATTACAACAGCAACTAACATTATTACCATAACTACCAGAACAACTAATATCATTTCCATCATCACCACAACTAACATTATTACTACAACCATCACAACAAATAACATCGTAACCATCGCCAAAACCACAACTAACATCATTACCATCACTACCACAACAACTAACAACATTACCATCACTACCGCTTGTTGGCATTCGAATGCCATGCAAGGTGTTACCCTTTAGCATTTGGTAGCCTGATTCTATTTACTCTATTTTACTCTAACATGATATCTCGCATAGTTTTTTACCAAGAGAGCAGTAGCAACGAGACGACTCGTTCTTCATTCAACACCGGCGACTAATCTTTTGGTGAGTACGGATAGATCAAAATGTGGAAACATTACGACTTGAAAAAAAGATTAGCCTCGCCATTAAAGGGTTAAAAAGATAACGCAGCTACTGCTGATTTTAGTATTATATCAATCAGACAATGACTAATTAAATCCAATTTGAATTTAAGGCATCTTTAAAATGTTATGTAAGTTGAACGTTGATTATAGGCGTTGTCGTGGTTGTTTTTTGTACTGTGGTTACGATGATTTTCTTTTGCCGGTATCTTTCATTTTTTAAAAAAATGTTGGTTTGGTGTATGATATTCGTGTGTGTGTGTGTGTGTGTGTATATGTGTGTGTGTATGTGTGTCTCTGTGTGTGTGTGTGTGGTTAGATGGATAATAGTCTTCAACAGTCATAACGTCACTTCCTTCCTAATGACGCATGGTAACTTAGTAACACTGGCTCTAAACTATCGGAACAATGGCGGACGCCGTATGAAATATTTCTCCGGCGAGCTTAAACGCGTATCCAGAGGAAAAAACCCCCATAAATTTGATCATGTTTTGACTTTTACACATTCTGATCACAGGGCATATGGAAAGGGAATGAAAAGTTCTAGCCAGCATGAAGAATAAAAAGTAATGATTTTCTTTGTGTAGAACCAAGATGGCCGCCGTTGCCGGGCGGCGCGACATCAGACTACTGAATCCAATTGTAAGAGAGGTAAGATGGAAGTGAGTAGAATGAATATTTATGCGTTATTATATGGTTCATGGAGATTTATAGAGCTGTTTTCGTGGTGTTGATGTTATTGAATGAAAGTGAAGCGGTGTTGGTCATTGTGGTGCTGCTGGTGGTTGAAGTGGTCATGGTGATGATTATGATTGTGTTGTGGTGTAGGTTGGTAGTTATGTTGTTGCTATTGGTGATTTGTAATGGTGGTGGCGCTGGTAGCAGCTTACTGTCGGTGGTCTCTATGGTTTTGATAACGATTAAAGAGAGATTGTAATGATAGTCTTTGCAGTGATGATATTGTTGATGGTGATAATTGTAACACTAATGGGGGCCAAGCTGTAGTTCTGCCATTCTTTGAATAAAAAACACGTTTTAAAAATTTTGGCCAGAAGATTCATCCTTCAACTTGATCCTCATTTTAATTGATTGGTATTTGAATAAAGAGTTTTTTCACCTTTTAAAAACGTTTTCTTTTAGAACATGGCAGAGTTATGGTGATGACTGCAGCAGATGCAATCTCAGATATCTTAACGACCCTGTTGCTGTATTACCAAATAAAGATCTGGACAAGTGTATCTAAAAGGTACCAGACAAAGCACGAATGAAAAGTACAAGAAAGAAAAAATACCATCCCAAAAAATCAGTCTACCTCCCCAGTCGAGGTAGACTGATGTTTTGGGATGTTTTTTTTTTCTTGTATTGTTCTTTCCTGCTTTGCCTGGCACGTTTTAAACACACTTAATCAGATCTTTACCTTATATCGGGGTCCTGCTCCCTAATTTCTGAATTTGCTGTATTGCTGCAGTCTGACAAAATAGTTTGTTTTCATATTGACCAGAAAGCTTTTACTTCAAATATCGATCAATTAAGGTGACCCTTCTTTTTAGTCCTTCAGAGGCCTATGGAGCCGGAGTTTATACCGTGTCTATAGCGTGAAACGGACAATAGAAATTACTTGCTATTCTTTGGATAAGACGCTAGTTTATTGCAAATTAGTTTTCACCAGGTCTAAGAGACCCAGCTACCCATTCACTTCCTGGTGGGGGGAGGCGACAGAAGCATATCTCGACTGCATGTGAAGCGAGTGCTCTACCAACTGCGCTATCGGGACCCCGAAGATGACCCTTAAATTGTCAAAATGTATCCAATGTGTTGACGTCTCAGGTTTGGGACTCTTGGCAATGTGAATGCCATCTCAATTGATCGGTATACGAAGTCAACGGTTTCTTTTAAAATGAAAATCATGAATATTGGTCATTTTACGGTAAATATTTGACAAGGTGTGAAATTCACAGAGTCAGAAAAAGAAAATCTTATAATAATGTACCAATAATAATAATGTATGGCACTCGTATAGGGCATAACCATGACTTGCGCTTCACAGTTACAAGAATAACACTCTAAAATATCACTAACACACACATACACACACACACACACACACACAGAGAGAGAGAGAGAGAGAGAGAGAGAGAGAGAGAGAGAGAGACAGACACTTTCAGTTATTACTCAAAAGAAGAAAAAGAATTAAAATTACAAAAAATAAAAACTGCACATGTATACATTAACACATGCATGCACACATACACACACAAACTCTCTCTCTCTCTCTCTCTCTTTCTCTCTCTCTCTCTCTCTCTTTCTCTCTCTCTCTCTCTCTCTCACACACACACACACACTCACATATTCTCATAAGCACACTACACATAAAATATCAAAGTTGACCAGATAGTTCGAACAATTTAATGCTTATATTATGTTGCTTTAGGACGGTGTAGTCCATGCTGAGGTATGGGTCGGAAGTACCCAGGGGTGGTATAGGGGGAATGGGGTAGAGAGGAAGAAAGAGAGAGAGAGAGAGAGAGAGAGAGAGAGAGAGAGAGAGAGAGAGAACGAACGAACGAAAGAAATAAAGAAAGAAATAAATAGAGAGAGAGAGGGAGAGAGAGAGAGAGAGAAAGAGAGAGAGAGAGAGAGAGAACGAACGAACGAAAGAAATAAAAAAAGAAATAAATAGAGAGAGAGAGAGAGAGAGAGAGAGAGAGAGAGAGAGAGAGAGCGAGAGAGAGTGTCGGGTTACTAAGGGTGTTTCAGTATTGGTCCATGTCTCTGGTGTTGTAGGGGGCTGATCGTTTCCTGTTGATTTGTATTGGGTGCCTGGTATTGGAAAACGTCAAAGACACTGGGCCACGATGGGTTGGTGTTGTTGTATTTGGCATCTTTGTGATGATAGGGATGATGATGATGATGATAATGATGATGATGATGATGATGATGATGATGATGATGATGATGATGATGATGATGATGATGATAATAAACATAATATCATACGATTTCATCTACCGTTTGGAGAGGACACTCGTGTACCAAAAGAACATAAATTTGAGCATTTCGATAACGCAATATCCACTAAATGTTTTCAGAAAAGCTATTTATATGGAGTCTATTCAAGAAAAACACTTAACGGGTAAAACGAGACAAGACTCCTGTTCGGCAATATTACATTCCTTTTGCGGCCATTCCGTTAACGACCAAATACTCACTTTAAACCTGAGTATGATAAGAGAATGTAAGTAAAGAGCAATCAAGAATACGGTGTATTATTTTTGTTGTGTCTGACGAATTTTTAGATTATTTTTCTCAAAGTCCACACCAGCAAAAATCATTCAAGGCTATTTGAATGACTATTTATGTTACGGGATGAGCGAATAAGGAAACAGAAAAAAGTCAGACAAGGTACGAAATGGAGAAAAGAAAAATATATTCCTTTGTCAATCAGCGGGGTGCTCTAATGAGTGAGCTACCGTCTTCTCCCATCACTACCCGAACTCCGCCCACCCTCCACCCCGCAGCCATCGTAAACTTATAGCCTGACACTCACCAAACAATGACGTCAAAAGACCAAACAAATTGTGAGTTGTATTCTTTAGTTCAACCAATGGAATCACTTGTTCCCTTGAGTTCTACTAAGAACAACTCACTAGATTCTTCCCAAACCTAAAAAATGACGTCAAACTACAAGTCCTAGATGGTTCTAGTGTCAGGCTACAATTTTACGATGGCTACGCCCCACCCCAGCTATGAAAGACTTCACTTCCTTCTGTGGTAAAATGCATTCTGATGTTATCGATTAGCTGACTTTGTTTTCTGTGGTGTATCATTGCGTTTATGAGAAAAAACCCATCTTTTTGTATTTCATTTTGGCCACAAATCGTTGACGTCATATTTTATCCATAGATTGAGATCATCTAAGACTGGCCCATAAGTTCTGTGGTTTCGGGTTTTTGTAATTCAGAAAAGTGGATGCAGTAAGCACTTATGATGACAACAACAAGAAAGGAAATGAGTAGTAAAGTGCCAGAAGACAATAGAGAATAAACATTTCGCGGCGGCGATGGGGGCTCGAACCAACGACCTTACTGGTACAACAATTCCGCTTGGCCGGGTAGAGCGTGACTCTATCGTATGAGCTATCCACGATCTGACACCCCCCCCCCCCCCCCCCTTGTCCACCCAGCAGTGATAGGTTAGCTGGCTCTGTTAAATCCGGCGAAATGTACTGTGCGATGAATTAGCATCCTATGCGAAGAGCAAAAGCAATAGCTATTGTCGGTTTCACGCTAGACAAACCGGGATAAACTCCGGCTCAATTGGCCTAATGGCTCTGAAGTACCCTATTTATATATATATATATATATATATATATATATATATATATATATATAATATATATATATATATATATGACCCCAACTGATATTGTTTCGGAAGTGAAAATTTAATTAAAATGAATAGAAATATGATTTTTTTTGGTTCGGTTTACGCATTTATAGTTGGTAGATGTTTATTCTCCTAACAATAATAATCTTATGTGTATGATAATATATTTATACAGCAAAAAGCAGCGTTCAATAAAAAAAATGCAAACTGGACCCCAGCCAGTAAATGGCTGTAAATGCAGTTTTCAGTATCGATATCACTCCCTCATAATACTGTCATGGGACGTGGGTCACTTATTTAGTAAACAATAAAAGATGTTCTGGAGTTATTTGGAGGGGTTGGATATATATATATATATATGTATAAATATATATATATATATATATATATATATATATATATATATATATATATATATATATAGAGAGAGAGAGAGAGAGAGAGAGAGGTGGGGAGGAGAGAGATAAAGAGATAGATATACGGATAGACAGATAGATAGATAGATAGATAGATGGATAGATAGATAAAGAGAGAGAGCGAGAGAGAGAGAGAGAGAGAGAGAGAGAGAGAGAGAGAGAGAGAGAGAGAGAATGTATAGCGTCGATGGTATTTTGAGTTTTGGAAAATTGTAGAGAGTAGTCATTCGCTGGATCGGTTACAAGCATTGCAAAATCTATAACCCCGCGTTGTGTCCTTGAGAAAGGCACTGTTCAAAAATAATTTTATTTAATTCGTTAATATCTTGCTATTGACAATCAAAGACATTTATTGTAAATACTCGTAGTAGCGCGTAATAGGCGTGAAAAGTACATTTTGTTTGATTGGGCATGCTGGGGGAATAGATGAAGATTCGTGAAGCTAATTAATATCTGGGAAATCATTATAATTACCTGCTGGTTATCTGTGATTTATTTGTACTTTATCTGTGATTTATATGTGTTTTATTTATTTATTCGTCTTATTTGGAATTCATCGGTTTGAAGCAGCATGAAGAAAACATACAAATAATTACGGCAATTTAGTCTAGATATAAGCAAGAACAAACAATTAATAAACAAATAGGTAAATAAATAAAAAGGAAATGTAAAAAGCAATTTTAAAAATCAGCTCATGGTAAAGGCTATTTTCTCTCAAAAATAGTCACCCATTTGTTGTTTGAGAATACCCATATCCATAAATTCATATCGATCTGTTTAGCAAATTACCTTCGGTGCATTTACACAAAGAGTGAGGTGTGAAAAATTGGTGCTAGAAGCAAAAAGTAAATATAAAACTACGCGTGGACTACACAGAACAGAACACAATTGAAGATTAATTGTCGTTTCGCAATTATTTCAATAATTAAGTTGCAGCTTCGCTTAGCGAAGATAATCGCTACTGTTGGTGGAATGTCCCCTTTACATGAGCCGTCTGCTATAATGACATACATTGTATGTGTAAATGTTAAATACAGTACTATTTTATTCTCCGTCCATCGCAAAACAATCGTGACAAAATTAAAGGGAAAAGTGGGTCCCGATAGCTCAGTTGGTAGAGCACTAGCTTTACAAGCAAAGGGACCCTGATCAATCACGGGTGCAGTTAGGATCTCTACTGACGCCCCCCTCCTGCCCACCAGTAGTGATTGCGTAGCTGGGTCTTTTAGATCTGTCGGAAAGTGTTTTGCGATGGATTAGCGTGCTCTCCAAAAGATAGCAAGAATTTGCTTTTGACTGTTTTACGCTATAGAAACCAGGATTAACTCCGGCACCACAGGCATCATGGCTCTGAAGGACTACCTTTTAAAATGGAAAATGAAAACGTCAATTAGCATTTGACTTTTTTTGTAGAGTATGAAGCAGCTTCTCAGTTCATTACTAGCTAATTGGTCTTTTTAATTATGGATCCACAGCTTTATGCAGTATCATTATAGAATTAAAGAAAAGAAAAACTAGCGAGGAAGAAATGCAATGTTAAAGTGTCTTGTAAAATTTCTGTTTAAATTTCTATTTTTTTCAACAACTTTAAGAAATTATTAATTCATTTGACAAGGCAGGTGTGGATTCTATCCGTTTTAAAGTCGTTTGTCTTCCATTGGACTTTAACCAATTAACTGCTGTACTCTGAAAAGGCAAGTATTTAATAAATTGGACAGAAAAGTCGTCCTTCAAATATCAATCGATTTAAATGACCCTCTAAAACCTGGGACCTCGCGAAGTTTCCAGGCTTGAGAGGGTTATTTTCTTTCCAAGATGAGGATCATTTAAATCGATCGATATTTGAAGGACGAGTGTTTTCTGGCCACAGTTTTGATCGTCTTTCTAGAGTACAGTCAACTGGTTAATTGATGTACAGAGCAATTAAAAATTCGAAGGACACAGGAAAAATATTATCTTGTGGAACCATCCGTGTTCTAGTTTTATGTAAACTTTGTCGTGTCGTACAAGATAAAATGCCTTTTTAAACGTTGGTCTCAAAGCTTTTACTACTGATAAAGACGGCATATGTCATCACATCAAAAACCTGAATTTCAATTTTCAAAATCTCGTTCAATCCGAGATAACACGATATTGACAACGTTGTCACAAATAAAAAGAAAAACAAATTAATCTTTCATACAGCGCAGTATCCAATGAGCTCAAAGCGCTTTACATGACACCTCTTAGGCGATGTTACATTTTTTCTGACAGAGACAACGCTATTAACGTAGCAACCAAGCCATTTTTCACTTGAGTACGATGAGAGAATGTGAATAAAGAGCCCTTTTCCCAAGGACTCAACAATGCCCCTTCCAGAGCAGGATTCTAGACCCCACCGAACCCTGGTCCACCTGATTTGAAGGCGAGTGTCAAAATTCCAGACCCCATCGCCGCACAATAAGATGTGTTGTCATTAATTGTAAAGAAAATCTGTTCTGTCATTTTACACGCTTTCGGATGACCCAGTTCCCGCTTGGAGTTTGGAATTTTCCAGCTTTGTTTTAATATGAAGTTAAATTCGCCTACTTATTTGTTTATCGATCTGTTTAGTTTGTTTATTTTGGTGCATTTGTGTTTGGAAAGAGACGAGATAAGACGAGATTCTGTTTGTCTATTGGATTATAGGCGGTGATCTGCTTAGATGATTCTGGAATATTCTGGAACATTTAATGAGTGCTCTTTGTGTAACGTGGAGATAAATTACGTATAGAACTACTACATCATCATTATCTTCATTAGCATTGCATTGTCATTATGCATCTTTTTCATGTTCATGATTATAATCAGTAAAATATTGTTAAATTTAGTTCATCATCATCATCATCATCATCATCATCATCATCATCCTCATCATCATCATCACCATCACCATCACTTTGAATTTCTAATTGACCTAAAAGCACTAATTCCACAGGAATACGGATCAAATACTGACAATGTTTGCGTATCAATATAAACTATTCAAGAAAAGCTCATTTACCGCAAGACGACAGACTGATGGCCAACTATTATTGAAAACAAACAATTCCTTTTTGTGACTAACACATAGTTATGACGTTCTGGGCCCTATGAATTAGGGCTAATGTGATCGAAAGAGCCCGTTAGAGACGTGATTGACAGGGCCTTTTGACAAAATGATTGGCAGGCCCTTCAGCATAATAATAGTTCTTCATTATCAGAGACTCATGAATCTGGATCTTATCTAGGTTTTTGTAGCGTTAAACTATACAGGATATATTTCAGTCTATTGCATAGAACTTTTTCTCCAGATCTATCAAACCCGGTCATCCAATCAGTCAAAGTGGCTACTAAGCTCCAAGAAGCTGTGGACTGTTAAAATAAATGAATATAACAACTTTTAAAAAAAGAACAAAATGCCAAATAAGGAACTGATCGGGCTCGAAACCCTTCTCCAACAAATTCATGCCGTCTGTCCGTTTTATAAATGATGTATTAACGTTTTTACTGTTTGTTGTTTTTTTTATTTTGTCAATCGTTTAAGAACGATTTTGAGCCGGAAACGTTCCTTATTTTGGTATTGTGTTCTTTTTAGCTGTTTTGTTCGTTTTTTTTCTTTCCTTTATTATCCAATCAGTGATATAGACGCACGAGGGGTTGCAAACCCCTTCCCCCACCCCTCGCCTTTAATCTCATGATTTCACCCAAATTCAAAACGAATCAGTTTGTGTATGAATCGCTTGGTCAACCATAATATGATCCACCACAACTTTTCTTTTCAAGCAAAATTTGGTCCCACAGAGTCATACAGAGCATTGAACAGGATCATACCTCGGTTTTAATAGATTGAATCAAAGAATGACAATTGCTTGCTACTCTAAAGAAAGGACGCTAATATATCACATCATAATATTTTCCACCAGGTCTAATAGCTCTAGCTACCCAATTTTTGCTGGATAGGCAGTTGATATTGTCTAAATGTATTTCCCAAGAGTATACAGTCAGATGTCTGGTAGCTGGCTAGAACCCTAGGACCTAATTTAGAAAATTTAGGTCAATTTGTGAGGTCCAACCTATAAGAGATCTGCACACCACATTGTATTGTCTCTGTATCTTATAGTCTACAGACGGTGGACTTCAACACTGAAACGGTTTATTTTCTATATTTCCTCGAAGTCTCTGGTTTCCTTTTTGAAAAGGTAAGGATGTTTTCAATCGATCGATTTTTAAGGAAGAGTTTTCTGATCAAAATTTTAAAGACATGTAAGTTCTACATTTTGTTGTTAGAGAACACAGAATAGATTCTATCTAACAAGCAGGCACTGAACATCAAATTAAGAAATTAAGGAACAGGCACCAGTAAATGATAAAGATCTGAACAAGTGTCTATGAAAGGTGCCACACAAAGCAAGAAAGAAAAATAGAAGAAAAAAACCCAGTCTACCTCGACTGGGGATCGAACCTCAGATTTTCTGATTACCGGTCAGCACGTCTGACCATTATAAGGTCTGAGGTTCGATCCCCAGTCGAGGTAGACTGATTTGTTTGGAATGTTTTTTTTCTTCTTGTATTTTTCTTTCTTGCTTTGTCTGGCACCTTTCATACACACTTGTTCAGATCTTTATCAGGCGCTGAACACTTTGCTACTTGCGTACACAGTTAAACATAATTCAATTCAAAGCTTTAATTTAGGAAATTGCCAAAATGAAACATACATTTGCATATATATACATATATACATATATATATATATATATATATATATATATATGTGTGTGTGTGTGTGTGTGTGTGTGTGGGTGTGTGTGTGAATATAATAAATAAATAAATAATTATAGAAAAAATAAAAATAGATATATAAGTGAACAAATAAATAATAAACCCTTAATATATAGCACAAGTAAGTTATTTTTCACGAAACAAAATAAAATAGTAACCATCAATCCTAATTTCATTATATCAATAGGTATCATGCAAAACAAAATTCATCCACATTACAAGAACCAACCTAGACCAATAAATCATCAATCAATCACAATTTAAGTATATAAATGGGTAATAGGCAAATATACAATCCATCCTCATTATAAGAGCCAACAACAAATCATCAATATATCGCAATATCCACGTATATAAATAGCTACCAGGATTTTTAAAATTGAATTATATTGAATTGAAAAAATTAATACCTCTTTGTGCGGCTATGTGGTCTAGTGGTATGAGACTCGCTTTCGGATCGGAAGCCTCGCTTGGTGAATAGTTGAGTTCTTGGAAAAGACTCTTTACTCACATTCTCCCACTGTAAAATGAGTACCTGACCGTTAATCTCGTTGTCCTGTCGGAAATTTTTTTTGTAATATCGCCTATGGTACGCGTTGCTGTTGGTCAGTGACCCCTTGTAAAGCCCTTTGAGCACATTTAGTGGATATTGAGATATATAAAAGCTCAATTTTGTTTTTTAAAGTCAAAATTGTTGTAGGTCTATCTACGTATTGCTGCAATGATTTTGTTGTTGCAGTCGTAGAAAGGGCTTCTTTCCTTTCTAATAATGAATACGTTCTTGTGTGTACGATAATATATTTATACAGAAAAAGTAGCGTTCAATAAATAATGTTCATTGAACATCTTCAATTTTAAATCAATTGACACCACAATCAACCTCTTTCTTCTACGTGATGCAACTAATTTATCAGATTCGCGGAGGATGAGTGGGTGTGGGGTGTGGGTTGGGGTGTGGGGTGGGTTGTGTGGTGGAGTGGGGTGGGGGCGTTTCAGATCAGGGGTATGAAACTGGGATAGGATGAAAACTTGAGTAAGATGGGTGAATGGGGATGTGGGTGTGAGGTGGGGCTAGAAATAATCCAACATTTCTAAATAGAATCTGTGACAGAAAGTAAAATAATGCCCAAGAAATAACCCTGTTATGAGGATATGGGTGGGGGCTTTCGGAAAGACATTGGTTGATTGATTGATTAATTGAAGACATAGGTAAATAGATAGATAGATAGTTGTATCGATCAATAAGTGACTTGATTGACGGATAGATAGATAAATGGAATTGATAACTATTGAAAAATGGATGGATGGTTGAAAATGTAGGGTTAGACATATGGATATTATATATATATATATATATATATATATATATATATATATATATATATATATATATAACCCTCCAGTAAGCTATAGCTATCCGTCTATCATTATTTATTGATGGATACAACGATCTAACTATTTACCTATGTCTTCAATCAATCAAACAATCAATCTCAGCAATGTCTTTCATATAGATAGATAGATAGATAGATAGATAGATAGACAGATAGATAGATAGATAGATAGACACCCGTCTCTGAAACCATCTGTTTCCTCTTCCCTTCCAGTCCCCTTCTCTTCCCATATCACTTTTTGCCTCCATGCCAAGGATTTGTTTACATCCGAGGTCTCTAGACACACCCCCCCCCCCCCCCCCACCCCCAGGTCTATTTTTCATTTAAAGATGAGGTATCTTATTTGCCCTTTAAAAGGAGCCTCTATTCCCCTCCGCCTTACACACACACACACACACACACACACACACACATACCCACACACATATCCTTCAGCCAACATTATATATTTGACAACTGAAGGACCTGATGTCATAGTGGAAAATTATATAATGGGAGAGCGGGGAGGGGGTGGGGGAATTGTATCAATATGATGGCCAAGGGAGATCAGTCCGCCAAAATGAAACAAAAGAAAGCAAAAAAAAAAATAATTAAAAAAAAATTACAAACATTAAAAAAAAAACAAAAAAAAAACAACCCCCCTAGAGAGGTATAACAAAAACATTAAAAGAAAAAAACAAACAAACAAAAAACTATTAACGAACATAGAATATAAAACTTTCTTGGCCAGTGAAAGATTTTTAAAGATTTGTATTAGGATAAATCGGAAAATAAAAATAAGTTGCCCTCACAAATCATTGTAACAAGGGAGAATGCATTTGAACATATCAGCATTCACCAGTTAAATGCCGTTTCTCTAGAAAGACGTGGATTTAAAAAAATTGGCCAGAATAAAACAATCGATCGATTTAAATCGCCGCTATCTTTGCAAAAACCATCAAAATTAAATGTGACCTCGCCAGGTTTGAGAGGTTACCCTATGATGGGGCCATTTAAACCGATGGATAGTTGAAAGACTTAGCTTTTTGGCAAACGTTTAAAATACTTGTGCGGCTATGTGATCTTGTGGTATGACACTCGCTTTCGGATCGGAAGGTCCTGGGTTCCAGCCTCACTCGTTGAGTCCTTGGAAAAGGCTCTTTACTCCCATTCTTTTACCGTTCAATTTAATATTCGAAAACAGATAATATGGACGTTTCGGATTTCCCCTTTATCAACAAAACACGATGAATGAAACACTGCAGACGAATGAGATGTGGTAGTGGCGTTGTTCTTCTGTTGTTATTTAACCCATTTAAGAAGATCACATTCCTTTAAACATTAAGACTTCATAAATCCTAATTTTGATCCCATTTGTTTAGGACATCAAATTGATTAAATAACAATAATAGTACAGTCACGTGATCTTTCGGATCGGTAGATCCCGGGTAGGAGTCCTGCTCTAAGCGGCACTTAGTTGAGTCCTAGGAAAAGGCTATTTACTCACATTCTCTAACAGTGCTCATGTGTAAAATAAGTACTTGGTCAGTAACATCTTTGTCTCTGACGGAAAAATGAAATAATGCCTAACAGACGTCATGCCTCGTACTACATGTTCAGTGTTGCTGTTGGCTAGGGACCCCTTGTAAGCGGTTTGAGCACGTTTAGTGGATATTGCTCTATATAAAGGTTCAAGTTATTAAAAATCTCAATTTCCAGGTCTGATAACAGAACGTAATCTGAGTCTGTTTTAACATTGTTGTAATGGACAATATTATTATGAGTCGGTTTGACAGTATTTCCATTACAACAATGAGGCCACAACAAATCTGATTATCCGACCTGCAGAAAAAGCAGACATTGGCTTTAAATCTTAGATCAAATCCTTTCCGTTATTTTCACAGTTTTGCTTTTAGTATGTTGATGTCCCTATTTAAGTTTAGAACCAACGCGCGTATATTGACAGGTCTGATAGCCGAACGCAATTATGGGCTTGATTTAATATTGTTGTAATGGACAATACGTTGTCCTGGTTTGAGGGTATTTCCATAACAACATAAAAATTTGAGTTATTAGACCTTCAAACAGGTACACCTTGTTTAAAACTGATTTGATTTTGAAATCTCATGATGACACCGTTGCCATGGAAACAACTTGCGATGTCTTTGTCCGTGGTGCTGAACATTTTGGCCACTAACTCGTGCCTTGTATTGATCTGCACACTTGCAGTTGTAGCTTTTATTTGATGAATCGTTTTCAATTTGTTAATTTGATGCGGCCTTCCCTCCATGTTTTCTTGTTGTTATATGGAGGGGGGTTTTTAATCCGTTTTATAGAGCACGTTTTCGTTAGAATTTATTTTTAAAATGGTAAGTTACAAGCGATGTGGTCTAGTGCTTTGACACTCGCTTTCAGACCGGAAGGTCCAGGTTTCGAGTCCCGCTCTGAACGGCGCATAGTTGAGTCCCTGGAAAATTCTTTTTACTCACATTCTCTTCCCGTTCTCAAGAGTAAAATGAGTACGTGGCCGTTAATAGCATGGTCTCTATCGGGGAGAAAATGTAATATCGCCTTAGAGGCGTCATGTCTTGTCCTCCATGTTAAGTGTTATTGTTAGCTAGGCGGGACCCCTTATAAAGCACTCTGGTCACGTTTAGAGGATTTTGCTCTATATAACTGCTGTAGTAATACGCTTCAACAGTCGTAACGTCACTTCCCTCGTAGTGACGCATGAACTTAGTAACTGGCTCTAAACTATCGGAACAATGGCGGACGCCCTTATGCAATATTTCTCCGACGAGCATAAAAGTGTATCCAGAGGGGAAAAAAACCACATTATAAATCTGATCATGTTTGACTTTTACACATTCTGATCAAAAAGACATATGAAAAGTTCTTGCAAGCATGAAGAATAAAAAGTACCGATTTTCTTTGTTTAGAACCACAATGGCCGCCGTTGCTGGGCGATGTGACATCAGACTATTGAATCCAATTTAGATCTTTGTTTCCCAATCTGATGTGTATGCAAACAACGTGACAAAGAAATGAGAACAGATCGAAGTGAATCATGAAGAACGTCTCATGCAACACATGAATTTACACAGTACTACATGGTTTGCTCCTATAGATAGAACGAAGATGACGTCACTCTGGTCTTTGTTATTGCTTTTTGCCATCCGCGTATATGAGTACTTCTCACTGAACTGTATTAACCAGACTATAAACACTCTAGGTTACACATAGTTTTGTGTGTTGGTCCATTATTCTTGCGGATGGCAATGTTAAGAGCTTCTTAGCCAAGCGCATACTATCTATTGAATAAGTATACGAAGGCTTTGTGCGGCTATGTGGTCTAGTGGTAATGCATGACACTCGCTTTCGGATCGGAAGGTCCTGAGTTCGAGCCTCGCTCGACTCATAGTGGAGTCCTTGGAAAATGCTCTTTACTCACATTCTCTCACGTACTCAAGTGTACAATGAGTACCTGGCCGTTAACAGCGTTGTCTATGTCGGAAAAAATTGTAATATCTCAGGGACCCCTTGTAAAGCGCTTTGAGCACGTTTAGGGGATATTGCGCTATATAAAATCTCAATTTTTTATATTTTTTTTAACAATGAATCTTTGACCGCAATAGATAATTGAAATATTCGGTTTATAAGTAAGCGCAGGAAAAGAATATTATTATGATATCAGTATCCGTGTGCAAATCGTATGTAATTACAAAATCGATGCGCTAGATATTAACCAGTAAAATGCCATACTCTGGAAAGTCACGTATTTAAACATTTGGCCAGAAAACCCACTCTTCAAATATCGGTCTATTTAAATGACCCTTAACTTGGCAAAACTCTCAAACGTCTGTTCTTGGCGATATTTTATTGGAGAGAATGTCTTGTTGTAAGTGGCAAGTTTTTATAAGACTATTAGTATGAGACTTTGTTTTGAAGATAGGGTGGTGGGTGTGTCTGCTAGATGTTTTGCACTTAATTTTCGTTGTCCGATATAGCCTTCAAAAGTCGTAAAGTCACTTCCCTCGTAATGACGCATCGTAACTTAGTAACTGGCTCTAAACAATCGGAACAATGGCGGACGCCCTTATGAAATATTTCTCCGACGAGCATAAAAACGTATCCAGATGAAAAAAAAAAAACATTATAAATCTGATCATGTTTTGACTTTTACACATTCTGACCACAAGACATATGAAACGTTCTAGCCAGCATGAAGAATAAAAAGTACTGATTTTCTTTGTTTAGAACCACGATGGCCGCTGTTGATGGGCGACGTGACATCAGACTATTGAATCCAATTGGCGTAGTTTGAGCCATTTCACATATATAGGTGGGAAGTTGGTGTCTTCGTCACTAAGGCGCATTGCGTGAGGATCCAACTAACGCATTGTGATGGCCGTGAGAGGTAAAATGCCATACTGTGTCTGTCGCAGTAAGAGAGAGAGAGAGAGAGAGAGAGAGAGAGAGAGAGAGAGAGAGAGAGAGTGAAAAGGATGGAAAGAAAGAAAGGGAGAGAAAGAGTGAGATATAGAGAGAGATAGATAGAGATAGATAGATAGATAGATAGATAGATAGATAGATAGATAGAGAGAGAGAGAGAGAGAGAGATAGAATGAGAGACAACAAGACAGATAGAAAGAAAGAAAAAAAAAGAGAGAGAGAGAGAGAGAGAGCGAGAGAGAATGAAAAGGATGGAAAGAAAGAAAGAGAGAGAAAGAGTGAGATATAGAGAGAGATATATATAGAGATAGATAGATAGATAGATAGATAGATAGATAGAAAGATAGATAGATAGATATATAGAGATAGATAGATAAATAGATAGATAGATAGATAGATAGATAGAGAGAGAGAGAGAGAGAGAGAGAGAGAGAGAGAGAGAGAGAGAGAGAGAGAGAGAGAGAGGTCATTCGTCAATCTCACCGTTATTCAATTAAAAATACATTCATCAATTTACCAATCCATCAATCTACCCCTAATATATTTCTACCCATATGCCCATCCACCAACCTATATAAGCTATGCAATCCATCCATTCACCCACCCGTCTAATCAATGGTCTATTCCTCCATACTCCCATCCATTGATCCATTTATCCATTTATCCATTTATCCATCCACTAGGTCATCAACAGAATTGATAAGAGCCAATAAGAGGCCCATTTGTCTTTAACTTGTCTACTCACGCATCCCGATCTCCAAAACCCAAGAACACTCACCCCCACCCCTCCCATCCAAAATAACACCCAACCCCATCCTCACCCACCCGCTCCCACCCCCCCCCCCCACCCCACACACCTCATTTTCACAACACACAGCCCCTATCCTTCTGTTCCTCAGTCCTGATCATCTCTCCGATCTTTTTATTTTCTTTCAATGCCCTCCCCCAACCACCACCTAAATCTCAGTTATCCAAGACGTATCCCGTTTCTCCCCCCCCCCCACCCACCCCTCCCCCGATTTTCTGTTTTTATGTGTTTTATCCTATAAACCCCAAAATTTCACAACGCGTGCTATCCCTGCTTCCGTTGACATCTGGAAATAAACTCGGTCCCCTATGGTTTAATTCTTCTACTCTCTCTCTCTCTCTCTGTCTCTCTCTCTCTCTCTCTCTCTCTCTCTCTCTCTCTCTCTCTCTCTCTCTCTCTCTTTCTCTATTTCTCTCTCTCTCTCTCTCTCTCTCTCTCTCTATTTCTTTCTTTCTCTTTCTCTACTTCTCTCTCTCTCTCTCCTCTTTCTCTCTCTCTCTCTCCCTCCCTCCCTCTCTCTCTCTCTCTCTCTCTCTCTCTCTCTCTTTCTATATATCTATCTGTTTATATATATATATATATATATATATATATATATATATATATATATATATATATATATATATATATATATATAAAGGATTAGGTTATCAATATTGTTCCGAAAAGCCAATATTACATATTTTTTTTATTATCAAGCACAGAATTACTGGCAAATCTAAAAATTATAAAACTATTTTTTACAGACTGATGTACGTGTAAAACCTTTTTTGATTTCAGGTAAATTCTATCATCCATTGACTCAAATCAATACCAAGAAAATCCGCAAGGTCGTAATACTTAGTCATTTATGACGTTTTGCTTTCATTGAAAGTCTACAATTCTAGCATATCCGCAACAAAAATTGATGACGTATTTTTAAATCTCTCTTGATACTATCAAGTAATAATAATCTATCTAATCTATTCCTTTTTTAAAAAATAGGGTTAGGGATCAACATTGTTCCATAAAGCCAATGTTAAATTGTTATCATCGAGCACAGAATTACCAGCGAATCTAAATATTATAAACTATTTATTATAAATTGATATACGAGTACGATTAACTTGGGATAATTCTATAACCCGTTGACTCAAAAATCTCAATCTATGTTAATTTCCACAATGCAGTAGTATAAGAAATAAAGCAGATGAGTGCATGTTCGTAATAGCCTTTATCTCCTCGAATATTGCAGGTACTCCACTATGTGTATATATATATATATATATATATATATATATATATATATATATATTATAATATTTATTATCATATATAATATATCCCTGTCTGAGGGCGCTTCAGTCCGAAAATAGGTCAACACCTCAACACGGCCTGTTACTGTTCATATTATCAAACCAGCTGTTTATCAAACGGCACCCTTTCAACCTGTGCAGAGAGACGGCAAGTTCGACTAAGGACCTCAGCTGCTACAAAGTTAAGAATCACAATAAAAAAACATTGTGGTTTTGTATGTTTTATCCTTCGTTAGTTCCCAATGATGAATCATAAACATTAAAAATATAAAACATTATAAAATGTAAACACGTACTATTGAAAACTATTTCAAACAGAATAAATTTAAAGTACTTTTATGGTCAATCATAAGTGGGACTGGAATTTATTTATTCATTTCTTATTGTCTTGTGCCAATAAGCATTGCTACTAAATAATTCCACGTAATATATAACTGGGAAATCATATTATTTGCAGACCTCTATATAATTTAATTCTAATTGATACGGCGATTCTGTGAGTGCAGGAGCTGACAACCTATGTAAAACGCTCGTGCGGTGTCGAGATTGTTACATAAGGTTCTAAGATTTTAAAAAATAATAAATCTCCACCTTAAATACCACATTACAGGGAATTCTATTTTATTTTTTATTTGATTCCTATTTAGAGTCATTTTAACTCTAAAATCCCCTTTTGGTATCTGGTTCACCTTGACTTAATACCGTTTCGAGACGATGGGTCACGTGTTGTCCGTTGCTGTGAGTTTTAAGACAACTTTTAGTTTGCTGACAGCAAAGTTAATTGTCAAATTCTGATGTTTGCTGCCTTCTAGATGTTTCTGACATTACAGCTACAATCTCAAAACCATTTAGAATTACAGAAATTTTGGTAGATTTTTGCCTTTAGCCTCTGATTAAAAGTATGTTTGGTTCAGACAAGCAAGAAGAAAGATGCAAGAAAAATGATTTCCAAAGATAGTCAAGGAATTGAGCTTCAGATCTCTTTTGACCAATGTTTTTAAAAATATTCCCTATTAATTTCTTTCTGATTTGGTTGATAAAGATCCGGACAAGTGTGTATGAAAAGGTGCCAGACACACCAAGAAAGGAAAAGACAAGAAAAAACAAACATCCCCAAAAATCTGTCATCGTCGACTGGGGATTGAACCTCAGACCACCTGATTACCGGTCAGACGTGCTACCATTACACCACAGAGGAGGTTCCTGAGGGTTGGGACATTTTTAATTCCTATATTCTTCACAGGGGTTGCGCGCATCGCACACACAAACTTTGAACAGGAGAGGACAACGACGTTGATATTTTGAATAGCTCCATCTTTATTGTTTGTGTGTTTTGTTTGATACAACAATGTAGATACACATCTCATTGAAATTCAATCTTCTTACTGTTTGCTTTCCAAATTTTCACTTTGTGCGGCTTTGTGCTTTTGTGATATGACTCTCACCCTCGGACTGTTTGGTAGGTCCGGGTTTGAGTCACGCTCTGAGCGGCGCATAGTTGAGCCTTTGGAATAGGCTCTATACTCATATTCTCTCACCGTTCTCAGGTACAAAATAAATGTCTGACCGTTAACAGCGTTGTTTCTGTCCGGAAAAAAAATTCTAATATCGCCTAACTGGCGTCATGTCTGGTCTTACATGCTAAGTTTTGCTCTAGGCAAAGGAATCTTTGAGTGATATTGCGCTATATAAATGCTCTTTTTATTGTCATCTATGAACGCTTATCCTATTGGGATGGATTTCAATCCCCCTTTAACTGCTGCCTCATTAACTCCTCGGCTTTTTGTACATCTTTTTGAAGGTGGCGGTAATTTAACACCCGCATGTTATCAGAATAACTAGTTTTGTAGCAAACAAAAGACGTTATCAACTAAGCGGATTCCATCCTGATCATCAACGCCTCCATCATAATAACGTCTTAGTGATTGGATACTGGCAAGACGTGGCCAAAGAAGAATTTTTGTTGTTTTGGCCAACAAGAAACAACGTATTTCCAATATTAATCGACTGAGATCAACGTGCACTAGGTCTGATAACCCAATCCTTATGGGCTCATTCTTGTAATGGAAATCTCAAAAACTGACGCAGAATATTGTCCATTACAACAATGTTAAACTAGGCCAATAACTGGTTTCGAATGTCGGACCTGCATTTGTACATGTCAACTCTGAGATGAATCCCAACCTGTTTAAATTGCCGAAAAGATTCATATCCTAAACTCGTTAAAAGAAGTCTCCGGTTTTAGATTTTTCATTAATTCTTAAATCAAAAGTCATTTTTTAAAACCGATTTTGGAATAACTTTCAAGTTTTGAAAAAAAATCTTTTTGTCAGAGTTAGGTGGGCGAATGGAATATGGAATCCTCTTTGCCCCAACGTAACTGGTGACAGGTAATTTGGTGTGCATTGACCGTACTGTAATCCCTATGTGAACATTAATCACTCCCGTGTCTCTAATAGGAAATTGATGTGCAAAAATAATCCTTTGTTGCTCCTCGTCAGTGTTGAAATTTCCACGTCATGTTACAACAACGCTGAGTTGATATTGTCCGCGTAAATGGGAAATTGCTTTTATCAAGAAATATCGGGGGAAGACTGTGAATGATGCTGTGCCCTGCTCAGCAGATAGATGGAAATCCAAGAAAAATAACAACGCGGTGAGTGAGATATCTTCCAATCGAAAGCTCATAGGTTTGATCTTCAGTTGGAAAACAATTATCTTTTTGGGACGTTTTCCCCCCTTCTTCTTCTTCTTCTTCTTCTTCTTCTTCTTCTTCTTCTTCTTCTTCTTCTTCTTCTTCTTCTTCTTCTCTCTCTCTCTCTCTCTCTCTCCCTCTCTCTCTCTCTCCTTTGCCAAGCACTTACGTTCTGTATAACATTATTAATGTATATTAAAGCGTTGTATCTGTCGAATATAAAATTGTAATCGCCTCTCATCTTGACAAAAAAAAAAAAAAATTAATAAACCTAGGACCTCGCTTGTTCTAACTGAATTTAGAGATAACAAGAATAGAATTGTGGTCCCTTGATTTTGGTCACTTAATATATATATAATCCATTTCCCTGAATAAAGCAGACATACAAAATTAAGCCATTTCATATAAAGATGAATATTCAATCATGCGGTAATGCGGTTTAGCGGTATGACATTCGCCTTCGGATAAGAAGGTCCTAGGTTTGAGTCCCGTACTGAGCTGCTCATGGCCGAGTCCTTGGAAAAGGCTCTCAACGTACTCGGGTGTAAAATGAGTACCTGGGCATTGAATCTGTCGGAAAAAGATTTTAATATCACCTTAAAGACGCCATGTCGCCTCCTACATGTTAAGCGATGCTGTTGGCTTAGAGCAAGTTTAGTGGATATTTCGCTGTATACAAACTCAATATTCATTCATTTAAAATCTAACATTGAAAGCATCCCGACATAATGCCGTTTCGATGCGGAAGGTAACGCATATGAAAACAAAATGTCCATTCTGAAAAAAAAAGAAGTCATTTTCAAAATTTTGGCCAAAAAAACTCTTTCTTCAAATATCGATCGATTACCAGATGAGCCTAACCTAGTCAAATATTCTCAAACCTAGGATTTCAATCCTAAGTATGAGGGTTCTTTTTGACCAGGTGAATGGCATTTTAATCGATCTATAATTGAAGAACGAGATTTTTGGCCAAATTTTTAAAACATTTTTTTTCTGAACTACACTGGAATCGAGACCTGGCCCGATTCGTAACATGTCTGGTAATATGTCTGGTAATATGTGATATCAACCCTGTATAGATAGAATGACGATGGCGTTACTCATGTCTTTGTTAAGGTTTTTTTTTTGCCATCCACGTTTATGAGTAATTCTCACTAAACTGTATTAACCAGACTATATAAGTTCACCCATCCGAAAGCGAATGGCATGCCACAAGACCACATAGCCTCACAATTGGATTCAATAGTCTGATGTCACGTCGCCCAGCAACGGCGGCCATAGTGGTTCTAAACAAAGAAAATCGATACTTTTTATTCTTCATGCTGGCTAGAACTTTTTATATGTCTCATGATCAGAATGTGTAAAAGTCAAAACATGATCAGATTTATGTTTTTTTTTCCTCTGGATAAACTTTTATGCTCGTCGGAGAAATATTTCATAAGGGCGTTAGCCATTGTTCCGATAGTTTAGAGCCAGTTACTAAGTTGCTGTCATTACGCGGGAAGCGACTGTTGAAGAGTATTATGACCGTTTGAAGTTGGTGGTCACATTTAAAATGTCAAAATATACATATAAATTATAATCAAAGACATTGGAGAATGATTATTTCAAGTAGGAATAACCATCTTATAATTTGAAGACATTAGTGATTGGGTAGCTGGGTCTGTTTGTCTGGCGGAAAGTAATTTTAGATATACTAGCATTCTATCCAAAGAGTAAAAAGCAATTTCTATTGTTCGTTTCACGCTATAGAAACCGGGATGAACACCTGCTCCATGGACCTGATCTAATCGCTCTGAAGGACGAATACTAAATCAGCAGATAACCGAGTTGGCCTTATGCGGTTCGAAAAGTGTGGTGTTACGTTAAAATTGACACTTTGGGGAAAGGGGGGGGGGGGGCATTCATGACCTGGGTTTAATTATGACGAGAATGAGGATTATTTTGTTGATAATAATGAGGATGATGAGGTTGATGAGCGTCGTCGTCGTCATCTGCATCATCATCGTCATCATTATCATCATTACTTTTTCTATTCTTATGGTGATGATAATTATAATATAACAAACGCCCTTGCATAACAAACTCTCAAACCTGGTACTTTGCGATTAGTTGTTTTTCAGATACGGCAGTATTGTAATGCCATAGAAACTTGGATAAACCCCGGCTCTATGGGCCTGATGGTTATAGAAGACTGAAACTTTTTGTTCCATGTTGCAGCAGTGATTATTTTAATATGTCAATCATCGAAATTAGATGGATTAGAACCGGTTACATTTGAGTAGAATTGTCATTGTCTTTTTAATGGGGATAATACTAGTATTACCTTCGACATTGATTAAATGCTGTGAATATGAAAGATGTTAATCTTGCAGGCATTGGTCCGTATAAAAAAAAAATTAATTAATGGCTTGAAAAGCCATTGAATCCTGTAGAAGCCAACGCCAGTAATCTTTGGCATAACCTAATATAATCCTGGAGATCAAGGATTATTCGTGAATAATTAATGATTGTTTTAAAAGCCAGGTCTTAAGTTATTCAAATATGATAGCATTATCTTGATTACCTAGAGAGCAATAACCATTTAATTACAATTTCTAATCGTGTCATGATGTACTCTGGAGAAATCCGTACTTAAAAGATGTGGCCATAAAATCTAGTCCTTAACTAAATTCCAGGTTTGAGAGTTTTTGCCGAGATGAGGGTCATTTAAATCGGTCGATATTTGAAATACGAGGTTTCAGGTCAAATTTTTAAAACATGTGTTTTTCCAGAGTCAGTTGGTTAATAAATCTGTTAATCATGTCATATATAAAGAATGAAATTGACGTCACTCAGGTTCAGTTCTTTGTTTATGACGTTAGACAGCCATTTTGGTGATAAGTTCTCACTAAATTTTATCTATCAGACAATACATGTTGACGTTTATGTACTTTTAATCTCGACTTACTTGAAAAGTATATTTGGCCTTCTGATATTTTCATATAACACACATTTTTGATACTGGTACATGGTACGTTTTATCCGGCTGGTGGATGATGTGAGTATTTTAGCTAAGCATAAAGCATTAAATTCTGGGATAAACTCCGGCTTCATGGGCCTAATGGCCTTTTCATTACATGTTGCAGCAATTACATTTTAAGCATTTTAGTCATCAATGTATCAGAACTCGCTACATTTGAGTAGAATTATCATTGTCATTTTAATGGGATAATACTGTTATTAGCTTCAACATTGATTAAATTATGCTGTGAATATGAAAGATTCTACTTTAATATATTACTTTTTAACCGTTTAATTAACAGCAAGTAAGCTTATCACAAATTTATTAACTTTTCCTATGATGAGATGGGATAATACTTTATTAGCTTCAAAGCATATTAAATACTGTGAATATGAAAGATTATACTTTGATATGTTATCTTCTTACTGTTTAATTGACAGTAAGTAAGGTTATCACAAATTTATAAATTTTTCCCATGATCAGATAATCTTGGCATTGTTCGGTATGAAAAAAAATTAATGACTTGAAAAGCCATTGAATCCTGTAGAAGCCAACGCCAGTAATCTATTTCCTAACCTCTAATATAATCCTGGACAATAAGGATTATTCGTGAATAATTAATGATTGTTTTAAAAGCCATGTCTTAAGTTATTCAAACATGATAGCATTTTCTTGATTACCTAGAGACCAATAACCATTTAATTATAATTTATCATATTATTATAATAAGCGTTTTAAACCAATTAACGCAGTACTTTGGAAAAATTAATATTAAAAAATTTGGCCAGAGAACTCGTCCTTCAATGAAATCTCAAGATAAATCTGTTATGCATGTCATATTATACAACGCTACCAGTGGCATAGAGCTGTTCGAGTTTAAAGGGTTAATTAACTTCTTAATTCTACTTTTATTATCAATTCCTGGTCTTTAAAATTTCGTAGGGTATAATAATTAGCCTTATAATAAATTTATCATATCATGCATAATGTTGAGGCTCTGTGGGTGACACAAAAGATTCGGAGGTAAATTAGCATGGTTTTGTATAATTCCTGATCAGTTTTGCTCATAAGACTAAAGCCCAAGAGAGGTTATGGATAAAATATTTTCTGCCGGTCACCGACATAAGGCAATTTTATCATTTTGATTAGAAAATTCATATTCCAAAATAATATATCGACCGTCTGAAGTAACCTTGAAATTGTCAACAACAAAAAAGAACTTAAGATTTAAGATTTAAGAATTTCCTTTCTCTTGAAAAGAATTCTTACATTCTAAAATAACATACCCCTAACCTCCCCTATTTGTCAAAATTAGGTTTAAACTTCCAAAATATATTTTGGACAAATTTGGATAATCTAAATCGATTTAGTCAAGTAGGCCTAAATATTTTACTATCCAAAATAAACACTTTTCGGGCGGACACATTTAGATAATTTGAATCATTAAATATGAATGTTTTCTTTCCAAAATGAAAGAGCGTGTTTTGCCATTGGATGACAGTATTGGTACCAAAGCCCCTTGTGTAACCCTGGTTAACTCTAGAAATATAATATTATACTATGCTATCATAATATCTTCATTGGACAAACTTGGCCCTAGAAGTCATACTATTATAACCCTCCAAGCAATCAGAGGATGTCCGCTTTTATATCGCCCGCTTTCTCTCCAACTCCCCCTCTCCCTATCCTTCTCTCTTTCTCTCCCCCTCTCCCTCTCTCATTCTCTCTCTCTCTCTCTCTCTCTCTCTCTCTCTCTCTCTCTCTCTCTCTCTGGCATCTGCCAATAGTTTTAAAACTGTATATGTGCGGAAGGGGGGGGGGGGGGGGGTATAACCAAATTGGAGTTTAATTAATGCATTCGTTGTGTAGAGCGTGTTTACTGCCTTAAACTTCTTTTTAAAAAATTAAAAACAATAATAATAACAATAATGGTAATAACAATAGTAATATTGATAATAGAAATAATAATAATAATGATAATAATAATAATAATAATAATAATAATAATAATAATAATAATATAATAATAATAATAATAATAATAATAATAATAATAATAATAATAATAATAATAATAATAATAATAATAATAATAATAATATATGCGAACGATTTTTAAAAAATCATTATAATCCATATTGTAATATCCGTGAATGAATAAGATCACCTCTTATTCTACGATATTTTAGTGAAGGCAAGTTTAGATACTTTAATGTTTTAATAGGATAGATGTTGAATGTCAAGCAAAAGTCTTTGTACGTTCTCAATGTAAACAGACTGTCGTTTAAATAAGTGGCTCCAAATACTTTTTCCATACTCTAGACAAGGTCTTATGAAAGACTTATAAAGTTGGAAAACGTTTTTCAATCAAGGTAGCTAAAGCTTCAGTAAATAATTCCCACAAGCTTGTTCACTCTTTTTATACAATCACATATATGTTCATCAAAACATAATTCATCATTAAAAATGACCCCCAAGTCCCTTTCTGAGCATGTAGTTGGCATAACAGCCAACAACATTGTCACCTATGTAATAGGTGAGTTAAAGAGCTAGACCTACCAATGTATAGTGAATTTATATCATTTTGTAATATATTTTTATCTAATGTTGGTGCATTAATCTTGCTGCCATCAAATTTTGCATTTAGAATTTATAGTATCAGGTAGATCATTGATATAGCTAATGAACAGCAAAAGACCATACACTGCCCTGAGAGACACCACTAGTTATTACGAATATGAAATCAGAACAACTTTCACCAACGGCAAGCCGTTATAAATATTACCAGTGTATAATTCCAAAACATTTATGTTTCAAAAATAAACTTTTGTGTGGCACAGAATCGAAAGCTTTCCTGAAATCCAAATATATAACATCAATATTGCATTTTCACCCTCAATACATCTTGTTAAAGCATTCATTACATGAAATAATTGAGTTATGAAAGAGCGTCCCTTTCTAAATCCACGTTAACAATTATTTGCCAATTGATTCATTTCAAGAAAAGTAACTATTTTCTCTTTCACTATACTCTCTAAGATTTTACAAAGAATACACGTTAGACTTATCGGTCTGTAGTTAGATGGAACACATCGATCAACTTTTTTGAATATTGACGTAACATTTGCAAATTGTCAATCATCAGGGAAAGCTAGAAAGAGATTTGTTATATAAATAGCAGACAGGAAATATTATTACCATTTGTATCAAGTTTCACTAATTTATTATAAACATCAACCTCATTCACCACAAAATCATTCAAACAAGAGTTAATAACTCGGTATGAAACAGAGGCATTTTATCAACATTATCTTGTGCAAATACACTTGCAAAAATGTATTTAAAACATTTGCCTTTACTTTACCATTATCCGTTTTACAGCAGTCTGGCGTAGTCAATTTGCCTATACCGTTTTAAACTTTAAGTTTATTATTAACATACCTCCAAAATCTCTTTACATTTGACTTAATCTCAGACGCAATATTTGTCAATGACTTAATCATTTGTTTTATAACATGTTTTGTCATATTTCTGTGTGTAGCATAGGTTTGAAAGTTTTCTTTAGATTTATACTTTAAAATTTTTAAAAATAATTTACGTTTCTTGTTTACAACTTTTTAAACCTCACGAGACATCCATAGAGGTTTATTTATTTTTAGATACGTTAAAAGGGATAAAACATTACTCTATCTCTTTTCGTGTTTTCTTTAAATAGTTCCCAGCTATTTGGACCAATCCAATTCAGCCAAATACCTTCTACCTTCTTCGTAGCTTCCTTTATAATAGTCATAAATTTTCTTTGCATTCGTTAAAAAAATGTTTTCTTGTATGTTTAGAGAGATATTATCATTATTATCATCGTTATCATTAGTATATTATTATTATTATTATTATTATTATTATTATTATTATTATTATTATTATTATTATTATTATTATTATTATTATTACTATTATTATCATCATCATCGTTTTTATTATTGCCATGATCATCATTATCATTTTTATATTGATTTAACTTAATTTTCTGTAGAAAAAAAAGAAATCCCTCTGGTGCCTTTTCTATCCGACAGCTTCCCTGCTGTCCACGGACAAAACAACTGTTTTCGTCCTGGCAAAAACTTTTTTGCTTTTAAAATAATCGATGAATGAACTTGGGAAAAAAAAGATATTTTGAAACTAACGAAGTTGAAGATATGACGTCTAAAGTCTAATGTCTTAAAATGATATTTTGGTAGTTTGGAATTCATCTTAATCTATTCAGCGAGGCACAAAGTTACGGTCTTTGCGTCGAACCCAAACTATGCCAAGTTTGTTTCCCCGCCTGGTTGTGTTACAACAAGCGATGACATGAGTAGGAAAGTGCCAGAAGACAATAGAGATAATTTTTTTTCGCGGCGGTGATGGGGGTTTGAACCCGCGACCTTATTGTTACGACAACTCCGCCTGGCCGGTGAGAGCGTGACTCTACGGTATGAGCTACCCACGATCCCTGGTTGTGTTACCTAACCTTCATTAACCCGGAATTGCTGCATGGCAACTGGCACCAGACTATTTCTTCATTGACCCTGAATTGCTGCATGACAACTGGCTCCAGACTCTTTCTTCATTGACCCTGAATTGCTGCATGGCAACTGACTTCAGACTCTTTCTTCATTGACCCTGAATTGCTGCATGACAACTGACTCCAGACTCTTTCTTCATTGACTCTGAATTGCTGCATGGCAACTGACTCCAGACTCTTTCTTCATTGACCCTGAATTGCTGCATGGCAACTGACTCCAGACTCTTTCTTCATTGACTCTGAATTGCTGCATGGCAACTGACTCCAGACTCTTTCTTCATTGACCCTGAATTGCTGCATGGCAACTGACTTCAGACTCTTTCTTCATTGACCCTGAATTGCTGCATGGCAACTGACTCCAGACTCTTTCTTCATTGACTCTGAATTGCTGCATGGCAACTGACTCCAGACTCTTTCTTCATTGACCCTGAATTGCTGCATGGCAACTGACTTCAGACTCTTTCTTCATTGACCCTGAATTGCTGCATGGCAACTGACTTCAGACTCTTTCTTCATTGACCCTGAATTGCTGCATGGCAACTGACTCCAGACTCTTTCTTCATTGACTCTGAATTGCTGCATGGCAACTGACTCCAGAATCTTTCTTCATTGACCCTGAATTGCTGCATGGCAACTGACTTCAGACTATTTCTTCATTGACCCTGAATTGCTGCATGGCAACTGACTCCAGACTCTTTCTTCATTGACCCTGAATTGCTGCATGGCAACTGACTTCACACTCTTTCTTCATTGACCCTGAATTGCTGCATGGCAACTGACTTCAGACTCTTTCTTCATTGACCCTGAATTGCTGCATGGCAACTGACTTCAGAATCTTAAATCTCTTGAGCATTTATGGAGCACAATATCAACTTAATGTGCTCGAAGCGCTTTACAAGGGCTCCCTAGCCAACAGTCAACATGTGCGAGATATAAATAAAATAAATACATGAAATAAAATTCCCTTTATTCATCCCCAGGGGAAATTTGTCTTTAGGGTCTATTCTGGAAGACTGGAATAACCCAGTCGTCAGACGCAGTGCAGCGCCGCAAAGCTAGCTAGGACTAGGTGATTTTAAAGCCAAATTTCATTTTTTTTTTCAATAAAGACTATGAAGTTAGCTGTATTCATTACTCATTTTACACATGAGTACACTGAGAGAATGTAAAAAACGGAATCAACTAATCACCGCTCAGAGCGGGATTCGAATCCTGAACATATCGGTCCCAAGGCCCGAGTGTCACACCATACAACCACATAGGTTATTCAGATCTTCCTTTGGATTAAACTCTTAAGTTAAAATATACCCTCTGGTATTAATAAAAGGAATTTTAATCAATATTTAAGTATACAATTTCTGGCTGAATTTTAAAAAAAAATATTTTCAATAGTATGACATTATGAGGCGTCATGTCGTCAACACTGTGAGAATAGCATCCCTTGGTGGACGTTGCAAACAGGTCATGAAGACCTAACTGGCATCGAATGCTGGTAAACAGTGGGCTATTTATTGTTATTCTTAATTCTACCGTCTAGAGGAGAAGCGGCAATATTTGCTGGAAATAAAGTTTATTATGAACATGTACTCATCCATTTTGATTATAATACTCGTAATACTGCATTGTGGAAATTAACGTGTGTAGATCGAGACGAATCTTTTGAGCACTCAATGATCCAAATCGGTCTACAGGTGCGAAAACGAAATGACTTTAAAAATGGAGCTTTTATATAGCGCAATATCCACTAAACGTGCTCAAAGGGCTTCACAAGGGGTCCCTGGCCAACAGCAACATTTAACATGTAGGACGGGACATGACGCCTGTTAGGTGATATTACAATTTTTTTCGGACAGAGACAACACTGTTAAACGCCAGGTACTCATTTTACACCTGAGTACTGTGAGAGAATATGAGTAAAGAGCCTTCTCCAAGGACTCAACTATGCGCATAGCGAGGCTCGAACCCAGTGTCATACCACTAGACCACATAGCCGCACGAAAACGAATCTGGCTCAGTGCGGCCAGAAGGCGATTCACGACATCCAATGATCGATCATTATGCCGAAGCAGATTAATAAAATAATTATTTGAGTCAACGGATGATAGAATTACCCACAATTTAAAAAAGGGTTTTCAGGTTGCTCGTACATCGATCTGTAAAAATAGTGCTATAATTTTTAGATGTGCCAGTAATTCTGTGCTGTATGGCAAAAATGTAACACGGGCTGTTCTGAACAATATTTGACCCCTAACCCTATTTATTAAAGAATAGATATGTATCGAATCGGACTTATTTCACTACGATTAAGATAAAGGGTTTATTTTGTTGAAAAATGAAAACATAAAAGGCTTTCGTTTTAAAAGATCGATTGAAGTAGTTCGAATTTTGACCAGATAACTGTCGTACTTTTGAAAGATACGCATTTCTAAATTTGGCCAGAAAACTCGACCTTCAAATATCGATCGATTTAAATGGCCCTGATCTTATAAAAAATATATCAAACCTGGATAATCTCAAACCTCGGACCAGGTTTTAAAGTTTTTGCCAAGATGAGGGCCATTTAAATAGATCGATATTTGAAGGACAAGTTTTCTGGCCAAACTTTAAATTACGTGTCTTCCCAGAGTATGGCAGTTAAATGGTTAAAAAGAAAATGTTCCAAACCACACGCTAAGATCAGGCTATTCCCATCCATCGATGTCATTGTAGGAAATATTACAAAACATCAGGTGAATCTATCTAACCATGATGCCATTATCATTTAAATCAATATCTATGTAAATTTATGCACACAATATTAGCATTTATATAGTGCAATGTCCCGTAAAACGTGATTAAAGCGCTTTACAAGGGGACCTTAGTCAATAGCAACACTTAATATGTAGGGCGAGTTGGTGACTCCTGTTAAGTGATATTACAATTTATTTTAGACATAAACAACACAGTTTACATTTTACACCTGGGTACTGTGAGAGAATATGAGTAAAGTGCCTTTTCCAAGGAGTCAACTCTGCGCCGCTCAGAGTGGGACTCGAACCCGGGACCTGCCACAAGACATTACCATCACACGCAAATGATATATTTCATTTAGTTGAAAATACTCACAACATTCGCCAGCCGGATATAACGTACCATCAAACAAAATTATGTGTTAATAGTCTAATTAATACATTTTACACAAGAATGGCGGACTACAAACATGAGCAAAGAGCTGAGTGACGTCAATTTCGTTCCTGCTTTACACTAAAATCAATACTCCAACACGAAAGGGAAATTATAGCATTCTTTGATGGGTTCATTAACACCCTTTTTCAAATAAATAGATAAACTAATTTAAAATTTAAAAGAAAACTTGTCTCGCCGTTTGTAATTTCACCTATCCAATTGCCCATGTCAGCTAATTGCCCGTGTCATTCTCGAAATAAAATATCATTTACTATTTTGAACCCAGCGGACAACTCTGGAATAGCGGAAATCAAAAGCGGTCTCTAATTAATTGGTCTATTTTAGAAAAAGTAGAGCACAGAGAGGGAGGGAAAGAGGGGAAGGTGAGGGGGGGGGGGGGGGGGCCTGAAGCATGGGATCGTAAAAATACTAACGAACCGGTGATAATGGAAAAGGCTTCGGATGAAAATAGTACAAACAATGGACGTTTCGGGTCCAACCCCTTCCTCGGCAAAACAATAAACAAAGTAACGTTAATTTTGGCAGTGTGTATACATATTACATTTACATAATATTTCATACATTTCTTACATATACCATTCGAGCATCTATCACCATTATAGACTTTAATAATTCTCTCTCTCTCTCTCTCTCTCTCTCTCTCTCTCTCTCTCTCTCTCTCTTTCTTTCTTTCTCTCTCTCACTCTCTCTCTCTCTCTTTCTTTCTTTCTTTCTTTCTCTCCCCCTCTCTCTCTCCTCTCTCTACGTCGCTCTCTCTCTCTGATCTCTGTTTGTCTTTGTCTCTCTCTCTCTTTGTCTTTCTCTCTCCCTCTCTCTCCCTCTCTCTCTCTCTCTCTCTCTCTCTCTCTCTCTCTCTCTCTCTATATATATATATATATATATATATATATATATATACATATATTGTCCACTACCCCCTCCCCCAATTATCACTCCCTATTTCTCTATCTCTCTTTTTCTCTACATCTCTCTCTCTCTCTCTCTATCTCTCTCTCTCTCTCTCTCTCTTTCTTTCTTTCTCTATCTCTCTCTCTTTCTCATCTCTTTCACCCACCCCTCCCCCTCCTCCTTCTCTCTCTTTGTAAGGCGCTTTGAGTACGATTAGTGGATGCTGCTCTGTAAAAAAAAACCCAAAAAAAACTCAAGCTCTCCTACACCCCCTTCCCCCCCTCTCTCTCCCATTATCTCTTTCGCTCATTTTTTCATCTCTATCCCCCTCTCTTTCGGTCTCTCTCTCTCTCTCTCTCTCTCTCTCTCTCTCTCTCTCTCTCTCTCTCTCTCTCTCTCTCTTTCTACCCTCACCTCTCCCACCTCCTATATAATTACACTTTGTCCTTCCCATACGTTAAACTATTCAATTTGCATTTTTATTTTTGACAGTGTCAATCTCCCAAAGGACCTCGAGTAATTGCTCTCAGCAAACCCGTTTTTCCAATGTTTTTATTTGATTATTTTTTATTTGGCTTTCATTTTTTCTTCAAATTTTAAAGAGAAACGCGGCTTAACCCTGACATCAAATCAGATTATGCCGAATTCAAATAAAAGAACTCTTCTTGCCCGGAGGTTAAAAAAAATATTGTCCAATAATATGATCCGGGTACTTAGTACTGCAAAGGCAAAACAGCCTTTTCATTCTTTATGTTAGAAAATTGCTTATTTCATCACAGTATGTGAATAGACTAAAATACTTTTAAAAATTGTTAAGTCATAAAGGAGTCTCAGGTTTAAGCAAGATTTATTGGCTGGTTGGGGTCATTTTAATCTAACGTTATATGATGACAATGTCTTCCATGTAAAAGGAAAAAAGCGATTTTTCAATTTACGATAAAATTGTGCATCCTGGTCCCTCCCCCGCTTTCCCCTCAACGGATCAAATGATTCGAATGTTACATTTAATGAACCATTTTCTCTTACTTTTCATATTTGTTATTATTTTGTTTGTCTTGACCTCATTATGAAAATTAGTTTGTTATTGTAGCATGTGCTTATTTGGTATGCTTTGCAAGGAAAATGAGAATAGAGGGAGAGGAGGGAGGGAAGAAGAGAGGGAGGGGGAGTCGAAATATATATATATATATATATATATATATATATATATATATATATATATATATATATAGAGAGAGAGAGAGAGAGAGAGAGAGAGAGGGAGGGAGAGATTATGAATCTGTGTGTGAGTGTGTATTTGTGTAAGTTTTTGTGTGTCTGTTGTAAGTGTAAGAGCACGATAGAAAAATATAAGTTTACTTATAGAGAAATTTTACGAAATAAAACAATATTAATATATATATATATATATATATATATATATATATATATATATATATATATATATATATATATATACCATTTTTGTCTTTGTGACTCTTTTAAGAACTGGAATTTGTTAGGGTTTTTTATCTATAGAGGTCAATAACCTCTTTTTAAAGCTATGTGGTGCACAACTACAATGTGACCAAACTTAGGCATCGTTATTTTGGGATTACACAAAATCCAGTAGATCCTGTTTTGAGCACTATTAAGACCTTACATAGACCTCTTCGCCTTTGCTTTTAGTGGCACAGAAAGCAGCACTGAAAAAAGTAAGTCGAAGTTGTATAATAATATATTACAGGATCATTGTCTTGTTTGGATATGCTGAGATGTTTGTGGGATTTAAAAGAGATGGACAACAGTACAATTTACATCAAGTGTAGGCAAACAGATTAATGTCACGATAGGTATTCTGAGACCACAATGAGATAAGTACTGATTCTCAATAACTTTTATTTTAAAGAAAATATCAAGATCGTGAATGTAAACAGATAAAAGTCTAATCTCATGTTCATTTCCTTTTCTGTAATATTCATGTTGCTCATAATTCTTTAGAAATCGAGTTTTGAAAATAGGGTTGGGGGGTCAAAAGTGTTCCGTGCAGCCCATGTTAAACTTTTCTATCGAACGCAGAATTATCGTCAAATCTTAAAATTATAAAACTATTTTATAACAAATTGATATAGATCTAGGAGTAACTTGCAAACCTTTTCTAATTTAAGGAAAATTTATCACTTGTTGACTCAAGTGATTATTTTGTAAACCTTCTAGAGCATATAATGTTCTGTCACTCTGTCCAATCGGAAGAATACGTTTGTCAACAACAACCCCCCCCCCCCCCCCCCAAAAAAAAAAAAAAAAAGAAAAAACAAAAAAAAAACAAAAAAAACCCCCAAAAAAAAAGACATGGTCTTGAATAACTTTATTTACATGTCTTCAAGTAAAAATGGTAGCCAAGATGTGTTTCCAGATTCATTTGGGCACATCCACGAACGTTCTTACCCTGCCGATTTGAATCGTTGATGGCTCAAAAGATTTGTCTCCATCTATGTTAATTTCAAGAATGGAAAGATGACTTATATCTGTAAGTGCCTGTTCATAATAGCCTATATTTCCCCGCAACTGTTGCGAGTTCTCAAAGAGTTACTTTAAAAGTCATCATTTCATATTCGCGACTAACACTCGGAAATTTGCGACAAATTTGTGGGTTTAGTTTTTTCTTTGTATTTACAAAAATAATATTTGAATTCTATACAGATTTCTGTTTTAAGATTCAAAATTTTGATTCAACATAATCGCTTTGTAGTTTCATGTATCGCGTTTTCTAATATTTTCAAGTCAAATTTAAACGGAGACGGTTGCCAGATTCATTTGCACGCACCAACAGATTTCATTACCTGCCCGATGTTGATCGTTGATAGCTCATAAGATTCATCTCGATCTATGTTAATTTCCATGATAGCAAAATAATTAAATGAGGGAAGTGCCTGTGCGTAAAAAAAACTTTCAATTTTGTGATATGTCCACGTCCAAACCCACTCTTTGTTATTAATGTTTGCAAGCTAAATCTAAAAAGAGACATGACGCCTGTTAGGCGATAACACATTTTTTCCCGACAGAGACAACGCTGTTTACCGCCAGGAACTCATTTTACTACCTGTATATGTGAGAGAATGTGAGTAAAGAGCCTTTTCCAAGGACTCAAAAATGCACCGAGCGAGTTTCGAACCCAGGACCTTCCGATCTGAAAGCGAGTGTCATACTACAAGGCCACATAGCCGCAAATCTAGTTTTGAGAAGGGTTGTCATATTTTATGTTCATACAGTACAAACGCTAAACAGAAAGACTTGAATAGAATGAGCACTTTTCATGACTAAATTTCTAAAGTTCCCAAGAGCCACAGTCAGTCTAATAATAACGCTACAGACTATAAACGCTCATGTGTGTTTGTTTGTGCACAGGCAATGCACTCTGATGACAGACTGTGTCCACGTCCTATATTTTATGTTTCATCAGTGCTCATTTCATATTTCCTAAGGCAAAGGGAGATAATATAAGACCGAGGGAGAGAGAGAGAGAGAGAGAGAGAGAGAGAGAGAGAGAGAGAGAGAGAGAGAGGGAGAGAGAGAGAGAGAGAGAGAAAGAGAGGGAGAGAGAGAACGAGAGAAAGATAGAGAGAGAAGGAAAAAAACAGAGAGAGATAGAGCGAGAGAGAGAGAGAAAGAGAGAGAGAACGAGAGGGAGAGAGAGAACGAGAGAAAGATAGAGAGAGAAGGAAAAAAAAAACAGAGAGAGATAGAGAGAGAGAGAGAGAGAGAGAGAGAGAGAGAGAGAGAGAGAGAGAGAGAGAGAGAGAAGGAGGTGAAAAGAGAAGTATAACAAGCTTACTGTATTGAATTCCCAATGGACGAAATACTTGTTCCTCTTTTCCAGACACAAAACAGATACATTTTGACAAGAACCAAAATACAATTTTCTAAATTTCTTTTTCTACATCATTGGTAGTTTGCGTTTTTTTAAAAATCCCTGCAAGCAATGAAATCGTATCCCGCATAAGTTTGGATTGGGAATCACGCAAGTCCCAGGGAGATTCATGCTCAATAGCGTGCAAATACCATTATATCCCAAATTCCCTATTCCACTATAAAGAAATCAAGATAAATTTACTGGATCTGTTACGAGCACTGTTGTTGATGATTAGAACTATGTGTGTAATAGATAATCTTGTTTGAATGTTTGAATGCAAATGTTTCTGTTTGAAAATCCAAGGAATTGATAAGATTAGTCAAATGGAATGGAATTTTCAATTTAATCGACTGCGCCCGGGATCGATCTTGGTCCCTTTGCGGCTTTGCGTGTGAAGCGAGTGCTCTACTAACTGAGCTATCGGGACCCCCGAGGTATTCATTCTAGCCGTTTAAATATCCAGAGACTGGGATAAACTCCTGCTCCACGGACCTTATGGCTCTATAAAGGACGTCTTTATCTTTTTAAACGAATCATTACTGCTCCAATCATAATAATGATGCGCCTGTGCTCTCTCTACCTTATTTTTTATTTTAAATTGTTTTTTATAAAAATTAAAAATTGAGCTTTATATAGTGCAATATCCACCAAATGTGCTCAAAGCGCTTTACAAGGGGTCCCTGGTCAACAGCAACATTTAACATGTAGGACGGGACATGACGCCTGTTAGGCGATATTACAATTTTTCGGACAAAGAAACGCTGTTAACGGCCAGGTACTCATTTTACACGTGAGTACGGTGAGAGAATGTGAGTAAAGAGACTTTTCCAAGGACTCAACTATGCGCCGAGCGCAAGGCTCGAAATCAGGACCTTCCGATCCGAAAACCGTGTCATACCACTAGACCACATAGCCGCACAGACCATCTATTTATTAGAAATTATATTCTTAATTCTCCACAATCCCTCATCTTGGTACCAGTGTGAAAATGCAGCACGTCGAATTCTATGACCGAATCAATAATGCAAACACAGCTACAATCAGCAAAACTCAGATTTTTCTAGCCTCTGTGTTTCGTCCGTGGGCTAAACACTCTGTATTGAAGATGCTATGCGTTTTGACAAATACTCACAACATCCGCCAGCCGGATGTAACGTACCAACCCACAAAACTATCTATGTGTCAACTTGACTTTCTATAGTCGGACTGATATATTATAGTGAGAATTAATCGATTCATGGTTGTCTAAAAACAATAACAAAGAGATGAGTGACGTCAAAATTTCGTTCTTTCTATAGAAGTAAAAGTTTGGTTAAAACATTCTAAATGTATATTATTATGCTGTAAGCGCATCTCTAAATCTCTCCAGGCCCGATAATTAGAAGAAAATAATATGACCTATAAATACCCTAAGCAAGGAAAATTTAACTTCCAAATCTAAATCAAACTCGATCTAGATATCTGGAATATAAACTCAATAGTTGAATTGAAGATAACGTCATGTGCGTGCAATCGTGACAAAATTAAAACCGCGGAATTAACAACTAGAAACCAAATAATGAGCGATTTTCCTCTTTTCAAACCATTTAATTCATTGCTAAAGTAGTCACTCATTACGATTAATTATCTATCGATATTTATTGAATAATCGATATTGTAGCTCACGTGTGGGTGTGTACAAGGCTATCGGTAATTGACAAATCACTCCTTAACAATTTTATCTGATAAATGATATATCACATATTATCTATCGATTAAATGGTCTCAAACAGCAAGTCAACTATTCTCAAAACTCAAGACTTCATTCTTAATGATAATAATGATAATAATAATAATGATAACAACAATAATAATAATAATAATAATAATAATAATAATGATGATGATAATAATAATAATAATAGTAATAATAATAATAATAATAATAATAATAATAATAATAATAATAATAATAATATAACGATAATAATAATAATAATAATAATAATAATAATAATAATAATAATAATAATAATAATAATAATAATAATAATAATAATAATAATAATAATAATAGGCTTTTATTGTCCTTAAATATGACAATTTGTCATTAAGTTACATTTGCTATAAAATAACGTGTGAACAATAAAATATGCATAGACGAAATACATCATACTGACATTTCTCATCTTCCTGATCTCTCTCTCTCTTTCTCTCTCTCTCTCTCTCTCTCTCTCTCTCTCTCTCTCTCTCTCTCTCTCCACTGAAATTACGAATTTGTGAATTGTTGACAAGTTGGGATCATCATTTTAAAAAAATTAAAACACATCAATATTGGACAGAATTTTAGAACACAGTATAGAAAATCATTACTATCAATGGTATACCTCTACAACTTTACAAGCTTTTATGCTCCAGCCTCTCTCTCTCTCTCTCTCTCTCTCTCTCTCTCTCTCTCTCTCTCTCTGTGTGTGTCTGTGTGTGTGTGTGTGTGTTTGTGTATTTGTTTGTAGGGCTGTGTGGAGGTATGCGTGTGAATAACAGAGAGGCTGTTTGGGTTTTCGAAACTGTTATGAAACGTCGTTATCATTTAGATATTTATATCAATAATCATTTTGATGTTTATATGTTATTATTTTATTACTGTTTTCTTGTCTATCCATCTATGTATTGTAATTATAATTTCAAACATTGTAAACCAAATGACAAATTGCCATTTTTGGACAATAAATATTATATTACTATTATTATTATTATTATTATTATTATTATTATTATTATTATTATTATTATTATTATTATTATTATTATTATTATACTCAATCGATATAAATTGTTAAAATATTCTAGCTAAACTGTAAACATGTGTTTTGTCAGTGCACTCGTAGATTGACATCAATGAGTTAATGGGTAGATAAAGGTCGCATGTAGTCTTAGATAACTAGTTGTCGGAAGTGGGAGAGTTAACCCATATCCGCCTCTGTCGAGTATAATTGGTGTCCGCGTAATGACTAATAACCTGATCATTAACACTGCCGTACTCTTGAAAAAATAACATATATTATTTAATAATGTGGCCAGAAAACTCGTCCTTAAAATATCGATCGATTTAAATGACTCTCATCTTGGCAAAAACTCTCAAACCTGGGACTTCGCGAAGTCCAAGGTTTGAGATTTTTTGCCAAGATGAGGGTCATTTCAATCGATTGATACTTGAAGGACGAGTTTTCTGGCCACATTTTTAAATATGGGTTTTTCCAGAGTACGACATAACTAGTAGGCTGAGAAGAATCATAGAGGGGACAGGGCTAGATAGAAAGTGGTGCTTTATCAGTTGGGGAAGAATTACCCATGTTTGTTTGCAAGACAAAGTTGAGTCTAGATTCAGAAAATAAGCCATGACATCTAGTTGTTGTGCTGCTATGTGGTCTTGTGATGATGATGTGACACCCCTTCGGAGAACATCTTGATAATGGCTGGTACGTAGAGAGTAAAATTATTCGTCTCTGATTATAGTCATAAATAATAATAATAATAATAATAATAATAATAATAATAATAATAATAATAATAATAATAATGATAATAATAATAATAACAATAATAATAATAATAATAATAATAATAATAATGATAATAATAATAATAATAATAATAATAATAATAATAATAATAATAATAATAATAATAATATTAATAATAATAATGATAATAATAATAATAATAATAATAATAATAATAATAATAATAATAATAATATAGCATTTCTACAGCGCAGATTCATGGCGATGTCGTGCTCTGTGCCCCTTATATTGGCATTATCACATTAAATCATACGTAACAATAATCTAATGACACACATAGGCTAGTGCCGATAGCCATATGAACACCTGAGATGGATGGAACACTATGTTTACCCATCCCATGATTATGCTATTGTAACTTGCTCTTTATTTTTTAATGTCACAAATGCTGTCCCTGATTACGCATGCTATTGGTTGATTTTATTCGAAAACGAGATGCTCTTATAAATCTTTCATCAGCTAGTATGAAAATGGAGGGGGGTAGGAGGGGCGAGTGGTGGAAAAAATGAGAGAGAGAGAGAGAGAGAGAGAGAGAGAGAGAGAGAGAGGGAAGGAGGAAGAGAGAGAGAGAGAGAGAGAGAGAGAGAGAGAGAGAGAGAGAGAGAGAGGAGAGAGAGAGAGGAAGGAGATAGAGAGATAGAAAGAGAGAGAGAGAGAGAGAGAGAGAGAGAGAGAGAGATGAGGGAGAGAGTGAGAGAGAGAGTGAGAGGGAGGGGGGGGGGGGGGTAAGGAATAGGAGAAGGACAGCGGGCGGATACAGTTCATTAATTGGCAGAGGTGGTTGACACAAATGGCTTTTTAAAATGTTTATTTAAATCTCGTGGATTGAAATACAGATAATGAGAGAAAGACGAACAGAAAGAGTGAATTAATGGTTATGAGAGAAAGATAGACATGGAGGATAGAGAGAGTGGGAGGGAGAGAGAGAGAGAGAGAGAGAGAGAGAGAGAGAGGGAGAGAGAGAGAGAGACTGATAGGAAGAGAGAGTGAATGAGTGAGAGACTGACACATGGGCATAGAGTAAATGAGGATGATATAATTGCACTCACAAACACACACACACATACACACAAGCAAACACACGAGCATATATATATATATATATATATATATATATATATATATATATATATATATATATATATATATAATATAAAAGGGGATGGGAGGGGGGGGGGGGCGTAGAGAAAGAGAGAAGAGGGGGAAGGCACAAGATATTTATTGCAACAAAACCAAGTTTCAGACATGGGAGTCAGGAAGAATATATTTTTTGTCAATTGATTACAATGACAAAATCAGAAATTCGTAGCTAAATGTGTTAGTGTTATGGATGCTGTAGTAATAGTAGTAGTAGTAGTAGTAGTAGTAGTAGTAGTAGTAGTAGTAGTAGTAGTAGTAGTAGTAGTAGTAGTAGTAGTAGTAGTTGTAGTAGTAGTAGTAGTAGTAGTAGTTGTTGTTGTCGTCGTCGTTCTTGTTGTTTTTATTGCCGCTTATTATGGAATAAAAGATGAAGATATCAGTTGTAAAAATAAAGGGAGAATGGAAATGATGAGAGATGAGGGATAAACGGGATGCAAAATAATATGGAGAATATATGTGAATATCGGGAATGAGATTAGCGGAAGAGTAGCGTC
>NC_088369.1:28250549-28253049 GCF_034508935.2 Berghia stephanieae | reverse complement strand
ACACAGTGACTGATGAGGTTTTTATGTCAGGATGTAAATATAGAAAACGTTAGGGGCTGCCTGAAGCCGGTGATCGTAAAATACTAACGAAAGAGTGAAAATGGAGAGGCTTCGTATGGGAACAAAACAGACAATGGATGTTTCGGGTACAAACCCTTCGTCAGCACAACAGTACACAAATAAATGTGGAAAACAAATAAAATATAATGAAAAATAACTTGTATCGTCTGTACGCAATGGTGATTGCAGTATGAATCATTACATTTCATTACATTTCATTCATACTGCAACCACCATTGAGTACAGACGATACAAGTTATTTTTCATTATATTTTATTTGTTTTCTACATTTATTTGTGTACTGTTGTGCTGACGAGGGGATTGTACCCGAAACGTCCATTGTCTGTTTTGTTCCCATACGAAGCCTCTCGATGTAAATATAGTCAAGGTTTATATTTTTAATTGTATGGTCTCACTGTATATTTCCACCAAGGATTATTTTCTGACACGTTCAAACATCTTTCATCCAGTTATAAAGAACATACATGACATAATATATTGACATATATACACACTCACACATATGCATACTAGTAACATTGTAGTCATCGTCACCATCATTGTCATCAACAACAACACCATCATCATCATTATCATCATCATCATCGTCGTCGTCATTATCATCATCATCATCATCATCATCATCATCATCATCACGTGAAATTGAATGTAAGCTCCAATTTAATCAACGGAAAAAAATTGAAACCTACATTCAATTTCACATTGTTATTTATTTCTTTGAGCTTCGAGCAGCAACATTAACATTACCAAGAATGATTTGTGACGTCAGATGAAAGATTAAATTTCACAAAAAGCAGATTCTTATTAAAAAAGAATAATCATTTAAACGCTTTTGAATAGGGAATGAGATTAGCGGAAGAGTAGCGTCCCTTGATTGGACGTCACCCATAGTCGGAAGCGAGGGCGAGAGACACATGCGCACAACCAACATGACGTTCTCTCTCTTATAACTTTTCTGCCGGTGACGTCACAGACTATAGGTGACGTCCAATCAAGGGACGCTACTCTCCCGCTAATCTCATTCCCTATATGTCTTTCATTCAAAGCCAAATCAGAATCGATTTAAGGGTAGAATAACATCTTTCTTCGAGTCTTGCGCATCGGAATCCAACCTATCATTAGATATCTTAAGGTGTTTTTTTAATCTTTTACACCAAAATCTACTTGTTTATTCGTTGTTTTTTTCAACATGTAATTCAAGTTGGATTTGTTCATACCAACCAACGAATATCTTTATTTATCCAAAATAATTTTTTCGGTATTTTTTATTTATTAATAAACCAAACATATCAGAATCAGCTTCATATTTCACAATAAGACAATTTTTAAAAGATGTTCGGTAGTCGTTTGTGTATAAGATGTACAGGATTGGGGAACTCACGCAGCCTTGAGGAGATCCATTTGACAAAGTTCTTTTGTTAGAGTAGTACATCAGAGCCATTAGGGCCATGGACCTAGAGGCTGTTTTTAAAAAAAAATCAATTTGGCCAAACTTCATTGTTGATTCATGATTCATTCTTCTACAAGTAAAGAGAGTCAATCAGTAATAATGTCGACGATTGCTATAATCGAAGTAGCTTATTAAGTCATCTTGAACTCAACGTACTTTCCGCCAGATCTTTATCAGATCCCAATAAACTATTTAACTGCCGTACTCTGGATAAACATATATTTAAAGATTTCGCCAGAAAACTCGTCCTTCAAATAACGATCGACTTAAAGTGTCAACCTGGCAAAATCTCTCAAATGAGGTCCCAGGTTGGAGAGTTTTTGGCAAGATATGGGTTATATAAATCGATCAATATTTGAAGGCCAAATTTTTAAATACGTGTCTTTCCACGGTGCGGTAATTAACTGGTTAAATACATTTTTTAAACTATTGGAATGAACAGTGCAGACCTGCCTAGTACTACGAAAAATTCGTAGAAATACGAATTTTTGTCTCCAGCTACAGAGCTGCATATGTCTCTTTGACTCAATTAATCTTGCTGAAAAGGAAAGTTTAGCTCCTTATAACCTATATTTAGGAGTTTGGAGAATTTTTGGACAATGCTGAGAGCAAATTGTTTATTTCTAACGCTATTCAAAGTGACTTTTCCCTTGGAAACTACTAATTTTTGAAATTTCAAGTAGGCAGCTCTGGGACAGAGCTCAAAAGTGGAAAGGGTGGGATGGGAAGAGTTACGATGAAGTTGCCGAGTCGGATGCCCTTCGTTTGGCATTCGATAATTTAGCCACTGGCTCTCATATTCTCCGTTTCTAGGTCACGTGATAATGAGTGATAAGGGCATTGGTCTAGAGGGTGTGACCTTTCTATATGGTCTGTCTTCTTCTCCCTTTAAAGACATTCTAAATCACATCTTGTTTATGTATTGCTATCACCCCACATTCATCACGTTGTGTGGGAAGTCTTGATATA
>NC_088369.1:28243049-28245549 GCF_034508935.2 Berghia stephanieae | reverse complement strand
CTTCAATTTATTAGACGAAGACAGATACTTTGGACGTTTCGGGTTTCCCCTTTATCACCAAAACACTAGAAGCTACAACACCTGTAAATTTTCAACAGCCAGTATCACATTATCTCATTCGTCTGTAGTGTTTCATTCATCCTGTTTGGTTGATAAAGGGGAAACCCGAAACTTGTCTTCGTCTAATAAATTGAAGCTTACAATAATTCAATACTTATCGGTAATTTTTTTCCTTCGAGCTTCAAGCAGCAACATTTCCATCACTTCAAATGTTGATGAACTACGAAAACGCCTAATTTGTCTCAAACCAAAGACTTTTTTTTAAGTCTAACGTTTGAGTTTCACTTGTCATGTGTGATGCCATAGTGATCGATCGATAATTGGTGTAAGAATTTTCTTGATAGAATTTCAAAATGTATTTTTTCATGGAAACTTGCCAATTTCACAAGGAATGTTGTAGAAATCCTTGCTCGTCCAACAACAAAAACAATATTAAGGGAAATACTATACACAAATTCTGGTAAGATGAGTAAAGATGTCTGCCTCAAATGTTGGACTTTAACCTTTTATTGCCGACATTTTGTAAGGAGACGTCTTCACCTAGCTCTTGCAAAATAAATTACTCTTATATACAATTTTACCTAGTAAATTTTGGTTCACAAATGCAAAGATTCAGAGCGATCGTCTTTAAAGACTTTTGACTTATAATGTGTTTAGTTTTGGAGCCGTTTCGTGTTCACCAGATTGTGTTTTAGAAGATATATATATATATACATATTATATATATATATATATATATATATATATATATATATATATATATATGTTCACAGCATTTAGAAATCACGTTTTGCTTGTTTCACACTAAACTTTTCAACCATACAACCTGCAACACAAATTCTGCAATACTGATACCATGAATTTACATAGAGATAATCTAAAAAAAAAAAGAAAAAAGATACAACACTAGAAGCCACCTCCCCAGTAAATTTTCAACAGCGTTCAGTAGGACAGAGATACCAAACTAGTTTTTTCCCTAATAATCGTCTGGTAGTGATACGGAATTTAATGATAATTATAGAAATCTCAGACAGTTTTGACTTTTATGATAATTAAAACTACAGGAATGTCAAAGGTTAATCAACACGCGTACAATAAAAATGAGAGCAAAGGTATACAGTCATGGGTGTTCTTTTATTGAATTTAAACAAAAATTTGGCTTTTTCCAGAGAAAATTGCATGGCAAACTTACCTCTTGGGGGTGCATTATAATAGTTCGTTTTATTCAACGAAGTCAACATAATTCCTTACTACAATGTTGGAAGTGTCCACACCCCAAACAGCTGAGAATAATGTCAACCGATGTATACACATTTGCCGGTCTGGTCATGGAACGCAATTATGGGTTCCTTTTAACATTTTTGTCATGGAGAATATTTTGCGATGGTTTGTGGGTACTTCTATAACAACAATGAGACCATAACAATTTTGGTTGTCAGACTTGCACAAACGTTCACTTCGATGTCAACCTATTCCACGAGAGTTCCAATCGTATTTGCATTTCATCAATTTGTGATGCTGAGTTTAAAATCGATCCAAATGTGTACAGGATCAAATAGCATATAAATCGTATTGTGAGAATTGAATTATGCATGAAGGCCATTGATTGGTGAAATAAACCTCTAAGGGTTTACCTCGTTATATTAAATGTTCGAATTTTGAATTACTTGTATTTTTATATACTGTCGTATTACACATTATATTATGCTCTTTAAGCGTTTAACAATAGGCTCAGTTGGTACAGACTTCAAATAAGATTGGGTCAAAGGATTTTAAACCAGTTGAAAGTCATCTCGATTATCGATATGTGAAATACAAAAATATTTCTGTCCAAAAAGACATATTCTGTGTCTAATAAGACCACAGCAGCGAATCCATCTTGTCGTTTTGATGCAAGACGGTCTATGTGTTTTAATGAAATACTCACGGCATCTGCCAGCCGGATATAACCTACCAACAACGCACAAAACTATGTGTAACCTTGAATGTTTATAGTCTGATTAATATAATTTAGTGATAAGTAATCATTAAAGTGGCTGTCTAGAAACAATAACAAATGGCTGAGTGACGTCAATTTCATTCCATCTACTTTTCAAGATTTGAACTTTACTGCCCTAGTCTGTAAAAAATTAACACGTATTTAAAATTTTGGTCAAAAAATTCGTTCTTCAATTATCGATTGATTAAAATGACCCACATCTTGTCAAACACTTTCAAACCTGAGACTTTATCTTGTATTCAGTAAACGTCCCAGGTTTGAAAGTTTTTAACAATATGAGAGTCCTTTTAATCAATCGATATTTAAAGATCGAGTTTTCTGACCAAAATTTTATACGTGGGTTCTCTATTTTCCAGAATGCGACAATTAAGACGAACATCCCTTAACCCACCCTAACCCTAACCCGTTCCTGTTCTTATTTCAGTTTTAATCAGTAACTGC
>NC_088369.1:28232864-28235364 GCF_034508935.2 Berghia stephanieae | reverse complement strand
TCCGCTAATCTCATTCCCTATATTTTATAGCAAAATAATACCAAACTGCAGCAGGCAGAAAACAACAACAACAAAACAACGGAAACTGCTGTACTGTCATCATCATTTTCAAATCCCCAAAAAATACTTTCTTAAACCTTTTGAAATTTAATATCAAATCTCACCACAATAATGTCAGCGAGCTCAAAGGCACGGAAAATTAGATTCCAAAAATCTTTAAATATTGGAACAAAAAAAAAAGATAAAACTGTGGAATCTTGCAACATCGAGATAAAAAGAAATGTATAAAGTTGCATCAACACGCCATGATGTCTCTCTATTAAAAGCTGAAATATCAGAATAGCATTACCGTGATCCGTAATTCTATCCTATCCAAGATTATCCGGTTCATTTCGCCTCACAAAACAACCGTGCCGGGCGGCGGAAATGGAAAATCCGCACAATTTTATCTCCTTTCTTTTTCGGTCTGTTCATAACATAGTTACAGCATAACACGTGATCTTCTCTCTCTCTCTCTCTCTCTCTCTCTCTCTCTCTCTCTCTCTCTCTCTCTCTCTATCTCTATCTATCTATCTATCTACCTATCTACGGGGGAGGAGGGGTGATATTACAGAGTAAAAGGCAGGCGTTGGGCATTTATCTTCACAATTTATACTGTAGTAGTAGTAGTAGTAGTAGTAGTAGTAGTAGTAGTAGTAGTAGTAGTAGTAGTAGTAGTAGTAGTAGTGGTAGTAGTAGTAGTAGTAGTAGTAGTAGTTGTAGTAGTAGTAGTAGTAGTAGTAGTAGTAGTAGTAGTAGTAGTAGTAGTAGTAGTAGTTAAGTAGTGGTAGTAGTAGTAGTAGCTGTAGTTAGTAGTAGTAGTAGTAGTAGTAGTAGTAGTAGTAGTTAGTAGTAGTAGTAGTTTTTAGTAGTGGTAGTAGTAGTAGTGGTAGTAGTAGTAGTAGCTGTAGTAGTAGTAGTAGTAGTAGTAGTATGTAGTAGTAGTAGTAGTAGTAGTAATAGTAGTAGTAGTAGTAGTAGTATAGTTAGTAGTAGTAGTAGTAGTAGTAGTAGTAGTAATAGTTTTAATAGTGGTAGTAGTAGTAAGTAGTAGTAGTAGTAGTAGTAGTAGTAGTAGTAGTATAGTAGTAGTAGTAGTAGTAGTAGTAGTAGTAGTAGTAGTAGTAGTAGTAGTAATAGTTTTAATAGTGGTAGTAGTAGTAGTAGTAGTAGTAGTAGTAGTAGTAGTAGTAGCAGTAGTAGTTCTAATAGTGGTAGTAGTAGTAGTAGTAGATGTGTAGTAGTAGTAGTAGTAGTAGTAGTAGTAGTAGTAGTGTAGTAGTAGTAGTAGTAGTAGTAGTAGTAGTTGTTGTTTTAATACTGGTAGTAGTAGTAGTAGTAGTAGTAGTAGTAGTAGTAGTAGTAGTAGTAGTAGTTGTAGTAGTAGTGGTAGGAGACTACTATATTTACAGATCGGTAGCAGACTGCTGTGTTCAGTCAGAGCAAGTTTTACTAAACTTTGGAGTGCCACAAGGCTCTGTACTTGGCCCTGTCTTTTTACTGTATATATGCAGCTCCTTTCTAGTGTGATATCCAAATTCAATCTGAGAAATCATTTTTATGCAGATGATACAATTCTTAATACAACGAATTTCGAGCTGTTTTAAAGAGATTAAATCTTGGTTGTATCAAAACAAGTTAAAATTAAATGATAGTAAAACGTAGATCTTAATGTGTGTAAGGCCGAGTATCCTTAAACAGGCAAATAAATCACCTATTACTCTCGGAAATAGCACAATAGAATGTTCAAATAAAGCAAAAAACCTTGGCGTCATCATTGATAAAGACCTTTCCATGACAAGCCATGTGAATAACACCATACAATCTATGTACATAGAAATGGAAAAAAAAAATAAGCATAATTCGTCATGTAATACCGAAGCATATAGCAGAACTTTAATTAATTCCCTTTTTTATCTAAATTGAACTATTGTAACTCCCTCAGGGCGAATTTAGCTAAAGATAAAATGAGTAAACTTCAGGTTGCTAAAAATAACACAGCCAGACTAATTCTATGCAATAACCAAAAATACCCGTCAGCAACTCTCCTTCTCCGTGAGTTACATTGGCTTCCTGTGGAGAAAAGAGTTGTCTATAAGGTTTGTACTGTTGTCTACAAATACTTGAGCACGAACAGTCCCTCCTATATTAAGACCTTCTAAACATCCATGGCCCCAATAGAAACTTGAGGTCAAGCAATGACCAATCAATTCTTGTTAAACCTAAGTCCTTGCGTAAAATAGGTGGACAATCTTTTCAATTTTCGCCCCCCCCCCCCCCCCACCCCATATTTTTTGGAAATCTCTCCCATCACGCGTAGATGTTCGGATTCGTTGACAACTTTCAAATCTCGCTTAAAGTTTTATCTTTTTACGTCATAAGTTTCAATACTATTATCATATAACACCGGGGTAAAGCGCAAAATAAATGACATTTATTATTATTATTATTATTATTAATA
>NC_088369.1:28217864-28220364 GCF_034508935.2 Berghia stephanieae | reverse complement strand
GTTTTTCCAGAGTACACAATTTAACTGGTCAATGGTTAATGGTTAAAATAATATGTGCAGATGGAAACTTGGGAACAGTGATGTCTGCCGGAAATGTGTGGCAGCTCCAGAGCCAGCGATCACATCGTCCTCCACTGTCCAGTTACTAAACTTCCAGGTGGACATGAAGCAGGGTTGACGAAATGAATTTGGAGGTGTAGCTATACGCTACTACTACTACTACTACTACTACTACTACTACTACTACTACTACTACTACTACTACTACTACTACTACTACTACTACTACTACTACTACTACTACTACTACTACTACTACTACTACTACTACTACTACTACTATGGTTATTACATTAGATTTTCGATGGTTTGAGGGCTGACGTAGTATCTCCCCGAGCATTTACGTTTTCTGTCAGTCCTACGTAATCATATAAATAACAATGTGAAATTGAATGTAAGCTTCAATTTAATTACGAAAACAGATAGAATGGACGTTTCGGGTTTCCCCTTTTATCAACAAACAGTATAAATGAAACACAACAGATGAATGAGATCATGTGGTCATGGCTTTGTTATGATGAATAAATTGATGGGCAGGAAATAGTACGCTCATTTGTAAGGAAGCACGAATTAAAATAGAACAATAGATATTTCTAAAATGTGCGCAATTAATTAAGTGAAAAGAGGGGAGGCGGAGAGGATCCGTGTAATGCAGTTTAAAAAGTGAAATATAAAAACGTGAGGACTATTGTTGGAAAATAAATACAATGGAATTGGAAATAAATAATACAAAAATTAAGGGATGTCGGTATAAGTATAATCATTAGTGGCAATAGCAGCAGCATCAGCTGCTAATGATATAGGGAAAATTGATAGGAAAAGAAGCAGAGAGAGAGAGAGAGAGAGAGAGAGAGAGAGAGAGAGAGAGAGAGAGAGAGAGACGGACAGCCTATGCTTGCTTCATAAGTCCCAGGTTTGATAGTTTTTGACAAGATGAGGTTCATTTAAATTCGATCGATAGTTGTAGAACGGCCATGTTTTGTAAACCCGTGTTTTTCCAGAGCATGGCAGTTAACTGAATACCGATTCGAGGCGTTGGGTCACATTTTATAATAAAAATTCCCTTTATTCATCCCCCAGGGGAAATTTGTCTTTGGGCTCTATTCCAAGAGAAGACTGGAATCACCCAGGCGTCAGCCGCAGTGCAGCGCCGCTTTCTCTCTATCTCTCTCTCTCTCTCTCTCTGGTGACTTGCTCAAGGCCACACAACGCAGCGGGCATTCTAACTCGGTAACTTTCGGGTATCAACAAGAGATGAAGTGAGTACGAAAGTGCCAGAAGACAATAGAGAATAAAAATTTCACGGCGGCGATGGGAGTTCGAACCCGCGACCATACGACAACTCCGCCTGGCCGGGGAGAGCGTGACTCTACCGTATGAGCTATCCACGATCCCCAAAACAAGATCGTCTCTAACCCTAATTAGAATCTCTTCCCGACTACTTGAGGTCACGGGCCCAACACACACAATCACCGCGAAGTTAGTTGGCCAGCATTTAAGCTTAATAGCCAATATTCTCAACACAAACATGTAACATATAAACAATTGAGACATTGAGTATGCTCCGGTATTTGGGATGAATTTTTAATTCAGAAAAGTGAGTGGAGCAGGCACTTATGTTGACTTATGTTGTTAACTTTCGGGTATGAAACAAAGACAGTAACGCTGAGCCACGCTGCCTCATTATGTGTTACCGTGACATCCAGTTTGTATGTATGAGTTGCATTGTACATTAGTACGGCCACGGCACCTATAAGGTGCTGTGCTGCATCATCATAAAAGTGTCACGGTCACAGGGAATTCACATATCGGGACCAAGCACGTCTGTTCCTGGCTAGAGTCACAATTTCGTCAATGGGCATAGAATCTAGCCCATGTAGTAAAATAAGATAATAATGTTTCTGACACATGCTTTGTCTTTTACTTTTCATTCATTTCAATCTCTCTCTCTCTCTCTCTCTCTCTCTCTCTCTCTCTCTCTCTCTCTCTCTCTCTCTCTCTCTCTCTCTCTCTCTCTCTTGCTTTCTATCTTTCTTTCCTTCTTTCTCGCCTTTTTATTCTCTCCATCGATCTATCTATCTTCCAGGCTGTCAATTAAACGTTCATACACATACACACACACACATACACACACACATATTTTATATGTATATATATATATATATATATATATATATATATATATATATATATATATATATATATATATATATATAGTATTATACATATAGAACCCACACACTTTGCCGGTAATTTGAGGCTCATATATTTTTTTGGGTTACTTTTCATCAAGTTATGGTCAGATGTATAGGAAAGGTATCCAGCAATTTTTTTTCAAATTTTATACTTTTTCAACTTGACTAGCTGTAAAAAAATATTTAGAAGTGAAATTAAGCTTTGATATTTCCCGAAGATGTACAAAGGGGTTGATTTATTCATT
>NC_088369.1:28197864-28210364 GCF_034508935.2 Berghia stephanieae | reverse complement strand
GAGCAAACATTCACACACACACGCACACACACACACACACGTAGATACTCACACACACGCACGCGCACGCACACGCACACACACACACACACACACACAGACAAAATCGTACACACATACTCACGCAAAGATGAGTAGAAGACCCAATCACCGTTATCGATCCGCTCCAACGACCAATCAGAACGATGCCCGCCAAAGCGATCGCTCACAACTGTCCGCCCGCCTCACTTCCCGATTGCCTCTAAAAATGTGACTACAGTTCAGTTTAGCACGCGCTCAGCTGGACGAAAAAATAAATGGTAGTTGAAGACATCAGTGACCGCTATCTTTATTAAAAGTGTAAATCTATCTCTTACATAATGTGATGTCGTAAGCTTCCCGTCTTTAATTCTGTGCTACTGTCAAACCACGGACGTGACAATTAAAAAGAAACAAGAGAAGACTGCTGCTGCTGGTGTGGAATATAATACTCATAGATGGAACAAAGTTGACGCCACTCAGCTCTTTGTTATTGTCTACCAATCAGACTATAAACGTTCGAGGCTATAGACAGTATGCGCTTGACTGAGAAGCTCACAACATTGCCATCCGGAAGTATAACGGACCAACACACAAAACTATGTGTAATCCTGAACGTTTATAGATAGTTCGAAGATGACGTCACTCAGGTCTTTGTTATTATTTTTTGCCATCCGCGTTTGTGAGTAATGCTCACTGAACTGTATTAACCTCACTATAAACGTTCATGGATACACACAGTTTTGTGTGTTGGTCCGTTATACTTCCGGATGGCAATGTTATGAGCTTCTTCGCCAAGCGCATAATATAGAACGAAGATGCCATCCGTGTTTGTGAGTACTTCTCACTAAACAGTATTAACCAGACTATAAATGTTTAAGATTACACATAGTTTTGTGTGTTGGTCCATTATTCTTCCGGGTGGCAATGTTGTGAGTTTCTTAGCCAAGTGCACACTATCTATAGTCTGGTTAATACAGTTTAGTGAGAATTACTCATAAACGCGGATCAAGAAGCAATAACAAAGACCTGAGTAACGTCAACTTCATACTATCTATACATAGTCGTATGTGTTGGTAAGTTATATCCGGCTGGCGAATGTTGTGAGTTTGTTTTAAGCGCATAGCATCAGTAAGGGCGAGAGAGAGAGAGAGAGAGAGAGAGAGAGAGAAAGAGAGAGAGAGAGAGAGAGAGAGAGAGAGAGAGAGAGAGAGCGATAAGCGAGCAGTCGCACTAACCATTGACCCATCAAAGGTTCCTCTCTCCCTCAGCCAGGCGGAGGGTGCCGTATCAATTGGATCCCGAGTTTCATACCCATTCATACCTGACTGGAGTGCAGAAATACAATGTATACTGTCTTCCCATGGACAAAACGCCGGAGACAGAGATCTGTGAACACTATCTTCAAACTTTCGCATAAAATATCTGGACTTTTGTTTCAAGACGAGAAATCACACCGTCGAGCCATCGATGCCACCACTTAACCCTCTCCTTACCAACTATAGGAAAATCGTCCCATTCGTTACGATACAACCAACATTTTTCTGATTCAAATTTCTCTTGTACATCATAAAATATAAAGAAAATGAACAGTGAGTTGTAGAGCATGTTTTACTACAGAAATTATTTATCGCAAGAACTTACTGCTATTGTGTCTGAGTGATAAAATATCTATTTTTGTGTTAGTTGGGTGTGAAGTTTTGGCGAAAATCCTGAAAATGGCTGGTAAGGAGAGAGTTAAAAGATTGAGTGAGTGGGCGAGTGAGTAAAGAATAAGCGAGCGAGCGAGCGAGCGACTGGTGATTAAGTGAATGACTTTGAAAAGGAAGTTAATGAGAGTATTTTAAAGAATGCGTGAGCAAGTTGTCTGTAAGAATTGATGAGGTAAATATAAGATGAAGAGGAGTGAGTGAGTTTAAGAATGAATGACTTTTTCTTAAAAATCGTGAGCAGTTATATCGCGCAATATCCACTAAACGTGCTATACAAGAGTCCTGAGCTTAGCCAACAACAACACTAAACATGGAGGACAAAACATGACGCCTTCTTTGTAAAGCACGATATGCACGTTTTGGTGGATAATGCGATGTATAAAAGCTCAATTTCTTCTTATATTTTTGGGATGGGGGGGGGGGGGGGTGGGTTGGGTTTTTTGTTTTTTTTATGCTATTTATTTTGGCTTTGTATTGAGGAGGAAGAGGAGGAGGAGGAGGAGGAGGAGGAAGAAGAAGAAGCAGAAGATGAAGAAGAAAAAGAAGAAGAAGAAGAAGAAGAAGAAGAAGAAGAAGAAGAAGAAGAAGAAGAAGAAGAAGAAGAAGATGATGATGATGATGATGATGATGATGATGATGATGGTGATGATGATGATGATGATGATGATGATGATGATGATAATGAGGATGATGGGGAAGATGAGGATGATGGTGAAGATTAGGATAAAGAAAGATAGAAAGAAATAAACAAAAGAAAGCAAGACGAAAGAATGAGAAGAAGTAGAAGAAAAAGAGGAACAACAACAACAACAATAACAACAAGAGCAATAGAAAGATAAGGTGATGGTGGTGGTGGTGGAGGAATGGGACAAAACCGAGATATCAAAAGATAACTGAAGGTGCCATTTATCCTCCTTCAGATTTGCATCGTCCTTAATTGGATTCAATAGTCTGATGTCACGTCGCCCAGGAACGGCGGCCATCTTGGTTCTAAACAAAGAAAATATGTACTTTTTATTCTTCATGCTGGCGAGAACTTTTCATATGTCTTGTGATCAGAATGTGTAAAAGTGAAAACATGATCATATTTATAATGTTTTTCTCCTCTGGATACGCTTTTATGCTCGTCGGAGAAATATTTCATAAGGGCGTCCGCCATTGTTCCGATAGTTTAGAGCCAGTTACTAAGTTACCATGCGTCATTACGAGGGAAGTGATGTCATGACTGTTGAAGCGTATTATAGCCTGTTTACTTTGATAGTGGACGAATACACGTTGACCGAAGAAGTCCTCCGAGACATAGATCATGCCAGTTAAATTTTGCTTGAAGTGCCAATCTAATAATGGAAACTACCAGAATTCGTAGGAAATGGTTCTACATTACCTTTTCGTTTCTTGGGTTGTAATGAATTCAGTTAGCATTTTTTAAGCTGACTTAAAATAGTATCTCAAATAGAATAAGGTAATCTGTAATGTAAATACTGATATTACAGTGTGTGGTAAATGATGTGTTTACGGGTTCCGTTTATCAAGTAGGTTCCTGATTCGAGTCAGCTCTGGTCGGCGCGATGTTGAGTCCTTGAAAAAGACTCTCTACTTACATTTTCTCACCTCACTCATGTGTAAATCAGCAGTAGGCAAAAAAAAATATGTAACGTATTTCCTTTTCTTGTTTACCCGAAGAAGGTCAAAGGCCGAAACGTCGTTTACTTTGTACTATATCTTTTATAAGAATCATTTTTACTCCCTTTATTTTACTATCCATTGTAAATGAGTATCTAGCCGATAAGAGCGTGTCTCTGTCGAAAGAAAATTGTAAAAACGTCCAAAAGGTGCCATGTCTCATCCTACGTGTTGAATATTGCTGTTGTATGTGGGCATCATGTAAAGCACTTTGAGCACATTTAGTGCAATATAATAATCTCAAAAACTCAAAATTAAGTACCTACATATACATCAATAATTTCATTTAAAAAACGAATTCATCATCAAACCTATAATAACAGTAAAGTTAGAGTTGTCTTTTCCCTGGCAAACATCTGGGATTAGAAACACCAAACGGGCGACCACCCTTTGAAACTGATTGATTCTCACGTCTGTATCGAGACGGACAATGGAAATCAACTGGTCACTGCCATTTCAACAACACGCAAACTGTGGTACTTAGAATTGACCGTTCCTTTCTCGTGGGTTGCTTTGTTTTTTGTTTTTGTTTTGTTTATTTGTTTGTTTGTTTCTTTCTTTCTTTGTGTGTGTGTGTGTGTGTGTGTGTGTGTGTGTGTGTGTTTGTTGTTGCTTGTTCATTTTTAGTTTTTCTTGTTTCAGTTGGATTGTTTTGTTGTTTGTTTGGGGTTTTTTGTGTATTTTTTTTTCCTGTTTTTGTTTTGTTTTTGTTTTTTGTTTTTTCCTTTATTTTTTTGTAGCGCAAATTTCATTAAATGGCAAACAATCCAATCTGGTTAGTCTTTAAGTGTTACAGTGGTGTATTGCAATGGTCTCTGATTCACAACATGACCTTAATGAGGTCTCAAAATGCGACAATATTATGGTCTTGTAATTTGACACTCATCCTCAGGTCTGTAGGTCCAAGGTTCGAGTTCAGCTCTGAGACTTTGGAATAAGCTCTAGACTCACATTCTCTCACAGCACTTGGGAGTAAAATGAGTACCTAATGAGAACCTGTCGGGTAACAAAATTGTCTCTATTGAAAAACATTGAATAACGCACTTCTGACTGGTCCTACATGTTAAGTGTTGTTATTGACTTGGTATCTCTTATAAAGTGGACCTGCTATTATATATTATAAGGTTAGTACCGTGGTGGCGTTTCGCCATGATTTTGGACTCACAACATGATCTTAATGACTTTTCGTCCGTACTCAGAAAATTAAACACACACGTGTTTAAAATATTGGCAAGAAAAACTCGTCCTTCAAATATCGATCGATTAAAATGAACCTCAACTCGTCAAAATCTATCAAACCTGGGATTTGCGAAGATGGACGAGTTTTCTGTCCAAAACTTTTCATGCGTTTTTTTTTTTTGTTTGTTTTGTTTTGTTTTTGTTATTGTTATTTTGTTTATTCCAGAGTAGAGCAGTACTAATTAGCATCGTATAACGACAAACTATCTAATTTTCAAAAATGTAATCCAGCATATGAAGAAAAATAGACGTCCTTTCAAGCTAAAAAGTTCGTGGAGTCTCTACAGTTGGCCCCGTGAAATAAAATTTCCATTTCACGCAGTATAAGTTACATGTGATGCGTATTATTTCGTCTGGTACTATTAAGCCTGAATAGAGTAAAAGGATGTGCTCAAGGGTGATTTTTTTTTCGTTCCTTGCCATCCATCTTTTATGTGGCTTTGTGGTCTTGTGGTATGGCACTCGCCTTCAGACCGGAAGGTCAAGCGTTCCAGTCCCGCTCTGAGCGGAGCATAGTTGAGTCTCACCATACGTTTAAAATGAGTACATGTATCTACCGGAAAATAATTGTGATGTCCCCTTACAAGCGCCACGTCCTACATGTTAAATGTTTCTGTTGGTTGGGGACCCCTTGCAATGCGCTTTGAGTACATGTAATGGACATTACGTACAGTGGCGTGGCATGCTTACAGTATAGGGTGGTGCCAGAATCAGAAACAGAAAATGACTTACATATGCTATAATATTTGTAAATAATAAAGAAATTTAAAAAACGTTTAAAGAAAAGACTTACTCAAATAAGTAAGAGGCGGTATATACCATTTCTCAGTTTTATTGATTTTTTTTGTAATGCGGCAATCCATCTTAAAAAGATGGATGTGGTGCCAGGCACCAAATCAACCAATATAGCCACGCCCCTGGTTATATAAAAGCTCTAGTTTAAATATAACGACACTCAATGTAGCTTGACTCTTTTTTTTCAACCCACGATATCGAAGTGCCGAGTCATTAAAACAACTTTGATTTTTTTACTGGTGACCCCCCCCCCCCCCACCCCAATCCCAAACGTACCATAGATTCTATTAATTCCACCCGTTCATATCGCAGACGGATTCTATAACGGAGATGGTTTCGATTACCATATTTAAAGACACCCATTGAATTTGAGAGGCCCTTCAATGTAAACTTTCTTATAGAGCAGTAAAGTTAGGTGCCCCAAACGTAAACAAAGGTCGAGAAGCAGGTGGCAAACCACATGTTCCTGTCTTGACAGCTCACGTTCCAATGTAAATAATAGAAAAAAATAACCTTTAAAATTTGGCTGTTAGGTGGCAAAAGAAACACATATTCATGAATACTCGATCATGCATCAAATAATGTCTAGATATGGATATTTTATGGAACAAAAGGTAAAATTTTCTAAAATTTATCAAAAGTTACAGTCTATCTATTTTTAGACCAGAGCAAATTATTGCGCTGGTGTGAACAAAACGAGAATTATTCGGAGCCTGATTTTCATAATAATTTAGCCTTATATTATTATTTCTGCAACTGTTAGATTTTATGTAAACATATTTTCAATACTGAAAGTGTATTGCCTACAACTCAAACTACAAAATTGGGAGACCTATATTGTGCGTAAATTATTCCGGTCCCTAACGGAAATCACTAGCAACTTGTTATTGTTTACGTTTGGGGCACCTAACTTTACTGCTCTATTTCAAATCCCATTGAAATCGGGATCCTGGGTAATCGACTGGCTATTAAAACGTTTTTAAAGAATTGAGCGCATTTATTTAGCGCAATAGTCACTGAGCGTGCTCAAAGCGCTTCAGAATTATTATTATTATTATCATCATCATCATCATCATCATCATCATCATCATCATCATCATCATCATCATCATCATCATCATTATTACTATTATTATTATCTTCATCATCATCATCATCATCATCATCATCATCATCATCATCATCATCATCATCATCATCATTATTATTATTATTATTATTATTATTATTATTATTATTATTATTATTATTATTATTATTATTATTATTATTATTATTATTATTATTATTATTATTATTATTATCATTATTATTATCATTATTATTATTATTATTATTATTATTATTAAATTATTATTATTATTATTATTATTATTATTATTATTATTATTATTATTATTATTATTATTATTATTATTATTTTTATTAAATTATCATTACTATTATTATCATTATTATTATGATTATTATCATTATTATCATCATCATCATCATCATCATCATCATCATCATCATCATCATCATCATTATTTAGGTTTATTATTATTATTATTTATTATTATTATTATTATTATTATTATTATTATTATTATTATTATTATTATCATTATTATTATTATTATCATTATTATTATTATTATTATTATTATTATTATTATTATTATTATTATTATTATTATTATTATTATTATTATTAATATTATTATTATCATCATCATCATCATCATCATCATCATCATCATCATCATCATCATAACTTCATTTTCAGATAAGGAGTTGAACGCACATTATTATATAATATAGCAAATCTGTCGAGTCGATGATCGATTATTTTTACTCACCACACGAATGAATTGTTCATTAACAAAACAACTTTATTTTTCCTCTTTTTTGGCTGAAAAGTTTTAGCATTGTTTTCGGGTGTCCACTAACGTGTCCTAAAAAAAAGTCTCTTTGAAGTTTCAGGTTTGGATTTGATTAACAAATTGAGATAATGGGATAAATTGTAAAAGTCTATAGATGAATGAATGGATGCGCCTTCAAAACACGGTGCCACTCACTTTTCTATTGATGTTTTAGGCCGCCAAAGAAATGATTAGTTCTCACTAAATTCTCTTTAACAGATTATAAGCATACAAAGTTACACATATATTTTCATATTAAATAGGATTATTTCTGCTGACAGTATTGGTGAGCGTTTCACTTAACCACATACTATTATATAGGATAAATTTCTTCTGGCCAAAACGAGGAAAAGACATTTTGTCAAAACACAGCAATATTTTACTAGACGGAGTTGAATACAATTTGTAAACACCAACACGATGGGTTGATAGATAGCAAGATAAATAAAAGGTGAAAAGAGCAGAAAAACATGGATTGTTTTTACAAACATTTCTCTGTGGCTGAATTTCGATCTGTTAACAACGACAAATAGTTAAAACTGTTGTCACAAACTGAGGTTAAACAACGCGGGATTGTTTTAAATTTAGACCTGTTAATAGGGAAGAAAGGGGCGATATAAAAAAAATGATTCTTTTTCCAGGGGACTGGAGTAGGGGTGAAAATTGTGTAATTATTCTTCGGGTTTGAAAAAAAAATCCCTTAATTCATCCCATTGGGGAAATTTGTCTCTAGGGCCTATTCCAAGGGAAGATTGTATTAACCCAGGCGTTTGTCGCAATGCAGCGCCGCAAATTGAGCTAGGGCTAAGGCCACACAGCGCAGCGACGGGTGATCCAACTCGCTACCTTTCGGGTACGAAGCAAAGACTGTACCGCTCAGCCACGCTGCCCCTGAGAGTGATGGTATCATATTTTCTAGTCTACTGAATAAGTCATGCCACCTGTATGTAACCTATTCATTATGAGTACTCCCAATGATGTAAGATCAAAAGAGTCGAGGGTTTAATGCCACGAATTTTCTTCCCTATTTTACAGAATGACTCTTTTTTTTACGCTTCGTGGTCTCGCTGTTATAAGACATTCGTTTTGCGACCTACAGATTGAGGGTTCGAGTTCAGATGTGGGCGGCACAAAACTAAGACCTTACAAAAACCTCTTTAACCACATTATCTCATCGTACTGATGTGTAAAAAGAGTCCCGAAGCGTTCCGTTTTCGGCATTTTATTCTTTTTTGAAGCTGTTATATTCATTTTTGTAGCTTCTTCAAGTTTTACACGCCAATGAAGAAACATGTGGGCTGTAAGGCGATATTATGATTTCTTTTTCGACAGAGACATGTTACCGCCCCTGCCGGTCAGGGGCAGGGGACCGGCAGGGGCGGTAACATGTCTCTGTCTCTTCATTGGCGTGTAAAACTTGAAGAAGCTACAAAAATTAATATAACAGCTTCATAAAAGAATAAAATGCCGAAAACGGAACGCTTCGGGCTTAAAACCCTTTCTTCAGCCAATAAAAAAACAGTTAAAATGTTGATAGATCGCTTTAAATTCAAACAGACGGCAGAAAAGTTCTCGGCACGTTTAGTCGAATAATTGATGCTTTGCATATCCTACAATACACAGACATATCAGCCAGCCAGATATAACGTCACTCACTCACTCACTCAATTATTCCCATCACCGGATGGTCCGGGGGGGGGGGGGGGGGGGGGGGGGGCTAGCGTGTAGCGGGATGCAGCCTTCAGAACCCGGTGCCACACATATCGGTCATTGGCTTTCTCTGTCAGCTCATACCATAGAGAGAATACAGGACCTAGTCTGTGGCTCAAACAGCGTCAATCCTGTCCATTCTTTGATGTTACCCAGCCACATTTTCCTTTGTCTTCCTCTTCTTCTTTGAACTTCCATTGACTGTCTTGCACAAGCTGTCATGTGATGTCCAAACCAATCAAGTTTCCGTTTTTTTACCCATTGCAAGCAATGGTTCCAGTCTTTCCGCTAGATTTTCCACATCTTCAAAAACCTCCTTATTCGTTTGTGTTCCAGACATGACACTCGAAGAATTATCCTGATATAACATACAACACACAAAACTGTGTATAACCTTTACTGATTGATACAATTCAGTGAAAACTAATCTCTAACAGGCTGTCTTGTAGTAACTACTGATGTTTACGTCTTTCGTTCTATAGATAGAATGAAGTTGACGTCACTCAGGTCTTTATTACTTTATTTTGCCATCCATGTTTATGAGTATTTCTCACTAAACTGCATTAACCCGACTATAAACGTTCGAAGTTACACAGAGTTTTGTGTGCTGGTCTGTTATACGGTAATGTTGTGAGCTTCTTAGCCAAGCGCATACTATCTGTATTTAGTATGCGCTTGGCTAAGAAGCTCACAACATGGCCATCCGGAAATATAAGGGACCAACACATAAAACTCTGTGTAACTATTAACTTTTATAGTCCGGGTAATACAGTTAAGTGAGAATTACTCAAAAACGTGGATGGCAAAAAAAAAAAAAAAAAAAAAAAAAAAACAATAACATAGGCCCGAGTGATTTCAACTTCATTCTATTCATACAATGGCGAAAGGCAAAGAATAAATAGTAGCGTGCAATAGGCTTCAACAGTCATGACGTCACTTTCCTCGTAATGACGCATAATAACTTAGTAACTGACTCTAAACTATCGGAACAATGGCGGACGCCCTTATGAAATATTTCTCCGACGACCATAAACGTGTTTCCAGAGGAGAAAAGCATTATAAATATGATCATGTTTTGACTTTTATATATTCTGATCACATGACATATGAAAAGTTCTAGCCAGCATGAAGAATAAAAAGTACCGATTGTCTTTGTTTAGAACCAAGCTGCTCGCCGTTGCTGGGTGACATCAGACTATTGAATCCCAATAAGCTATCAAAAGCACGAGTTTATTTCTTTCCGCACCAAATGTAAACACTATTTCAAAGCCCGCCCTTTTTCTACTCAAGTGCTTTATTTAGTAAGCGACCGAACATTGCTATTTGCTCACATCTCACCATCGTATTTGCCAACTCCGCGTGTGTTGCCAAGAACTTTTCTGCCGTCTGTATGAATTTTAACCAATTATTAACTACCGTACTCTGGAAAATGCCATAAAACTCGTCCTTCAAATATCAATCGATTTAAATGACCATCATCTTGACAGAAATTCTCAAATCTGGGCTTTACCAGGCTCCAGGTTTGAGAGGATTTGCTAGGATGAGGGTCCTTTGAATCGATCGATATTTGAAGGACGAGTTTTCTGGCCAAATTTTAAGATTGGGATTTTCCAGAGTACGGTGGTTAATTTGTTAAAATGATATATTAAAGTTTTAACTGCTTTTATTATTGGCTGAAGAAGTTTTTTGAACCCGAAACGTTCTGTGGTTGGTCTTTTGTTCTTTTTCTCTTCAAGTTGTTATATTCATTTCTGTTCAATACTTTTTTCAGTTCACAGCACCTATCAGCATAGTAGTCACATTGACTTGGAAAGAGACGGTCATTTTGGCTCTCATTGGTCATCGACTTAGAGCGCTTTGAGTTCATTTTAAAAATCGAAGGTTTATAAAGCGCATTATCCACTAAAACACTTCAAAGTGCTAAGCAATGGATCCCTTGCCAACAGCAACATTTAACATGTAAGACGAAACATGACGCCTGTAATGCGATTTTATAACAAAAAAATTCCAACAGAGAATAACGCTGTACTGTTAACGGCCATGTATTCATTTTACACCAGAGTACAGTGAAAGAATGTGAGTCAAGAGCCTTTTCTCAGGAATGAACTATGCGTTGCTCAGAGCGGGACTCGAACCTAGAACCTTTCGATCAGAAGGGGCGTGTCTTACCGAAGACCACATAGCCGCGCAAAGCTCATTAAATGTAGTGGACATTCCGCTATAAAAAATATTCCTTTTTTTTCGATTCCACGCAGGATGCCACGGATGACTGATTCTATGGCCAAGGGGCGAGTGCTCCACCAATTACCAATAAAGATCCTACCAGATGGTGTTCAACGAAATTTTCCGTGCACAAACGGAAATCCTAAATCCGAGTTTTGTTGTGATATCTACTTGGCTGTGACACTTTTTAATCTGTCCAAAAAAATTTTTTTCAAGAATGAATCACCAAGACAAGGTAGTTTTTCTTTAACCATCGGCTATAGTTTGGCGACTTATTATATCGCCCGGGTACTTTACATGTTTAAAATTGAGTTTATGGTTATAGCCTTCAAACTTGAGTAAAGTGTTTTTGCTTGATTGGAATAATGAAAATGTTGCTGCTTGAAGCTCGAAGGAAAAAATAACGATAAGTATTGAAATGTAAACTTCAATATATTTAACGATGACAGATTATACTGTGGACGTTTCGGGTTTCCCCTTTATCGACAAAACACGATGAATGAAACACTAAGGACGAATGAGAGGTGTGTGATGGCGCCAACTAGTATCAACAAAATATACAATAACTGGTCTATTCTCAAAAGTGTATGCACTGTACGTTGATTAAATCACCCTATAAGATCATTGTAAAAATGACACCATGTCAACAGCTTGCCAGGCATAGCAACAAAAGGTCAAGTGACCATTAAAAGGAAGCGTCAATTTGTGGGTGTTTTAATGGATTGGTCTATAAATAGATTCATTTCCCAAACAACATGATCGACCTCATTTACAATATACGCCGTATCTGAAAAACAAACTCATTTTGTTCATGTTGGCTGGTAAACGTTTACTATAAATATAGCTTAAGGTGCTCTCCTCCATGTCAAGAAGTTTCAAAAGTCTCGGGTTTGTGATTTTTTTTTTAATTGAGCGTCATTTAAATACAGTTACAATTTTGAAGTATAAGATTTCTGGCCAAAGTTGATAAAATATGTTTAGTGATAAGACGACAGAATGATAACATAACTCCTTGTGTTGCCATGGCAAGCTTTAACTCTATCATTTCCCATTAGCGATTTTATCCAAAGTAAACAGGATTCAAAATTAGCGCTTAAAATAAACGCCCCCATTTAGCATTTTCTAGACGTATAATGAAGCAAAAATGACATGCCATCTTTACATATCTCTCTGACGTCAAATGGCCGAGGTGTACTCATTTACAGATCTGATAACC
>NC_088369.1:28162864-28192864 GCF_034508935.2 Berghia stephanieae | reverse complement strand
TTATGTTTGTTTGTTTGTTTGTTTTTGTTGCTTTTTGCTTTTGGGGAGGGGGAGTATTTTTTTTAGTTGCCTTTGTCGTTTTTTTTTTTTTACATTTGTTGTTGGTTTTAGTAACATTTTGTTGTTGTTATTGCTGTTGTTGTTTTTGTTTTTGTTGTTGTCGCTGTTGTTGTTTTTGTTGTTGTTGTTGTTTTTGTCGTTGTTTTTGTTTTTGTTGTTGTTTTTGTTGTTGTTGTTGTTTTTGTCGTTGTTTTTGTTGTTGTTTTTGTACAATGATAAGAATGAGTTATGTCCATAAATGGGTTCAACAGTTTCTAATAGGAACAAAAAATCAAACATGGAACGTTTCAAGCTCAAACCACCAGTTAAATCGGTAATACTTCACGTCAATTCCAGAGAGAGAAAAGAAAAGGTCTTGCTAATGTCCAGTTGGGAATAACGATGATGCCATGTTTTTAACGACTGGACGCGGGAAGAACTTTTCTCCTGAATATCTGCCATCTGTTTTTGGTATTCGCTGAGCCTAAGCATTCCGTGTGCGGCTATGTGGTCTAGTGGTATGACACTCGCTTTCGGATCGGAAGGTTCTGGGTTCGAGCCTCGCTAGGCGCATAGTTGAGTCCTTGAAAAAGGCTCTTTACTCACACCCTCTCACCGTACGCAGGTGTAAAATGAGTACCTGGCCGTTAACAGCGTTGTCTCTGTCCGAAAAAAAATTTGTAATATCGCCTCACAGGCGTCATGTCCCGTCCTACATGTTAAGTGTTGCTGTTGGCCATGGACTCAGTGATTATATATGAAAGCTCAATTATTATTATTATTATTATTATTATTATTATTATTATTATTATTATTATTATTATTATTATTATTATTATTATTATTATTATTATTATTAATATTATTATTATTATTATTATTATTATTAGTATTATTATTATTATTATTATTATTATTATTATTATTATTATTATTATTATTATTATTATTATTATTATTATTATTATTATTATCATAATAAGAATGTTGCTCTTTATGAAGCCGTTATATTCATTGTTGTACCGATATTACTTTTTACAGTTCAGTTAAAAAAAATTAAGGAGCAGGCACTGGTGGAAAATAAAGAACTGAACAAAGGTGTATGAAAGGTGCCAGACAAAGCAAGAAATATAAATACAAGAAGAAGAAAAAAACATCCCAAATAATCAGTCGACCTCGTGTATTTTTCTCTCTTGCTTTGTCTGGCACCTTTCATACACACGTATTCAATTCTTTATTTAATTTTTAGGCCACAAATCTTACGCATCCCGTGGACAAACAAAGAAAGCAATGCAAACATCATGAAAACACTAGGACTAAAAAAGTCCCTGCTAATGAGTAAGATAAAAAAAAGCTGAAACTCAATTACTTTGGGCACCTGAAAAGACACGACACACTAGAGAGAGATGTACTGGAGGGCATGGCGGAGGGCAAAAGAGGCAGAGGAAGACCATAAAGAAGATGGCAACAGGATATACAGGAATGGCTCAACAACGGCGTGACGGAATGTGGCAGATGGGCACAAGACAGAGACTTCTTCCGAAGGACTGTGTGGGAGGCTACGTCCAAGTGATATGCCACAGAGAGAGAGAGAGAGAGAGAGAGAGAGAGAGAGAGAGGGAGAGAGAGAGAGTCCACAACTTTTAGTATTGATAATTACTGAGCTGCATATTTGTGAATCAGATGTAGTAGGTAGATACTTGAATTCTTACCTATCGCCGAGTCCATGTCATATTATCCACAAAAGTCCCACAAAATCCATGGATATATATAATTAATTCCATATAGGAAATCTTTTTCGAAAAGAATTAGACCATCTATGTAGTTTGGCTGTAAATATTTTCATGAAATTTGTCACCATAGTCAGTTTTTAAAAATTAACATCCAAAAATGTGCCTTACAAGATACTACAATGTCAAAAAAAAAGGATAGAATTAGATATGCAATCGTGGCTCGTCGCATCAAAATGGTACTGTGTCTGGATCGACGTGTACGTATGTGCAGGTCTGAAAACCTAAATTATTGTTATGGTCTCATTGTTGTGATAGAAATACTTGTACTCTCAAACCACCGCAAATTTATGTCCATTACAACAATGTTATATCAAGCCCATAATCACGTTCTGTTATCAGACCTGAGAATATGTAAACGTCAGTCGGGGTGAACAAGATGCGTAAAATTGAATTAATACCTTGTGAAATTTGACTTAAGTCAACGCTGCCATTGTGAAGGGTAAATTTTGTTTGTTAAACTTTTTTAAAAATTAAATTTTATAATTCTGGTCATTTTTAATTTAAACTCATTTATCGTCGTCGAGGTAGTTCATTCTGGTTACAAAAATGGACTCAAATGGAATGTATGGTTTTGTATCATCGGCACAATGAACAAGTAATGATGACAAGGAGGCTAACGTGCGATTCCAGGAGATGCATAATACTGCTTTTAAAAAGTGATAATCCGGAACAGATGAATAAAGCTAATTATATATATATATATATATATATATATATATATATATATATATATATATATATATATATATATATAGAATAACAGCAAAACAACTGCAGTAACAATATCAACGATAACACGGCATAGTACTCCAGGGTAAACTAACTGGACAATGATTTGCTTGTCGTGGAGTGAGACTACTTCGAGTGGGTGGTCATAAAATTCTGTTACAGCATGGCCAATAAATCTATAGGAATTTTGTTCTAGAATAATAGCCGCTTCATGAAAAAATAATAATAATGAAAATAATAGACAAAAATAATAAAAATAAATAAAATCCCCTTTATTCATCCCATAGGGGAAATTTGTCGTTAAGGTTTGTTCCAAGGAAAGACTGGAATAACCCAGGCGTCAGCCGCAGTGCAGCACCGCATAACACATAACGCAGCGGGTTTTCTAACTCGATGCCTTTCGAGTGGGAGTATGACGCAGAGAACGTACCACTGAGCCACGCTGCAGTACATGTATGATTATTATCATTATCATTATTATTGTTTTTATTATTATTATTATTATTATTATTATTATTATTATTATTATTATTATTATTATTATTATTATTATTATTATTATTAGCAGTAGTAGTAGTAGTAGTAGTAGTAGTAGTAGTAGTAGTAGTAGTAGTAGTAGTAGTAGTAGTAGTGGTAGTAGTAGTAGTAGTAGTAGTAGTAGTAGTAGCAGTAGTAGTAGTAGTAGTAGTAGTAGTAGTAGTAGTAGTAGTAGTAGTAGTAGTAGTAGTAGTAGGGGGAGGAGAAGGAGGAGGAGGAGGAGTGGTAGTAGCAGTGGTCGTGGGGGGGGGGGGGGTAAATTTCGATAAGGCGCTTACCTAGTTAATCTCATATTATCTTAATGTGAACCGGCGAAGATAATTGAATGAGAAATCGTGGTTGAGTCGTTGAAAAATATGAACATTTTATATTGTGTATTTCTACTGACTCGCCATGCTCAATGCACTCCTATTTATTCCCTAAACAAGCAAACCACATAAAGCAGAGCTGCCTTCTTGAAAGTTCAGAAATTCGTAATTTCCAAGGGAAAAAAGAAAAGTCATCATAAAAATAGCTTTATAAATTATAATTTGCTCCAAAACAAAATTCTAAAGTCCTAAATTAAGGTTCTCTGGAATGATACTTTCCTTTTCAGTTAGACTTTCTGATTCAAAGACACACTTGCAGCTTTTCAGCCGGGCCAAAAATTCCTAATTCTACGAAATTGTCGTAATACTAGGCAGGTCTGCATAAATCCCAATTTTCCATTTTTATCAATATTTTTCTTTACATTCCAGTCCGCCTGTTACGCGTCCACTAATATCCACATCTGAAAGGGTGTGACGTAAAAGGAGATAGAACAATTTATCCAAAATAATCAGCCATTCTTCGACCAGCCCCCCCCCCCTCCCTTTCCCCAGACCAGCTTAGACGTGCCATCGTGACACTTTAGAGGTTACCCGATAATTTGGACGATTTAATGCGGGTATTTCTCAAAGATTCCGACGTGGTTATCGATGCCTACTATAATAAAGTTATTTGTCTGTGGCAGCAGTTTTGTCCCCAGACTCACCCTATATTTTGACGGGGGGGGGGGGGGGGGGGGGGATATTGATTTTATATCAGAAATACAATGTATAAAATGAGTAAATGTGACTCATAATATAAATGGGAAAAACATAAGACAAAAAAAGACAAGCAACGTTTCGGCACGTAGCTTTCGTCAGGAGCCAAACAATCAAGACACGAAAAAAGTTAGATGATCACCAAAAAAAAAAATCACATTTTGGCAAATATGATAAAAGATATGTACAGGGAATAAGGTGGATGCGAATGCAACAAGAATACAAAATAGGTTAGAATAATATAGCAGTCACATTTACCCACTTTTATTTCCTGTCCATCTGCATTGGCTTATTTATTGCTATACCTTTCCTCCCAATATATACATAATCTAAAGTCTATTTCAAAAAGTTACCCTTAGTTCATTTTTTGAAAATTCTAAAGCTCATATACGTTTAATGTTATAACTGATCAGTTGTTTTTCTCTCTTCTAATTAATGCTTTCTTAGATAGTTGTAAATATTTATTGGAATTTGATCATGTACTACACACCTGTAGAAAGAAATTCCGAAGGATGAAAATAAAGTGATTATATTATTTAGGCATCTCTAACTTTCGATATTATAACAGTTTCACTCAATACGTCAAATTGAGTTTTCGGGATAAACTCTTTTCGAGCAAATGACCTGAATGAAACTGAAAAGAAACAGAATATCTAAAGCTTGGAAAGACGCGGGAAAGTATTACAGACTATTGTTTGTTTTTACCTCACTTGCAACACATTTAGGTCATATCAGCGCCAGTAAAAAGGAAGAAAATGGGATAGTTAAAATACTCCAGAATTACAATTAATTAAAGCATCCAAGAGAAAGTAAGACAAAGGTGACCTGGTTTAAAAAGGGAACTGATGTAGATTCCAATGGCACACCATTAGTGTATTTAGTTTGAGATCATCTAAAAGTCTCATCCAGACAACAGCACAGGATCCCAATAAGAAGAAAAAATTCAAATGTTTACGACAAAAAAATATAACTATCAGTAACAGAGAGATGCTATACAAAGGGGGAAAAAATCCCACCTCCCAAACCTAACTTGACTGTTTCCCTCCCAGCCAAGGACTCCGTCCAGGGCCAGGACAAAACCAAGTAACCCCATTCCAAGACAAAGACTGGAAGCAAGTTGGAAAACAGAAAAAGGTGGATAGAAGACACAGCAAGTGACCTCCTGCCCACCATGAGAGGTCAAAATCCCCCACCCAGTATAACAGACTATGTCGTGACTAATTGGATAACATCGAACACCAATAACAAGATGGATATTTTTTATTGGAATCTCATAATTGGATAACTTTCTCAGAGGTCAAATGAAAAGTTTTTGCCTCTTGTATTTGGTATTCCAAACTTGTTTTAAAGAGCGTTTCAAAGGCTTCATCCCCTAATGACTCACGCGAATCCAAATAGTGCGTTCAAAAATTGGGTGTGATGATCAATAATCGACAGACTCCGAGACTGTCCTTGAAATTAATTAAGGCCAAACTTCGATTTTACAAAATTAAAAAAAAGTATTGACTAAATGAAACGTGCCTTGAGGAAAAACCAACGAGTTACTTTGATTATACACGGAACCCTTGCAATTAAACTGGGGCTCTGCCCCGTCTCTGCGTGGTTTGAGTTTAATATTTAGACCGAGTTCTATCGATTTGTCGTATTTATACTTCTTTGCAAAGACTAAAATTACTCAAATACAGATGGTGTCCTGATAATTAACAACAAACAACAACAACAAAAAAGACCAGTGAATTACAGTGTTGATAGAAATGTATGATTTTCTTTCTCTATCCAAATATTAAACGTGTAAAAGTGCAGAAAGAGGAGAGAGAGAGAGAGAGAGAGAGAGAGAGAGAGAGAGAGAGAGAGAGAGAGAGAGAGAGAGAGAGAGCGAGAGAGAGAGAGAGAGAGAGAGAGAGAAAGAGAGAGAGAGAGCGAGAGAGAGAGAGAGAGAAAGAGAGAGAGAGAAGAAAGAGAAAGACAGGAGGGTAGAGAGGGGGGGGGGGGAGGAGGAGGATGAGGAGGGGAAAGAGAGATAGTGAGATTTATATATATATATATATATATTATATATATATATATATATATATATATATATATATATATATATATATAAAAATTTTAAAAAATAAAAAAATAAATAAATATATATATATATATATATATATATATATATATATATATATGGAGAGAGAGAGAGAGAGAGAGAGAGAGAGAGAGAGAGAGAGAGAGAGAGGGGGGGGGTATTCCGTTATGTCGCAAGAAGTCTTCTATGCCATTTCAACGCCAATAAAAAGGAATGATGAGATTGTAGAAAAAGGAGAACAAGGGAAATAGCTTGGTCTGTGATTAGGATTTGATTCCAAGAGTTATCTATCCGTGTCTAGTTTGAGATCGTCGAAAAGTCACACAAAGACACAATAATAGAATCACTGCCAAGAGACAGGGACACTCAAATTATAAAATGTATCAGTATTTGAAACATAAAGCATCTAATTGCGTGGTTGCTAACAAGGAACGTGATTGTTGCCCTCTCGGCGAAGGATCCAAGTCCCACAAAGACACAAGAAAAGAATCGCTACAAGAGACAGAGACACTCAATTTGTAAAATTGACGTCACTCAGTTCTTTGCTATTGTTTTTATCCAGCAATTTTTCTGAGTAGTTCTCACTAAATTATATAAATCAAGACTATTCATGCTTGCTAATACCTAAAATGCTCACAACATCCGCCAGCCGGATATAACGTACCAATATAGATAGTTCGAAGATGACGTCACTCAGGTCTTTGTTATTGTTTTTTGCCATCCGCGTTTATGAGTAATGCTCACTGAACTGTATTAACCTGACTATAAACGTTCATGGATACACACAGTTTTGTGTGCTGGTCTGTTATACTTCCGGATGACAATGTTATGAGCTTCTTAGCCAAGCGCATACTATCTATCCAAAACTGTGTGTAACCTTTGATTGGTAGCATTTAGTGACATCTAATCATATAAACGGCTAGCTAAAAACAATAACAAAAAGCTGAATGGTGTTAATTTCGCTCCTTCTATAGATAGTTCAAAGATGACGTCACTCATGTTTTTGTTATTGTTTTTTGCCATCCGCGTTTATGAGTACTTCTCATTAAACTGTATTAACCAGACTATAAACCTTCAAGGTTACACACAGTTTTGTGTGTTGGCCAGCTTTACTTCCGGATGGCAATGTTGTGAACTTCTTAGCCAAATGCATACTATCTATAAACGTTTTATGTTTCACCGGAGACTAAAATGAAAATATGGAGACATGAAACTTAGGGGCTCCTTCCGTATGTGGGTTGTCATTGTCGCGTCGGTAAACATGTCATTGGTGTATTGATGGTATGTGTTTAAATAAAATACACATTTCTTCCCGCATATAAATCATATAGATAGTATGCGCTTGGCTAAGAAGCTCATAACATTGCTATCCGGAAGTATAACGGACCGACACACAAAACTGTGTATATCCATGACCAGGAGTCCCTGCAGAGTGTTTTGAATGGGCAAGATGAGGAGTGTGTGTGCGATTGTCGAATCTTCGAGAAAAGAAAAGAAAACAAAAAAATAAACAAAACCAAAAAAAAAAAAAAATAAATAAATAAATATAAAATCAAAAACTGTCGGGTATCCTTGTTCTAATCGCTGTACAATTACTTCCCCCAGCGTAGAGCACATATGATTTTGAAATTTAGTCCCAGACTACGATATTTACGCCTGCTAAATCGCGGGTGTAAATTTCACCCGTTTAGTCCCTCGTTTAGTCTTAGACTTCGCGTAGTCCGGCTTCATGAATAGCTTACAACGCCTTTTAGTCAGAGACTACGGATTTAGTCTAGGAGTATCGTCGTAGTCCCGCTCCATGAATTAGAGCCCACAGAAGTTCCGCGTCTCTATTCTCTATAATATATTCCTGTCTCCGGTTACACAATGTTTTTGTGTGTTGGTATGTTATATCCAGCTGGAGGATGTTATGAGGTTTTTTTAAACTAAACGTCAAACGGACAATAGCAATCGCTTGCTACCCTTTGGATACGATGCTAGTCTATATATAGCAAAGTAACTTTCCGACAGATCTAACAAAAGCATCTACCCAAACACTGCTGGGTGGACAGGAAATTCAGAACAAAAATCTCGACCTCGGTCACTGTGCAAGTGAAGCGACTGTTCTATTATTAACTGAGCTATCGGGACCCCAAAATGACACCAACTTGTCAAAAATTCATTTTGAAGTCGCGAGTTTATGAACTTTTATCAAGTAAGAGAAATTGGCTTCAACAGTCATGACGTCACTTCCCTCGTTTTGACACCGTAGTAACTTAGTAACTGGCTCTAAACTATCGCAACAATGGCGGACGCCCTTGTGAAATATGAACTGTATCCAGAGGAGAAAAGCATTATAAATATGATCATGTTTTGACTTTTATACATTCTGATCACATGACATATGTAAAGTTATAGCCAGCATGAAGAATAAAAAGTACCAATTTTCTTTGTTTAGAACCACGCGGCTCACCGTTGCTGGGCGACGTGACATCAGACTATTGAATCCAATTTCGATTTATCATTTTAAAAAGGAAGGAAACCATTTACGGGCAAAATGTCAAAAGACGTTTTGTTATAGTATGGCAGATGTTTCCTGGATCAATTCTAGGATAATTATAAGATAACGAGAAGAGTGGTAGCAAGTCTGACCGTTAATCAGGAGGTCGGTGGTTCGATCCCGTTGAGATGTGCTGATTCTTTGGTATGGTTTGATGGCTTGTTTTGGGAAAGTTGTTTTGTTTTTGTTTTTTCTTTCTCTGCTGTGTTTGGCACGGTTTCGTACACAGTTTTAAAAAAAAAAAAGATCTATTCTTACTTCTAGATATAATGATGAAACCCATAGTATAGTGTCCGTTTAAGAGTGAACGACATCGACCCCAAACACACATCCTCATTAACATTAAATATCAGTGTGTAAAAGCGAGATTTATGATATTATGGCCAGAGAGCTGACCTCCACTTGTCTCTCGTGGTTTATGTGAATTATGTGTATATGTGTTCACGTGCGCGCGCGCAGGGGAGAGAGAGAGAGAGAGAGAGAGAGAGAGAGAGAGAGAGAGAGAGAGAGAGAGAGAGAGAGAGAGAGAGAGGGGGGGGGGGGAGAAACGAAATCTGCAAATTAGATAGATAGATAAACAGAAGTAGTAATAGTAGTAGTAGTAGTAGTAGTAGTAGTAGTAGTAGTAGTAGTAGTAGTGGAAGAAGAAGAAGAGGAAGAAGAAGAAGAAGAAGAAGAAGAAGAAGAAGAAGAAGAAGAAGAAGAAGAAGAAGAAGAAGAAGAAGAAGAAGAAGAAGAAGAAGAAGAAGAAGAAGTTGACCGTTTGTTGGGTGGTTGCCACTGTGTACAAACGTGCGTGATTTCCGCGTATGACAGCGTAACCTTGGTTTTAAGACTCTACTTAATGGTTGTTTAAAGACAATAACTGAACACTCAAAGCATGGGAGATTGGACAAGCAGCGGTCATAATAATAATCTCTCCATTTGACCACCCTGAAGTTCCTGGTTTGCATTCTTGGATGAAGGGGAAGGATTTACAACCTTTACTGCCAAGACCGTAACGACCGATCTATGTTTATCTTTATAAAAGTGCGCTTTCGACACTCAAATGTCATTATCACGTCATTAGGTCTTCTTGTGAAGGTTAGGTGACTGATCGCTTCGACGCCTCGGCTTGGAACAAAGCCGAGCTTTGTTGAGTGAGGCGAGTGACAAAGAAAAATAAATTTAGCATGGGGCCATATGTCTTTGAGTAAGTACATTTCAAACATGTATGTTTGTTTGTTTTGTGGGTTTTTGCGGCTCTTGCGACACCATTAGGTCATTTCAGCGCCAATAAAAAGGAGGACGATGAGGGAAAGGTATTAGATCTGAAGTAAAAGCACAAAAGAAAAATTTCGACAAAGGGTAAAAGGAAACAAAATATTACATGAACAATTTGTAATATCAATGTGCCTCATTATCTAAAAGTCCTATACAGTTATCCAGGCACAAACAAATGATCCCGCTATTACTATTAGGAGAGTTACTGTTTTTTTTTTGTTTTTGTTTTTTTTTTTTTTTTTTTTTGGGGGGGGGGGGGGGGGGGTATTACGGCGCTTGCAACACGTTTAGGACATAGTGCAAGTAAAAAGGAAAAAAGTGGGAAAGTCAAAATATTCTAGATTTAAAATTAAAGCACCCAAGACAGAATAAGTATGGACGTAGATGTAGATTCCAAGAGCACACCATCAGCCTCGGCCAACACCAACAGATGATCCAAATAAGAGGAATACAGTCAAATATTTACAAGATATGTTCAAAGATTATATACAAGGGAAAAATATCACCTCCCAAAGCTAACACTATACATTTGACTGTTTCCCTCTCAGCCAAGGATCAGGACAAAACCAAGTACTCCCATTTTAAGACTTCACAAATCAGAAAACGGGGGAATAGAAGACACAGCACATGATTTCCTGCTCACCATGGGAGTTCAAAAGACCTAGAAGAAGAAGAAGAAGAAGAAGAAGAAGAAGAAGAAGAAGAAGAAGAAGAAGAAGAAGAAGAAGAAGAAGAAGAAGAAGAAGAAGAAGAAGAAGAAGAAGACTGCGTGGCATTTCCCCCTCTGAGCGGTATTTTAGTGCTAGGTCAACTCGACCCCATTAGTGGGGCCAGATGGGTGTAACAGGTAGCGGTCAGGGGAAATCTGTGATGCCACTGATGGTAATGAATTGCTGCAATATTTCATGGTATTGCTCAGTTGCTAACATGAATATGAAAATTGTTTCCTCACCACAAGCAAATCAAGAGTTTCTTTCATCATATGCCATGGTTGATAATAATGTATCCTCGGCTGCTCATAAGAGAGGTGTCAATTTAGTGGTTTTTGAGCTATCAATGAAATTAATTTTGTTGTAATTTGCATATTAATAATTTAATTCCCAGCGACAGAAAATGATTGAAGCAAGCATCATTGTAAAGTAAAAATGATGATCTTGACACATGCCAAGTTTTGTTGTCCGGGCAGTAAAATCTTAAAAGATTTGAATTTTTTAATTGTAAAATTCTTATTTGGCATGACTTGGTGTGATCTTCATTTTCTTCCTCAAACCTAATACATTTGACTGTTTCCCTCTCAGCCAGGGCATCTGGCCAGGACAAAACCAAGTAATCTCAAAGACAGAAAGCAAGTTGGCAAACAGATATATAGGGGGATAGAAGACGCAGTAAGTACCTCCCTGCCCACTATGGGGGGTCAGGAACCCCAGCCGGAGGCCCCAAGATCGTTGACAGTCATTGTTACTTTATTGAAAAGACAAGACAAAACGGGCAAGCTACATTATTTGTTCCAATTTGAATTTATTTACATTTAACTTTACATCAACCATTAGAAAAACAAGGCTGGGATTAAATTGTCTAAGTGCTATAAGTGTTCCAGTTCTATACGGACATTATACTCATGATTGGACAAGGATGGAAATGTATCAGAGGCTGTGCGAAAATATAATTTGATACCATTTGACACATAAAAAAAATTTATTAAAAAGAAATCGAAGTTATTATGAAAACGTGTGGAAATTTTTCAATAAGTCTTCTGGTTTGAAAAATTAAAAATGCATAAATAAAAATACTGTGAATCTACAGCTAAAACTACAGCAGCTATAGCATTTTAGAGCGTTGAAAAAGTGTGGACAAAATAAGATGAACTTTGCCCACACTTTTTCAACCCAATGAGAAGATATTTCTGCTATTCTTTTCTAGAAAATCAGTTTTGAGTTATAATAATAGTTCATAAAGTATCCCAGAGAAGCTAGTGAAAACTAGTTGTTTTTCTCCACACAATTTTTTGGCAATGTTTCATAAAATACTTCAATGACAAATCAAATCCGACGTACTCTTAGAAAACATATTTTTTTTCCAATTTGGTCAGAAAATAATTACTTCAAACATCGATGGATTAAAATAAAATGACTCAACTTATTCAAAAGTCTCAAGCCTGACACCTTTAAAATTTGTAAGGGTTTAAGATCTTTTTAGCAAGTTAAACTTCAGTGGAGGGTCATTCTATAATATCTGAAATAAGAAATAAGAGCTTTCTGGCCACATTAAAACATTGAATTTTTTTTCTTTTTCTTAAGAGTACAGCAGAAATCACAGTGACAATTCTTAACAAAACAAAAACAGAAAATAATAAAATAAAATGAAAGAAAAAAATAATTAAAAGAAAAAAATTCCCCATTTTGCACTTTCTATAGCACATTTCAGATTATCTAAAAGGCAAGATTGTAAATCTGGGACCGTATAGAACAGAATCCGAGGTTACAAGAATAAAGGAGCCATTTCATCATGAAAGAAAATCAAAACAAACAAATTGATTCAATAGCACTTTTTGTTTCGCCGTAAGTGTTAACAAGTTATTTGTTTTTCTTTTAATACATGGACATACGGTCTTTTTAATAAAATGAGACCAAGTCAAGGAATTAGAATTTGTTAACTATTAAAAATGAAAAAAGAAAGAAAATAAATTAATTAAATCAAACAATTTTCTTTTTAAATTAAGAAATTTAAGAAACAACACAAGAAAGACACTTCAAACTTAATGAAAAAATCGTACATCATCGTTCTGTATCTGTCCTTATTTATCACATAACTTGATTTTTAAAATTTGTTTTTAAGGGTTTTACGGCGCTTGCAACACAATAAGGTCATATCAGCACCAGTAAAAAGGAAGAAAATGGGATAGTAAAAAGTTCTAGAATAACAATTAAAGCACCCAAGAAAAGGTAAGACAAAGCGGAATTGGTTCAAATAGTTTTTGTTTTTTTTTGTTTTTAAGGGTTTTACGGCGCTTGCAACACATTTAGGTTATATCAGCGCCAGTAAAAAGGAAGAAAATGGGATAGTAAAAAGTTCTAGAATTACAATTAAAGCACCCAAGAAAAAGTAAGACAAAGGGGAACTGAGAACAAATAGGGATCAGATGTAGATTCCAAGAGCATACCACCAATGTACTTAGTTTGAAATCACCTACAAGTCTCATCCAGACACAAGCACAAAATCCAACAAAGAGGAATACACTCAAATGCTTACATTATACATTCAAAATAAAAATAATAATACATAACAGAGAGATGATTTACAAGGAAAAAAAATATCATCTCCCAAAACAATAACTATGCATTTGACTGTTTCCCTCCCAGCTAGGACTCCGGCCAGAGCCAGGACAAAACCAAGTAATCTCATTCCAAGACAAAGACAGAAAGCATGTTGGAAAACAGATATAAGGGGATAGAAGACACAGTATGTACCTCCCTGCCCGCTATGGGAGGTCAGGATCCCCACCCAGTGGTTCAAATAGGGAACAGATGTAGATTTCAAGAGCACACTATCAAAGTACTTAGTCTGAGATCACCTAAAAGTCTCATCCAGACACAGACACAGGCCCCCACTAAGAGGAATACAATCAAATGTTTACAAATAAAATATATATAATACATAATTTAGTGCATAACAGAGAGATGATTTACAAGGAAATAAAATCATCTCCAAAAACTAACTATACATTTGACTGTTTCCCTCCCAGCCAAGGTATCCGGCCAGAGCCAGGACAAAACCAAGTAATCTCATTCCAAGACAAAGACAGAAAGCATGTTGGAAGACAGATATATAGGGGGATAGAAGACACAGTATGTACCTCCCTGCCCACTATGGGAGGTCAGGAACCCCACCCAGACATAACTTGAAGGAGGTCTGCTAAATAGGGACAGACAAGACGACTTACGACATGATATATCAAAAGCACAGTGTGAATAATACACGACTCATTATTTCTACGATGGGGCACTTGAAATTATCTGTGGTATTGAACACGCCAGCTATATAAATAAAATAACATACAGCAGCTATTCATCTGATACTGATAACAAGGGTTTTAGTTTAAGATATGACAAAATATACATCACACAGCCAAGAACCTTACATCATACACTTGCAATATATCACCAAATCCAAAGTAAATTAAAATCAGTAATCAAACTATCAAGATATTTAAAAAATCAAACTGTATAACATTACTCATTCACATACAAAATCATTGAATTATGTTATTATTATTTATACCATCGAGAGGAAAATGAGAATAGTTATATACATCAACATCCACAAGCACCCATTGATTCACACAAACACACATACTTAATTCATATATTATTCAAGCATCTTTATACACAAACACAAATGCATACTGAGTTGACCATTCATACTAATAAACACAACACAATGAAATGATTGAAAGGGGTTTAAACAAGGGACATGGACAGTTACCACAAAGTAGTAGGAGTCCATACTCTGAGAAGCACTCCTACAGTTAAAAATTTATGGCATTTATATAATTTTCATCATCGAGCTTATTCAGAGCACAAACCCTAAACACGATTTTTTTTAAAGCAATATAAATCACCCTTTTAATTCCTTCTTTAATATTATACAAAATGACATTTTATTCTTTATTGACTTTACATCCAAAGTCTCCCAAGCAATGAATTAACAGCGTTCTAGACACTGCCTGTGCATTGTCAAACCTACAACACAGTGACAAATTCCCTTTTGCTTGGAGAAATTTTACTTCAGTTATCGATCGATAATGGTGATCCCAACATGGTCAAAAATTTTCAAATATGAGAATCTTTGAAGTCTCAGGTTTAAGAATTTTTGACACTTTTAAGGGTTATTTTAATCGATCCATATTGAACTAAAATTTCTCTGGCTAAAATGATTAAAAGATATTCAATGCAAATCAGAATGGAACTTATAGGACACTATGAATGAATTCCAAACACAATTTCCTTGTCCTTATCAATTGTGCTCCAAATTAAATGGATTCCCAAAATTTCTATGAATTCAAAATATCTGTATCTTATTTGCATAAAACTTGAATTTCAAGAACCAAAGTTGAGCCACTTTGATTGTCAATCCACGGAGATATGTGATGCTCTCCCCAAGCAACACACACCAAACACTCAACATTCATTTCATTTTCATCCACCTCTGAATATGGTGTTTCCATGGATTTGCCTCCTCCAACATCATCTATATCCAAATCTAATCATACAAACTCTGTGCCTCTTGTTTGTGCTTCAAAATACCACAAATTTGCATCTGCCACATTCAAATTTCTAAAGTACCGACAGATCTCTACTCAAAAAGTAGGGGAAAAAAACAAAAAAAAAAAAAAAACATCATGAAAATATAATACATAATTTAACGTCTCCATAGTTCATGCACAATTCCATGAAACTGTACATAGCCTAACAGGGCGTCAGATGAGATTATTCCATAAAAATCCAAGCAGCAAAATTCTAACTTTTCCATTGCCAATAAATAGAGACTCTCTCAATTAACATCAAAACTGCACAGGCAACAACCCTATAACCATCTGTACTTTCTTACAAACATCATAATATACATGACTTATCACCTCAAAACAATATTAAAAGGGGATGGTTTAGATTCATAGCTATAAATATGAGATTTGTGTTGATTCTTTTGTTTTATCGAGATGAAAAGAAAAAAACATGAATTCTTAAGGGGCTAAAAAGTAAAATTTCATATTTCTGATCGCTTTAATGTTAAACTCATTTCATTGTCGTCTGATTCATCCCTGACATAATACCGTACTGAGGTGGTGGGCCACACATAAAATTAAAATATTCAGTGATAAAAACACAATTACATACGTTGTCAAAATGCTTTTTTTTTTTTAATACCTATCTTGCCCATAAAAAAGTATGAGAAAGATGCAAAGGTTTCTGAACATTCATGAAACCAGTCTAAAGTGTAATTTCCTTCCATTCAAGATTCTATAATTCTAAAAAAAGAAAAAAAAATTTGGAGAAAGACAAAGTCCCATATGGGAACAAAGCACACCAAAAGAAAACAATAATTTTTTTTAAAAAGCATTTTGACAATGAAAAGCAGAAAAAAAAAAGAAAAAAACAACACTTAATGTTGTGACGTTTGTTGTTTTAAAAAAAAATTGTCTGTACTTCAAGCACATAGCAGGAGGTAAGGTTCAAAGGCAAAAGAAGAAAAAAAGTTACATATCACCTTGAAATCTCGTCACCAATATCCACAAGGAATATTATTGTTTAGATTGGGTGTCTTTTTCAAAAGTATGAAACAACTGCACCTCTTGAGATAGAAAATGAAATTAATCCTACCGAATAATTCTTTGCACACATTCAAGTGTCTGTGTCACTAGGTTTTTCTTTTTGCCAAATACCATTGCTGGGGTTGGGGTTGGCAGGGGGGAGGGATAGAGAGAGAGAAAGAACAGATTCAAGAAATCACTGGTAAATGAATGACTTGAACCTTGACATGATAATACTTACCTGCCCATAAAATTTATCCAACATTGAGATCACAACACTGAACAAGATTCAGTAAGCTGTCACCAATATAATCTGTGTTATATAGGTTTCTTTCTTTCTCCTTACTAAACCAGTACAACCCAAAACAACTGGAGCCAGAAAATATGATAGCCCAAAAAACAATATTTTGTCCTTTTCCTCACAGCTACCAAACAAATAATAATCAGAATCTGAAAAAGCTAATCCCAATACCACTTTTAAACCAAAATAACTGCTTGCAATTTACTGTATTACGCCAAATTAAATTCCCTTTTTTCAAGAAGTGATTTGTGTGACCCCTAAATTAGGTCATGCACAAAAAGTGAACTATAGATTAAAAATATTGTATCACTATTTTTAACACAGATAAATCTTCAATTGAAGACATTAAAAAGTTAATCTAGTAATTGTAATGGCAGACAACTGCCAGAAATCATGAAAGGGAATCATCCTTTCACTCTCCCACAATTTTTTTTTCACTACTGTACTTAAACCAAAGTCTCAGTCCCTTGAATTTCAGTTTAACCCATTTTTACTGCAGCCTTTTTTTTTTTTTTCAAATATTCTTTAAATGAAAATGAATAATAAGACTTGCTTCAATATCAAAATTTAACTTCACAGTGCAAGCATCGGGCAATCTGGCTCCATCCACACCTAATTAAAATACTTACCTGTCAAGAAACTGTCAATTTCAATTATGAAACAGAACACGGTTTAAAGACAAAGAGGGTATAACTATAAAAGAATAATATAAAGGTACAGTCAGGAACATTTTAACAAATAAAACACTTTAAAAAAAAAAAGATAGAAGAAAAGGGGGGGAAAAAAGAATATTTAAAATGAAACGACAAACAACAGAGATAAGAATCCTCCAGAGAACAAGGAGAAATCTTTGCTTGGTGGATGTAGTAAAAGATCCCAATGATAGCCGGAACCATTATGATTCACTTTCCTCGCTCCCGTCCTCTCATTTCCCAGACAAAGAGAATGAAAGCTTGGGTCGAGCATTTTTCTTGTTGAGAATTATCTCCTGGGCTTTGCTAGTCCTTTGCCTTTCCTCCTCTTCCAATTTCTGCTTTTCTTCTAAAACTTTGCGTTGTTCCTCAACCAGTTTCAACTGTTCCTCGGCCTGGAATTTAAAAAGTTTGCAAATACAAAGTTACTTTATGTACAATTTATGAAAATTTTATTTCTTTCCTTTGATTATCATACATTCCTTCAAAATATCAGAATGAGAAACATTGAAATAAACAACAAAAGGATAAAAAAAAGATTCAGCAAGCAGACTTTCGCTATAAGGCCCCAATGCAAATAATTCAAGCAATAGTCAAATACATGCCAAACTTAATCTAAAATAAATGTGTTGAAAACAGGTTATGATTTCTCCCAACGGGGGAAATGTATTCATAAAGTTTATCATAAAGGAAGACTGTTATACCCCCAGCACCAGCCCAGTGCAAAAGAGCTTAGGTGAGGTGTCTTGTTTAGGACAGGGGTGAAACACAGTACAACCAGGATATGAAGCCATGATCATCCTCCTGTGCCTCACCGCCCTAAAATATATTGTTTCCCTCCCGGAAAAAATAAATGTAGACAAAAGAAAAATGAATGAAGAAATGAAAAATTTCTATAAGAAATAGTAATATTACAACTGTAAATGAATTGTCCTTGGTCATAACTTACCAATTTCTTCTGAGCTTCCTCAATCTTACGATTATTTTCCAGCATAATATCCTCCAACTCCTGTCGTTTCATCTTTTCCTCTTCCTGAAAATACAGATTTCACCATTACTATATCCGCTAATTCATCCAATCCCACCAATTACACTCTTTGTTCAGATAACCTAACACGCATATATTAATATTGATGAAAAAGTATTCAAGTTTCTAACTCAACCATCACATACATGATTATCTCTTCCTTTCACTCTTTCAATAAAATCAGTCATACACAGGGTAACAAAAAAGGATGTTATGGCAAGGTAATGATATTTATCTCTTTAAAAACAAAAACAAAACAAAAAAAGGTTGAAAAAAATAGATATAGTTCCTCGAGTGATATCTACATGCAGAAAAAGAGGTTTCCCTGCTCAATCCATTCAATCTGACGTAAATCCTTGAAGTTGACAAGAGAAGCTGAAAATTCAATATTAAATCACAGAAGAAAAATAATAATAATTAAACAAATAAAAAAAACACAGCAAATTCCTGAAAGAGCAGTCATATTATGACCTATGATATTAACATGAATAAATAGATTTCATTGTTTAAAAACTTAGGACACCAGCTATTTATTATATAAAAATTTACATATTTAAAATCATGTTGCAGAGAAAAAAAATAGTTTAGAATTTTAAAGATATTACTATCAAAATAATTAATGAATAAATAAAAGAAAATTTCAAATAAAATATATTTAGAGGTGGCCCGTCCATGAGTGGACTTCAGGCACAGACATATACTTGGCAGGCCTTTTGAAATCCAACAAAACAGGATTATGATTTCATTAGTATTGTAGAATTGTCAAGGAATATAATATCAAATAGCTATTTGAAACAAAAGTTGAAATAAAAACACATGTCCTTGGTGCAGAATCAACAAATGGTTGAGCCATCCCTGAGAAATAATGAAAGATAGCTAGCGAAGTAAAAGATGGTAAAAAGCTGATACAACTATCAATATATTATACTATCAAATACACATCATGATCTACATACCGATTTGAGCGAAGCCGTACCTTGAAAATTAGATCCCTTTCCATGACGAGCTAGCTACAGCAGCAAACCTGGCACTTCAACTTCAATTAAACCCTGTTTTGTTTTGTATTTCCACCACAGAGCTATGGTGACAATGTCATAGATAACACACACTACCCCAACTTACAAAGGGTATAGTCTGACATATCATTGTCTAAAAATGTTAAAACCAGAATGAATAATCTCTCAACTTGCACGCACACATGTATAGCCTCTTCCCCATCTACGTACTGATACAATTAGCACCATGAAATGATTCTGTGGAATTTCCCCATGAGCAAGACAATAAACAAATGAAAGACTGACAATAACAGCCAACATAATAATAAAGGCACAACTCTTTCAACAAAGAGAAGAGGACACCAAAACAAAAGTAAAACAACTATTATATTACAACCAAGTATGTATTTTATTTTTCTATATACCCCCCTCCCCCTCGTTTACTTTACTATCAAAAAAATTTCTCAATAAAACGTGGAGATGAAAGAAAATAACAAATTATATTCAGTGAATGTAATATTAATTTTACATTTGATCTTTATTTAAAAGAAAATTTAAAGCCTGAATATTGCTGGCAATAATAACATATTTATATTGTGACACTCCAACCCCCTCCACCTCCCCCCCCCCTTCCTCCCTACCTTTAACAAAACAAAATTTCCAAATTCCAACCTCTCACAACAAAAATTTAAAAAGTCAAATACACCAATATATGATGCGTTTCTTCCATCATTTTCGTTCGTTCTCTCTATTTTTTTTTTTTTTCAAAATTAAAATCCTGTCACTTACAACAGCAAAAATAAACTCCAAGTTCCATATCTCCAAAGCAGAAGAAAAAGAGACAGCAAAGAAATGATGTATGTAAGATGTGGATCAATTTTAAAATGAGATTGAAAAATTTCAGGTAAGATCTATGGCAGTGCTTTTTTAACATGTTAATCTCCTCTTGCAAAAAAAAAGGAAAAAAAATGTGTTTTAAAAATAGAAATATTTTATTTTTAAAATGTCAAACCGCCAGACTGGATTCACATCGCACTTCAATGAAAGAGAAGAAAATGAATATTAAGTTGTGGGATATTTATCCGCTTTAATAAATTGCAAAGAACAAAAATGCTTTTCAAAGCCACTTTGTTTCTGTAACATCATATTCCTTCCAGAAGTTAGATTTGAATTTAAAAATCAGATGAAAATGCTGAAACTTATTGCAAGGAATAAAACAAAGATAAAATTGTTTTCCCTAAAATTAAAATTAAGAAAAAAAAAAAAAAATGGATACGAAAGTTGGTACTATTGCAAGCTATAAAACAATATACACATGATTACACTTTGTCATTATCTTAACTAGCTACTGCCACAAGACCTATACCGTTTAGGGTGGAGCCAAAAAAATTGTACCTCCTTCATCCTGAGAGCCTCCAGCTCAGCTTCTCTTTGCTTCTCCAATTCCTCCAACATCTGTTTCTCCATGATTCTCTTTGCCTCTTCAACACGCCTCAATACCTCCTCCTCTATTTCCTCTTTCCTTTTTTCCAGCTCCTCCTCAACTCTTTGCTTAACTAGAGCTTCAACACGTCTGGCAACCTCCTCTTCGATAAGTTTTTCCTCCAACTCTTTCTGACGTCTGAGGAGAAAAAAAAAACAAAAAGAAGATAATGTGGTAATGCAAAAATAGAGAGGTCAGGGGGAAAATTTGCATAAAATTCAAATTTATGATGATGATGATGACATTCATTAAGCAAGGAACAGTATATATCCGGAGTTTTCATGAAAGCCATTTAAAAAATTGATAGTGAGCCTTTCTGTTGACAGTGAAACCATATTACCTCTGCTTTGACTTTATTATTGTCTTTGCGGCTATGTGGTCTAGTGGTATGACACTAACGTTAAGATCGGAAGGACCTGGGTTCAAGCCTCGCTCGGCGCATAGTTGAGTGCTTGGAAAAGTCTCTTTACTCACAGTACTCAGGTGTAAATGAGTACCTGGCCGTTAACAGCGCTGTCTCTGTCCGAAACAGGTGCCTTACAGGTGTCATGTTTCGTTCTACATGTTATGAGTTGCTGTTGGTCAGGGACCCCTTTTAAAGCACTATGAACATGTTTAGTGGATATTGCGCCATATAAAAGTTTTTTTCTTCTTTTTTTCTTTTTGATAAGATCAACTTGGAAATCAAGAGGAATGCCTTTAAAGATGGTATGGTCTGTGACAAAAACGTAAAATTGAGTGGGAAAATAGAATATGGGTAACACTGATTACATTTATTTTATATATCTCATTGTATATTGTTGACTATCTAAAATTAGGATTTGTCCATAACATCCATGGTTCAGTTGGCTTTATAATTCTCATCAATTGCATTGTGTGACTTAAAAACTTGGAAATTGTCTAAATCTTATTTCACTTGTTACTAAAAATAAAATGGAACTGACATTGCATTGTATATAAAATGAAAAAATTGGTTCTGTATGGCCTGCTGTGAGAAAAAAAATGCGGTCCAAATGTTCTTACTCAAGGTTAATAATTTTGCCAAGAAATCCCAGGTAAAAGTGTATGCCTTGCCCACGCTGCGCCATCTTACCTGACCCATCTCCCCGTCTACAACTATAAATGAAAAAGCATTTGGGGGGGGGGGGGGGGCATAAATCTTCCAGCAATAGTGGACACCTAATAATCAAGATGTCTTGAAAAGCTGAACTTCCTTTTTAAAAAAAAAAAAACAATAAATAAAAAGAAAAGAAAAATGGAGAACTGCACTGATACTCAATTGACAACTTTGTGAAAGATAATATATACTTACAATAATCTCTGTCTCTCAATTTCTGCCTTCTTTTCATCTTCTTCCCTTCGTTTAGCTCGTAATATTAAATCATCATCGCTGTCTGAACTGCTTGAACTGAAAGACCTTTTCCTGGATAAAAAACCCCCAATAAATATTAGTAATGAATAATATATAGTAAGATATATTCTTTAAATATTTTATTCATAACCATAACAAAGCTGTCAAAATAAAAATAAAAATAAAGATAGTGAGACAGTTTTGTAATTGAGTAAATGCATGATTCGATTTTTCAGACTTTTGGTCTAAAATTCGGTCTTTGCTCTGAATAACAAAGATAACAAGCAGTGAGCAGAATTCAGATCCATGACCTACTACTTCGGATGATGAAAGTAGTTTCATGATGGATGGCGCATTCAACATCGGTAAAACTAGAAGCAGAAATTGTGAAATTACTCATCAGATTTTTCTGATAGTCTAAAAAAAAAGCTAGTCTTAAGCCCAAACGAAGCAAGTGTCTATAAAAAAATCGGATTCCATGAACGCTTTCTAGTCTCGGACTAGCTTGTGACTTGCCTAGAAGTAGGCGTTGTAAGGACGGTGACTAATTCAGCTATTTTGTGTTGGTAACATCACCTCTCTAGTACATGAAGATAGGAAAGATACACATGCCTTCATACTTACACCGCAAAAGATTTCCAAACAGGAAAATAGTAGCACACGTGATATTGACTGTCGACTGTTATAGACTGCAATGATGTCCATTGTCGACTGTCAATTCTATATTTAGATGAATGGCAGTTTCATCGAGATTGAAACTCAAAGAAATTGAATCAAAACAACAAATAATTACATAAAAGAGAAAGTGTGTTCTGATTAATCACATTATTTCAGTCAATTACAATGTCACCAGAATAACTATTGTCTCCACTAGACTTTCTAATAATTTTTTTTTGGTTGTTCTTTGATGCAAACCCTTCGATTTCGGAGTCACTTGTTCACTCTCATTGAGAGTCTTAACTCTGAGCCGATAGATTCAGGTTTTTTTTTAGGTATTACTCACAATAACGAGTACTTTCGACAATCTGCACTTATCTTATAGTTTTTTTTAAGCCAGTGTCAATGGCAACAGGACACTTTTTGTCTCTGTCATTCGTAACTGACGTATTTTCTTTCTGAAGCGAAGCACACTCAATCTAAAAATAGCTGCGATCTTGTTGACGTTATGACGTCACCTAGTAACTAGACTCAGACTAAAGCATGAGGTCGTGCTTCGGCAAATGACTAAAATTTAGTCCGAAGTTGTCGTGATTTTAGTCCAGGACTTGCTTAGACAGCTCGCATGAAATCCGATTTTTTAAAGCCATCGACTTAAGTCAGAGATAGTCAGAGACTAAGCGCTAGTCTGCATTCATGAAAACGGCCCCTGGCAATTGTTTGCACGCCTCAATAATCAAAGAAAAGATCTTGCAGTGTATGCCCCAATAATGAGAAAAATTAATGCAACCTGCAGTCTGTCCAATAATAACAATAATGGCCAACTAAGAAAGACATCTAGCATAGCAATGCTTTCTCAAAAATGTCATCTCCACTATCCCCATGGACTGATTTATTGTAGGGTAATTTTATGCTAGGCACTTTGATAACTCCAGTCCATTGGCCGCCGATAGGCTCACTGTAAGGTGAAACTCGTTTTTTGGAGCTTTATTTTTGGCTCTTTACTGTTTTGGTCACCATGGCGTTATTTGTGAACCTATGTGCCTTTAAGTATCATGCTAAAGGGCACAAAACAAGCCAGGGGTGAGAATGACTGGTCACAAAAAAGGAGGAAATTTTTCATCGTGAAGATCATGACCCATCCATGCGACCATAACCTATAAATTTGAATTTCACTAAAATTTACTGAGATGCGATCCAAAATTTGTCTCGCAGCAATTTCTAACACGACTCTGTGGAATTTCAAAAGTTGAAAGTGTAATTACAACATTTGGTGGTTGTAGCAGGGATGATGGTGGTTGTAGTAATAACAGTGGAAGGGATGATGATGTGGTGGTAGTTGTAGTAGTAGTGGTGGTAGGGATGATGTTGTGGTGGTTGTAATAGTAGTGGTGGTAGGGATGATGGTTTGGTGGTGGTTGTAGTAGTGGTGGTGGTAGGGATGATGTTGTGGTGGTTGTAATAGTAGTGGTGGTAGGGATGATGGTTTGGTGGTGGTTGTAGTAGTGGTGGTGGTAGGGATGTTGTGGTGGTTGTAATAGTAGTGGTGGTAGGGATGATGGTTTGGTGGTGGTTGTAGTAGTAGTGGTGGTAGGGATGATGTTGTGGTGGTTGTAATAGTAGTGGTGGTAGGGATGATGGTTTGGTGGTGGTTGTAGTAGTAGTGGTGGTAGGGATTATGTTGTGGTGGTTATAGTAGTTGTGGTGGTAGGGATGATGGTGTTGTGGTGGTGGTTGTAGTAGTAGTGGTGGTAGGGATGATGATGTTGTGGTGGTTGTAGTAGTAGTGGTGGTAGGGATGATGGTGTTTGGTGGTGGTTGTAGTAGTAGTGGTGGTAGGGATTATGTTGTGGTGGTTATAGTAGTTGTGGTGGTAGGGATGATGGTGTTGTGGTGGTGGTTGTAGTAGTAGTGGTGGTAGGGATGATGATGTTGTGGTGGTTGTAGTAGTAGTGGTGGTAGGGATGATGGTGTTTGGTGGTGGTTGTAGTAGTAGTGGTGGTAGGGATGATGGTGTTGTGGTGGTTGTAGTAGTAGTGGTGGTAGGGATGATGGTTTGGTGGTGGTTGTAGTAGTAGTGGTGGTAGGGATGATGATATGATGGTGGTTGTAGTAGTGGTAGTAGTTGTAGGAGTAGTGGTGGTAGGGATGATGGTTGTAATAGTAGTGGTGGTAGGGATGATGGTTGTAATAGTGGTGGTGGTAGGGATGATGGTTGTAATAGTGGTGGTGGTAGGGATGATGGTTGTAATAGTAGTGGTGGTAGGGATGATGGTTGTAATAGTAGTGGTGGTAGGGATGATGGTTGTAATAGTAGTGGTGGTAGGGATGATGGTTGTAATAGTAGTGGTGGTGGTAGGGATGATGTGGTGCTATTTGTAGTAGTAGTGGTGGTGGGGATGATGATATGATGGTGGTTGTAGTAGTGGTAGTAGGGTTGATGATGTGGTGGTAGTTGTAGTAGTAGTGGTGGTAGGGATGATGTGGTGCTATTTGTAGTAGTAGTGGTGGTAGGGATGATGTTGTGGTGGTGATTGTAATAGTAGTGTTGGTAGAGATGTTGATGTAGTGGTTTTGGTGAGTGTTTTTTTATTCAGTAATGATAATAGCAATTGTCAAAAAGGAGGAACCTTTCTCAGTCTATCGATCAAACACAAGCAAAGAAACCTAGTAGTTAGTCAGCTTATAAATACAACCCAAGAATCTCTCAAATTTAAAGCCATAGTCAAAAGGTAAAAAGGAAAAAGATTAAACTAAGCCAACCACCATTGCTTTGTTCTAATATATCATCTCTATATACCAGATGATTTAATGTGGTTGCGAAAGAAAGAAAGAGAGAGAGAGAGAGAGAGAGAGAGAGAGAGAGAGAGAGAGAGAGAGGGGGGGGGGGGAAGGAGGAGAGACTTCGTTACCAGAATAACTTATGTATTGACCTTTTGAATTCTATATCCAAAAAAAAAAAGAAGAAGAAAAGAGAAATAGAAAGAAAGGCAAAGGGGTAGGGGGGGGGGGGGGGGGGAAGGAGAGAGAGAGAGAGAGAGAGAGAGAGAGAGAGAGAGAGAGAGGAGAGAGAGAGGAAGAGAGAGAGAGAGAGAGAGAGAGAGAGAGAGAGAGAGAGAGAGAGAGAGAGAGAAAGAGAGAGAGATTTAAAAAGCAATATGTACCTACAACAAGGGGAAAAAATCCAGACCCATTTGTCCCTCCCCTTCCCCTTCAACCATCAACTAACTAATCAAAGAACACTACCTACTGGTCTTCTGTGTCTATTGTGACATCTGGTGCCATACTGTCTGGCCCAACGTCATAAAAACGGGACCGTCACTAAATTTCACGAGACTGAGCACAGGTGTCAAAATATGACATATGACATAATGGTGATTTTGTGGTTTTGAGGAAAATGTTTGACACGGCAAATTTGAAAAAGGAGGAAATGTGATGGGATGGGCGGAGATAAACAACCATTTAGGCGGAAATCCGCCTTTAGGCGGAAGATTCTCAGCCCTGCAAGCTATCTAACGGTGTATTTCATTCTTACTTGTCCTTAATTAAATTCTGGATTGTATTTCTCAGAAAACTAATGAAGTAAAAATTTATCAATTTTTGAATTATTATAAGAACTTTTAAAATTACAAATACATTTTAATTATACTTGACACATTGATAGATGATTAATTGAAGAATAGTCATCAAAATTGATACACTCCCTCACTATTTTATTTTACTCGCCATCAAACCCACTTTTTAGGGCAAAAACCTCATATTTTTTTTCCATTTTCATTTAACCTTACTTTTTTCCAGACTTTCAACATATGAAAATGATTTATATGAAAATAAAGCTTATTTTCTGACCTTTAAAATGATGCCCAACACTTGACATTTATTTTTTAATTGAAAAAAATACTGAAAAAAAAATAAATTGTTGACTGCAAAACTCAAACTTTCCTGATCGCCGCGAGATGCTGGTTTTGAGGCAGCAGTGAGATCACTGATTCTCTCTGTAAAATTGATTAAAAAGGTCAACAGAAAAATTTTAATAACTCTGGAACCGTTAGTCGTAGAAAAACAAATAAGGTATCAAAATGTATGTTTTTTCAAGTCCCCCCCCCCCCCCCCCCCCCCCCCCCCGCCCTGACTGGGTCAAATAAAGATATTTTGAATTTGAAGATTTTATCAAAGTGCCTACCTATAAATTTATGATTATAATTTTAGGCAGCATCTACGTACACGGTAACCAGGCACCTAGCCTCAGGATCTACGTACACGGTAACCAGGCACCTAGCCTCAGGATCTACTTACACGGCAACTCCCGTAACTGGTTTGCTGTTACAATACAAACAATGGATGGACCTCGCTCTCTGTGTGTGTTATTTTAAAAAATCAAACAATACACTAACCCATTAAAGGCAAGATTCAAGGTTACCATGTATGTTACTGTTACCGTGTACGTAGATCCTGAGGCTAGGTGCCCGGTTGGTAACGAAAATAATGATACCAAGATATCTGCGATATTCCTCTTTATGACGAAGTTATGCATCTTTAATTGAACCCCCCTAAAACTTTTAGTAAAAGCGAACAGCAATTTCAAGTCATAACTTTCTTATGGCTGAGTTGGGTCACAATTTGACTCCCACTGCTACTGCTCACCAAACTGCCTAAAGTTACCGTGTACACTCCGTTAATTTTATTTTTATTGGTATTTTAAAACTACTTATTTCTATGGCTGTCATTTTCCCCAGACACCTGTCTGGGGATAATGAAAATTCGTTATCCCCAGACACATATTTGAAACTCAGCTCTTCTAAACAATTATCCACATCCCAGAATATGGAATGTTTCCAAATGCACATAGAAATAAGGAAAGTTAATAAAATATCTATAAAAACATAAAATTAACCAACATTAAATCAGTTGTTACTACATATACACAATATGTGTCGACTTCGAAGTGGGTGTCATGGCCGAATGGTTTAGTCATCTGCCCTGGAAGTTTTACCAGAATCGACGTTGCGGGTTCAAACCCTGCTTCCGCCACTTTAAAAAAAAAAACTTCCGTCTTCTTTTTACAGAACGTTGCAAGGGATAAATGTCCCATCCATCCTCCCCCCACCTCTTTTTTTTTTTTTAACTTTAACTCTCTCTCTCTCTCTTGGTTCTTTTCTAGTTTCTAGCAAATTGTCATATTCATCTCCACTCCGATCTCAAAAAGTGTCTAAAAAGAAAAAATAATTAAAAAGCAATCAAACAGAAATATTCAGAGAGCGACCAAATGGTCAGATAGAGGAGAAAAAAAGAAACCAATAATTTATTTTTTAAAATAAAAATAAACCCAACTTTAAGAAATTCATGCTCCGAAACGGAACAAAAGGCCAAACAAAAAGGAGAAAAGAATAGACTCGCACAAAAAAAATAAAAAAAATTAAGAGGTGGGGGGAGGATGGATGGGACATTTATCCCTTGCAACGTTCTGTAACAAGAAGACGGAATTTATATATATATATTTTTTTAACGCAGTGGCTATTTTTACAGTCCCGTAAAGATGGTTCTCGGGGCTATTTTTACAGTCCCGTAAAGATGGTTCTCGGGGCTATTTTTACAGTCCCGTAAAGATGGTTCTCGGGGCTATTTTTTACAGTCCCGTAAAGACGGTTCTAGTGGCTATTTTCACGGCGTTGCGGTAATAGATTTATAAATAGTAACAGATTGGCTGAGTAGACGCCATTAGCTCTAAAACTCTCACTCACTTCGTTCAGGTGCGGCTAGTTAGCAGCCTCTCTCTCTCTCTCTCTCTCTCTTTCTTTCATTCTTTCCCAATCTCTTTCTTACTCTATTTCTCCCCCCCCCCCCTTCTCTCTCTCTCCCGGTCTTTCTACATTCTTTCTTTGTTTTTCTCTCTCTCTCACTCTTTCTTTCATTCTTTCTCTATCCCTTTCTTTCTTTCTTTCTTTCTTTCCCTATCTCTCATTTTCCCTCTCTCTCCCTCTCTCATTCTTTCCCAATCTCTTTCTTTTTCTATCTCTCTCTCTCTCTCTCTCTCTCTCTCTCTCTCTCTCTCTATTTTTTTCCTTTCTCTTTTTCTCTATCTCTTCCCCTAGTGGTACCTCAAAGCCTAGGCAGAGGGGTCTGACCATAGCCCTACTATAACTTTTAGTACGCCATGGGTCTGACCCAGGGCGACCACAACCTTGGTCTGACCACAAGGTGAACACCGCTTTGGCGGAGAACAATAAAACAACCTCCTAACTGGGAAGGGAGGAGCAATACAGCGACCACTCTTGTCTGGTCGGAACAAACACTAAGTCAATCGGTAAAGGAGTAGGAGCAACGCGATGGTGGGACCAAAGTAAAATGCCGTCTCCACCTCGGCGCCCCAATGAGGATCAGTCTTGGGCACCTCTATATATTCTTTTGGATCATGACCGCCCATGGTAGAGAATCATCATCATTATTTACTTTCTTTTTTTAAAAAATATTATTCAACAGAACAATATTTAAGCATGAGGTGTTTCGCAATGTGCATCTTTACCATGGACATCCACATGGGGGGGGGGGGGTTAGTCATTTGTCCACAATATAGTTAGGAGGGGGGGGGGGGGGGGGTTCTAAAATTATGGTCAAAATGTGTCCAATTGGTTTGTGAACGGCCTATTTTCTGAAATTGGATTCAAACCCACTCTCACGTGAGAAGACTGCACCCTGAATGTTAGACGTCTACGTCTTTTAAAATTGTATAAACCGTTAGTCCTTCCTGACTGGTTATACTGGTAAAGTGTAAACAAAAGCCAACCTGTAGAGTATTATATCTTGAGGGGTGTCGACTCAAGCAGGAACTAAATATACTTTCAGTGTTTGATAATAGATCTATATTATGTATGTTTGACAGAAAAAAAATCAAGACATACAACATAACCTGCCCACTGATGATAGAAAACGGGCTGTTCTGTACTGCAAACATAACTTATGCAAAAAAAAAAAAAAAAATTATATGTAATAAAAATGACAGTACCGTAAAAATCGCTAAGAGAATTGACTTTACATTAATTGTTTGTTAATTTTAGTTTTAGCTTTAGATTTAAATATGTTAAATGAAATTAATTTTGCTTTCATTCACCGCCTCTAGATCTGTACATCTAAATACCGGGAGAAATGATA
>NC_088369.1:28152864-28157864 GCF_034508935.2 Berghia stephanieae | reverse complement strand
AATCATCATCATTATCATCATCATCATCATCATCATTTTCTTCATTTTAAAAATCATATATTAAGGTATAAAGTAAATAGAATTATGTCTTGTTTCGTGTACACGAAATAAATTTTATCATAAGGAATCATTTTTTTTTTTTTTTATTTTAAACAACAAACATTCCAATTAAGATTACCCAACCAAGGTGCCTCGGGATAAATGAGTAACAGCTCTTGCCACTTTTAAATCGTTCATACGAAAATGATAGGGATTAAAAATAGATAAAAGTTTTGACAAACTTTCACCTTTACTTTTCTTCAACACGAAATATATAACGTACAAACCACATGTGGAACTGGTTATACCCTGAATAATACGCGGGTTGTGTTTACAGCTTCGACTATTGTTTTCCACAAATCTTTGAATTGTCGGATACGCAGAAGGCGGGAACCCAAAACTATCCATATATTCTGCCTTTCCCATCCCGTTAAAATACACAGATACCCAATGTTTTCCGGGACCGGAACTCGACTCTGTGTTAATAATGTACGCAGCTGGTTGACGAGAATTCGGGTTGTTCGGAAGTCTATCTTTAGGATAAACACCTCGAAAAATTCGTCTCGCCCTAACGTGTCCGTTTAACATCGTTTCGATTTCTACGTTGTTCATGATGAAAAGTCAGTGATCACCTGACGAGTGCGATCAATTTCTATTACACTATCTAATTCGCTGTAACAGAACACAATGATCGGATCAGCTAGTGGGGTCGAGAATTTAAGTTCTAGTCTAAGCGACTCGCTTTTTACCAGTTCAAACTGGTTTCCGTCTAATAGCGATGGTGACAGATCAAAACCAAAAAGACTACAACCCTGAGAGTAAGCATTATAATCTATTCCATTTCCGGCATCGTTGTTAACCAGTCCAGCTGCTAGCATAAGACTGTGATAAGCTCTGACATATTGTTTACTACTGAAATTCGGAGTTAGTGCTTTGGACGGTATCTGTTTTCCGTTCAAGTACAGGGCTAGATAGGACAGATCAAAGTGCTGGAAATTAAAAGGATTCTTTTTGTAGTTTCCATTAAAGCTAGTGCTTTCGATTAGACCCAGTACGATCTTAGTCGGGGTTTGCGATAAAAACAAATTATCTTGCACGGCACTTAAATTTCCTTTTGGAATAGAAAAGGTTTTATGGACAACGCGCTTCATGGGGTATTTACAATTGCCGATGTGAAGTGCTTTCTCGTGTGACAGGGCCACGGCTGGGTTTAATTTAATCTTCCTAACATACAACGAGGCGTGTGTAATTACACTCTTAAACCCCTCAGCATCGGTCATGAGATGGAAAGCATCTTTAGACGGGATAAGCCTCAACTTTACATCAACTCCATTAATTAGATACCGTTCTTGATGCATGAAATCTAAATGTAGTTTTCCCATCATATCCACTTCTTTACTCTCTTTCACCAGCTCTTTCCGTGCATCGAAGCCAGCATTTGTACTATCCGTTATTTCTAGTTTACCCGGGGTGTCCTCGTGAAAAAATTCCATTGTCAGGTGACTCCTTTTCGCACCTTGATCATAATTCAACATTGTTTCTACAAAACTTCTAAAAGGATAAACGTTCTCACTTGACGTCACCAGAACATCGTTCAAAGTCATATCCACTTGTGAAAACAAGGCATGAAACCAGGTGTTAACAGGGGCAACATTGCTATCGGCGTCTAAATTAGTTCCATCCGCCTTTATTACTTTAACGCGTACGTGCATAAATGTGTTATGCAAATCCAAGTAGTCTGACGTCCCCCGCTGATCGAAAATTCGATCGGACCTCCACTCGACAAAGTAGAGATCGGATGGTATTCCACAAACAAACCATCCTGAACAGCAGTCTGGGTGACGGGTAATGAGAACAGATCGAGTCCGCTGTGTACACTCTCTGCGGAATAGGGATGTAACAAAGCCATGATAATCAACCAAAAATGTCTTGAGCTACGTTCTTCCTACGTCTCTTCCTGGTCTTTTGTCGTGTCTGAGTAGGTCGTCGTCGTTTTATACGCCGAGTCACACGTCCGGGTGGCGGCGGCGGCGGCGGCGATGAAGTTGAAGTCAAACCACCCACGGCTCTGTTGAGTAATCTTTTCCCACTCTCCCCCGCGCGTCGTTTTAAAGCTGTTTTAACATTTTGACCGGAAATGACGTCAGATGCTATTTGGGCACCGGTTTTTGCACCTTCTTTTAATAATGTTTTAGCGCCCGATTTCAAGATGGGAAACAGAGATCTCGCAATACCACCAAAGATACTCCCAAGCCCTCGACCTCTTTGATGTCTTCCACCAACAAACACGGGTAGACCACGTCCTGCTTGAGTACAGTAATAATCATCGTAACCTTTTTGATTGGATTTGAACACGATCCCTTTTGTCATGACGACTTTTTACGAATCGAATCTCTTCTTTCGAAAATGAAGTATCACGATAGACTTCCCTGAAGCAAATGTCAAAGGTTCGCCTTTGTCGTTGGTTAAAAGGATTTCAACCGTGTCAAAATTAAATAGTCTGAGAGGAACATAGTTAGGTTTCTCAAAAATATGATGAACTATGTCTTTGCTTCTATTTCCGCTCGGTACGCATCTCAAAAGAGGTACGACGCTATCCCCAACTATTCTAGGTTGAACGAGGTTGCAATATACGTATACTGCTTCGAATCCGACGTTTAGATGTAATGGCCTTTCACTCGACACAGACGTTGGACCGTATAAATAATGATTTGGAATATTCAAGAGATTGCTCAATGTCGAACTCAAGTGCAAAAAAGTTCCTTCCTTATATAGCCTTATCATTACTCTGCGAGTTGCACGGTCGTAATAAAATTTGATGAAACCCTCGTGCTTCTTTTTTATTTTCCTTCTTATATGAGTCATCATCGTTTTAACCAGTTCATCCGGTGACTCGTATAAACCCGATGGGATGAGTACGGTATCTTGTTCGCTGTCGTTAGTAACTCTAAACTCGAAAAATGCTTCATTCTCAAGGATGTTGTTATACGTGTTACTGAATAATATTTCTGATAAACCGACTTCGTATTCTGTCGATAAATCCAACACTCTGGGTAGTTTTGTAAAATAATGCCCTGGAGAATTATTCGGAAAATAGCTCATGCTGCTATTAGAAGGTAAGACTAAATAAGACATGATTAAACTCGTTTATTCAGTGTTGGATTTGGAAGAACGTAACCGAGACAACTACTTAGAAGTGCTACCCATAGTCTGTCTGTTTCTCCGTCACGCGTCAAGTTATATAATGATACAGACACAACAATCGACACAATCATCATCTGACACAAGAACACGATCTCCCCTCTAGGGACTCGTTTCCCAAACATAGACCAATAAGATGAATTTCTGTTGGAATTATTACTTTCACTTTCGGATCCTTCCATTTGAAAATTAAAAAAAAAATAATAAAAAAACAAATAAAATAAAAAAACAAAAAAAAAAAAAACAACAAAAAACAAAAAAAAACAACAACAATGATGATAATTAATTGTAAACACGAAGATAAGACTTTGGTATCCAAGAGTTAAATGATGAATCGTAACCGACCCACTTCACCAAAAGTTCTTGTCCGCTTTTACGCTTATCCAAGACGGTCTCAATTCTGTAGATTTCTTTTGCACCAACTTTTTGCAGTTCTTGTTTATAGAAGCTTCCGCGCACGCATTCGTTCTGATCGTCTGTAATTTGGTAGGTTCTAGGTGTTGTTGAAATGGATTTTGTCACTGTAAATAACTCTTCGGTCCAAGAGGGTAGGTAGCCCTTTTTAAACAGTCGCCTACTTTTACTTATTCTCACACGATCGCCGATCAAAAGTTTTGCACTAGTTTTCTTTTTAGGTCGATCATCCAAATACAATGTGTTCCATACGTCCCCTTGATTTTTCTCTGTTACGTCAACAGGGCGTAACTTGATACTCCTATGATAAGAATGATTATAACTTTTCACTACTTTGGGTAATACGTCTTTGAATCGAGGAGAGTTCTGACGAGTAAACACACGCCACAGTTTTTCTTTGAGAGTCCTATTGAATCGTTCAACTACCGCAGCTTTAATATCCTCGTTCTCAGTAGTAAAGAAATCAATCCCATTCCGCTTCAGAAATTGCTGAAAGCTTTTATTGACAAATTCGAGGCCTTTGTCGGTTTGGAGCCGGATTGTTTTTCGACCAGACTCTAAAATAGTCCTGAAAGCATCTTTTAACGTTTCTCCCGTTTTGTCTTTTATAGGAACAGCCCACGCAAACTTGCTGAAGACATCGATACACGTCAAAATGTATCTGTACCCGTCATTGTACGATTTCAATTGTTGAACATCAATGAGATCAGCCTGCCATTGATGGTCTATTCCACCTACATAATCCGTCGACGCGGAAATTTGTAACGAACGGGTTTATGAAGGGTGTATGCGTCTTGATGAGAAAGCCAAGAGCTGACGACAGTTTTTTTAAGTTTCGTAGCAGTCTTTAACGGTTTAATACCGCCATAAGATCCCGGTTGATTAGGATTGTAATAGCGAGCGCGTAGTGTTTTATCTCCTTTCATTTGAATGAGACCCAGGCAGATGTTCTCTCCGGTTTAACCGTTTCTAAATTCCTCGACGGACGTTGTCTAATATACGCCCACCTGTCAGCATGACCGATGAGATCACGTGGGACGTTGGATTCCTGCAGAGCACGAGCAAAATATTCCCATCCTTCAGGGTTGACAGACTTTCTTTTGCGGAGTGCGTCATTGACTAGATCAAGAACGTTTGAATTTGGGATGATATTACCGCGATATTTAATCTCCCCTCTCGGGTTCCATTCAAGCTCTGTGTGTCTTTTGAGATAATCCAATAATCTCTCCGCTTTCTTTCTCAACGAAATAGGTACGCTCTCAATAATATCTTTTGTTAAAGTGTCGTGTTCTGTTGGGTCAGGTGTTCTTATTGATTGAGGATTGGTCTTAGTTACCATCTGATGT
>NC_088369.1:28056057-28146057 GCF_034508935.2 Berghia stephanieae | reverse complement strand
ACTACTACTACTACTACTACTACTACTACTACTACAACCACCACCACCAACACAACATCATCCTCACTACCATTAGGATTTGGAGCTTTACTTCATTTGAAATAAGGAAACTTTGGGGCTGTATTTGGCAATGTGTTTATATATCATAATATAGTTCTAATCAGTTATCTATTTAGATCTATACAATATTTAAGAACGATACCAAATACCATCCAAATTCTCTTTTTTTGTGTGCTGAAATTCCTCTTTCGGTATAGAAATTCCTCCGAGCGGTGCCTGAAATTCCTGTGAGTCAAAATGAAAATTGACGTCCCTGCAAATTTTACTATTCTCGTCAAATATCCAATGCCCGTATCTGAGGAGTTATCTTTGCCCATTGATTTGACAGTGCGTGAAAACGGTGCCTCACATCAAATTCGATTTTCTCAAAACTTGGTTTTTACACTCTCCTTACTTCAGACGGTCATATTTCGGCAATGAAGAATCAGAATTTTATAAATTTGGTATCAAATTTTAAAGCATAAAATAAGCTATGATTGGGTACCAAAAACCTAAAATTGAAAATTCCGACTTAATACCGTTTTGAGGCGGAGGGTCACATATGGTACGTGACACCGTGATGACTTATAACACCTCCCAATGGTTGTATGTATAAATTGTAGAGAATGGGACCCAGAACAGATCCCTGGGGCACACCAAAGTCAACCTTAAAAATATCTGATTTTATTCCTTTTACTTGAAGTGTTTGTGTGCGGCCGATAAGGCAGGACTCGAACCATTTTAACACTATTCCAGACAATCCAAACGTTTTGGAGAGACGCTCGACTAGAATCGAATGGTCTATCGTGTCGAACGCCGCACTTAGATCTAGGACGGCCAGAACCGAAACTTTACCCATGTCAGCCTCACACAAAAGGTCGTGTTGAATTTTTAATAAGGCAGTTTCAGTGCTGTGATGTTGCCTATAAGCTGATTGATTTTTTTCATATAAGTTGTAGTTTGCCAAATGATCGTTCAGTTGGGCTTCGAACGCCTTTTCCAAGATTATCGAAATAAACGATAAATTGGAAACTGGTCTGAAGTTTTTAAGATTCTCTGGTGACAGCTTCGCCTTTTTCAGAAGAGGAGTAACGATGGCGTGCTTGAAAGGATCGGGGACTGTTCCCGATTGTAAAGAGTCGTTGATTATTTTAGTGATAGCGGAGATGAGCGTATCCATATATTCAAGTAATAGTGAGGTGGGGATTAGGTCGAGGCAACATGTTTTAGGGGGAGAAGATATTATGATTTTCCTGATTTCTTCTTCAGTCACTGGGGTAAATTTGTTAAACAAATCCTTGCCATTGTATGATTGAAATTTTGGCGGAGACGCGGAACTTTAGTCAAGGTGATGTCTTATATTGGACACTTTGTTTTGGAAATAGGAACCGAATTCATTTGGAAGATCTTTTTCTGGGATAGTATTAGGGAAAACGCAATCAATCTTTTTTTCCGGTCATTGATTTTGTTATACAGTATAATATCTTTGTTGTTGGACAATTGGAGATTTTATCATTCAAATAAGCATGCTTTGCATTGGTAATCAGCGTGCGTATTTTTTGACTTGATTCCCTGTATAAAGCTTTATGTATGGAAAGACCGGTTGATCTCCATCGTCGTTCTGCACGTCTTCTCTCGGATTTGGCCTCTTTTATAGCAATGGTCATCCACGGGGCCGATGGTCGATTCGTGACTGTCCTTGTTGTTGGAGCATGGCGCTCTAAGAGCTCAGATCGTATTGGATTGCAGTCTGGTTTTTGGTATCTGTAAAACACTCTGACATTTCTCTCTCCAGACTGTCCTTGTCGATGTTTCTAAAATTTCTAGATGTAATCTTTCGTCTTATAGAGAGTGGGCGTGTCAAATTGACAACGAAAGCGATGACGTAATGATCTGACATCCGTCACGTGAATATTTGATATTTTTGATTTGTCATTTGTGACAAGCCAGTCAAGAATGTGGGTTCGTCGATGCGTTGGTTTGTCAATCAGTTGGTAAAGGCAGTGTGAAGCCAATAATGATGTCATTGTTTTCACTTCGGGACTTGATTGGTTGCATGTTGAAATCCCCTAATATTATTGGTACTGTGGGGTTCCTTATTTGTACATCTAATAAGTTGTTCATTTCTGTTATGAATTAATTTGTTGTTGTTTTATTTTTCTTATTAGGCGGTTGGCGGTATATGCAGATGAAATTGCAGTTTTGCTGTCTAGTCTAGATGTTAACTTCACAGCATTCAAAAGTTTTGTAATTGTATTGGACTTTCATCTCCACCTTCAAGTCTTCTTTGTGGAGGATAAAAATTCCCCCGCTCCTTCCACTCCTACGGCAAGCAGAAAAATGCTTATATCCCGGAGGGGTTAAATTTGAGATTATGACCTCATCGCCACTCTCGCGCAGCCATGACTCCGTAAAAAACGCTATATCAGTCTCGGACTCCGTCACCATGTCGTTCAATATTGTTGTCTTGTTTCGAACTGACTGTGCGTTCAGTAGCATGACTTTCATATATTTGTTGTTAGGGTTGGTGTTTAATTTATTATTTCCGAGTTTCCTATTATTAGTTTCGGTGACTGAAATTTGTGGGGGGTCAACCGATGACCCCGACTACTACTTGTGTGGCTCGGTCGCTCAGCAGTGCGATGCCTGATGCCTCGTCTTGTCACAAAAACCAAGAAATGTTAAGCGTGGTTAGGGCATATAAAATAATTGACAGTGATCATGGAAAATTCTAGTCCCGACATTTTATCTTTGGGGAAGGCACTTTACAAACAGCCCTCTCGACTCAGGTAATGAACACCTGAAAAAAGGCAGTGACGGATATTGTAAGCGTATTAGTGTAAAAAAGATGCCTACCAGGCTATGTAGTCTTGTGGTTATAACAAGAGATGAAGTGAGTAGAAAAGTACCAGAAGACCATAGAGAATACATTTTTTTTTCGTGGCGGTGATGGGGTTTGAACCGCGACCTTATTGGTACAACTCCGCCTGGCCGGTGAGAGCGTGACTCTACCTTATGAGCTATCCACGAACCCAAAAAAATTCGTATCAAACTCGGGTCATTCATTACTAGAGCCCTCTCTCACCGACTACTGGAGACCGCGGTTCCAACACACAACCACCGCGAAGTTAGCTGGCCAGCAATTAAGCTTAATAGCCAATATTCTCAACACAAACATATAACATAGAAACAATTGAGACATTGCGTATGCTCCGGTATATTGGGTGAATTTTTAATTCAGAAAAGTGAGTGGAGCAGGCACTTATGTTGGTAACAACAAGAGATGAAGTGAGTAGAAAAGTGTCGGAAGACAATAGAGAATAAAATATTTTCGAGGCGGTGATGGGGCTTGAACCCGCGACCTTATTGGTACGACAACTCCGCCTGGCCGGTGAGAGCGTGACTCTACCGTATGAGCTATCCACGAACCCCTTGTGGTTATAACAATCACCTTGGGAACAAAAGGTCCAGGGTTCGAATCACCGCACTCTATACTATGAGTATCTGGTCGTTTGCAACGTTGTCTCTGCTCGAATAAAAAAAAAAAAAAGATGCTGTATCACCTAACGGGCGTCGTGTTTGGTCCTAGATGTTCAGTGTTGCTGTTGACCAGGGACCACTAAAGCGCTTTGAGCACATTTTGTGGATATTGTTCTTTTCAAAATACAAGTGCTTAAATGGAATTTAAAAAAAAATTAAATGGAAATGTAGTTCTATAATATGGCCTGGGGGAATAGATGAAACCTTATGGTAGCTGGGTCTGTTAGGTCTGGTGGAAAATATATCGCGATAGACTACTGCTATTACTACTATCAAATCACTAATACTATTACTACTACTACTACTACTACTACTACTACTACTACTACTACTACTACTACTACTACTACTACTACCACCACCACTACTACTACTACTACTACTACTACTACTACTACTACTACTACTACTACTACTACCACTACTACTAATATAAAAAGTCCTTCAGAACCATTAGGGCCATGGAGCCGGAGTTTATCCCGGTTTCTAGAGCGTGAAACGGACAATATCAATTGCTTGCAGTTTTTGGACGAGAGTCTATCGCAATGGGGGACCGTGATCGATCTCGGGTGCAGTCGAGATATTTGTTGGACCCCCCCCCCCCCCCCCCCCCATTGTCCACCCAGCAATGATTGGGTAGCTAGGTCTGTTAGGTCTGGTGGAAAATATATCGCGATAGACTACTGCTATTACTACAATTAAATCACTGCTACTAGTGAAATAGTGACCATAAACATATCATTTTGAAGAACACTGAAACAAAATTGCAAATAAATGTCATCTGTTGATTCGAAACTGAATAAGAATAGAATTTGAATGATAAGCTTTTTTGTTCCGAATAAATCCCATAATCATCATAATCATCATCGTCGTCGTCACCAACACTGTGAACATCATCATGATGATGGAGGTGCGGGGGGGGGGGGGGGGGGGGAGTATTAAAGGTATTGTCCTTACACCCAGAGGACTTGATTTATAGCCCTGTTGTCAAAAGAAAAGGAAAAATTTCAAATATAACGAATAGGTATTGGTTTTATCAATGTCAAATAACACGAAATAAATGTCAGGTTAGCTTTTTGGAGAAAATTGACGCCGTTTTCTTTTACAGTACCGATGTAAGTCTATGATTTTTTTTGTATTCCTTAAGAGCCGGAGTTTATCCCGGTTTCTATAGCGTGGAACAATAGCAATGGCTAGCTATCCTTTGGATAGGACGCTAGTCTTTCGCAAAGTACTTTCAGACAGATCTAACAGATCCAGCGACCCACTCACTGCTGGGTGGACAGGGGGTTCAGAAAAAAAAGCTCGACTACACCCGGGATCGATCTCGGCCCTTTTGCGTGTGAAGTGAGTGCTCTACCAACTGAGCTATCGGGACCCCCAAGTCTATAAAAATATAAAAAGAAATATTCATAAAACAGAGAAAAAACTGCAAGCAAGTTATTGTCTATAAAATCCAAACTTTTGACTATAAAAAGAAAATCGCAGTTTTGTAATAATTGGTTTTAAAGACATTTCAAAGGTCATAACCCCTGAATCGAGCCTTAAATATTTAGGAGCATTTTCCAATCGGAATAAATTGGCTTGATTTTAACATTGGATATCATTTTGCGTTGGTTTGAGAGTATTTCATTACAACTATCAGCCCATAACAATTTGAGTGTCAGACCAGCAAATAGGTGCAAGTCGCCCATGGACTATTAAATATGACAAGAATACATATCAAACAAAGAAATTTAGGAGCAGGCACCGGTGTAAGATAAAGAACTGAAAAAGTGTGTATGAAAGGTGCTTTGTCTGGCACCTTTCATTCACACTTGTTCAGTTCTTTATTTTAAGAATACATCTACTTGAATGGCAGGAAATACGCATAGGCGCCAATAATGAACACAAATCAAATAATTTAAACAAATTTAAGAATTTGCCCCTTTATTTCGGGCAATGCAGAACATAGTTCTATTTCTTATACTATCTCTTTAAAAATTTACCAGGCAATCAAAGTATCTACAAAATCTATTCAGCCACAAGTGTTTGTAGTGGATTGCTACAATACAATACAATACCAATAATAGCTAAGTATAATAAGAATTAATATGGCTCCATATTTTTTAAAGACGCTGATTTCTTACACTTGCAAAGTGCAGGCTTGGTCAGGAAAAGGAAGAGGTACAGTTCAGAATAAAGACATTCATCATGCGAATTTTCTCATTATCATCATCATTATTATTATCGTCATCATCATCATCATCATCATCATCATCATCATCATCATCATCATCATCATCATCATCACTATCATCATCATCATCAACTTCCATATCCAGATAAAAAATCTCCAATTACACAACCACACATTGGAGTACATAACATCAGCCAAATATTTAGGAATAACAATAAAATCAGACTTAAAAGAGACGAGCATATCAATAACACCACAACAAAAGCAAATAGAACCCATGGTATCCTTCGAAGAAACTTCAAGAACAAGCCTAAAATCATTACCTTACAAAACACATGCACTGTTTGGGACCCACACACTCAACACCTTATTGATAAACAGGAGGCAGTACAGAGACGAGCCGCTCGTTTTGTTACGGGAAATTACGAGAAGACATCAAATGTGAGGAGCATGAATGATCAACTTGAATGGAAATCACTCCCAACTAGGAGGAAAGCAGCACGCTTGACCACGATGTATACGATGAAGAACAAACTGGTGGCTATTTCAAATTTTGACCTCCAAACACCAATACGGACATCTAGGACTTCCCATAAGGACAGTTTCATTCCCCTGATATCCACCAACGACCTCAGAAAATTCTTATTTACCCCAGACCATCACAGATTGGAACAATTTACCACATCTGCACCCACTTCAGATTTATTTACAGAGCCTCTAGATAAACTGCTGAATTTTCAACCTAATGTTATTGTTCATATCAAAATCTTCATGAATGGAGGTGGACAGTGAAGGAAGATTCGGGTTCATCATCATCATTACCATCATCATCATTACCATCATCATCATCATCGTCGTCGTCATCTACATAATCATCGTCTTCATCATTATCATCATCGTTATCATCTAGAAAACAATCAAGACGTGTTCCAATGCCAATAACCCGTTAAATAGAACTTAAATTTCAAGACGAAGAAGATGACCAAGACGACGATTTGTGACGTCTTAATAGCCACCGCTGTCTTCAGCTGCACCATGTGATGGAGCCCGAATGAGATAATTTTTTAGACACACAATTTGTAAAAGTCTGTCTAGAGACCAGTGGGTAGAGAACGCCTCTCCTCAAACTTTGTCTCTCTGATCCCCGGATATTCTTGACCACTCGGCGAGTGGTTGTTTTGAAAGCCCACATTTTATTTTAAAATATTCCTTATTTTACTGATAGGACGAGGCTTCCTTAAAGACGAAATAGTCTTGGAGCTTGGAGCTCAGCATTGCCATAAAAGTAGTCTTTTAGAGCCATATTAGGCCCATGAAGCCGGATTTTATCCCGGTTTCTATAGCGTGAAACGGACAATAGCAATTATTTGCTACCCTTGGATAGGACGCTAGTCTATCGCAAAGTACTTTCCGCCAGATCTAACAAAACCCAGTTACCAAATCACTGCTCGGTGGACAGGAGGGTCTGGAAAGAAATAAGCTCGACGTCACCCGGAATCGATCTCTTGCGTGTTCTACTAACTGAGCTATCTGCCCGCCCCCCCCCCCCCTCAAACATTGCCGTACTCTTATAAAACACTTTTTTTCATACTGGCCAGACCATTTTTACACCAAATATACCCATTGTCGATCGATTTAAGTAGCCCCACCTTGTCAAAAACTCCATGGTCTTTACAATAGAATACTCTAGTTTGAGAAGTATCAGGTTTGTTGCATATCTCTCTCTCTCTCTCTCTCTCTCTTTCTCTCTCTCTTCTTTCTCTATTTCTTTCTCTCACCCTCAGGCGAATTAAACACGTATTAATAATAATAATAATAATGCTGAAAACTTATATAGCGCTATAACTCCGAGACACCAGACTCTAAGCGCTTAAATTACAAATTACTTTGGCTGAAACATACTCATTTACACACACAAGCACACACACATACACACACACACACACACACAACACACAACACACAACACAAACCAAACCTATCTTGCTTCTCATACCATCTACTAAAATCGAAACAAATATGTTTTAAGCGAACGTTTAAAAATAGACAAAGATTCTTTTTCACGAATGCTCTGCGGTAAGGCGTTCCAAATAGAGGGTCCGAAATGAGAAAAGGATCTCATTCCAGCATTTTTCCGAATTCGAGGGACAACTAGTTTTGTGGAATCACTGGCCGAACGTAAGGGGCGGGGTTTTGAATATCTTTCAATTAGTTCTGAAAGGTAGGAAGGGGCAGTACCTTCAAGACAACGATACACTAAAACACAAGCTTTGAATTTAATCCTTTTCTCAACAGGCAGCCAATGCAGGTCATGAAGTAGAGGTCCGGCAGAGTCGCACCTACGCTTCATGAATACTAGTCTGGCAGCGCTGTTTTGGACAATCTGAAGACGTTTCAGATTGTATTGCGAAACGCCAAACAACAGAGCATTACAATAATCCAATTTTGATAGTACGAGGGACACAACCAGGTGCTTGGTCACATCCTCAGATGTAAACCGTCTAATGGAAGCAATCTTTTTTAGTTGGAAAAAGAGAGATCTAACCAAAGTATTAACCTGATGCTCCATCGACAGTCCATAGTCTCAGAATGTGCCAAGGTTTTTCACTTTGTCAACAATTTGAATGGAGGCATCCCCCAACTTCAAATCTGTTTCACTTTTCCACTTCCTGTTCCCCACATACAGCACCTCCGTCTTATCATCATTCAGTTTCAGTCTGTTCTCATTCATCCATTTCTTAACACTTTGGATACAATTTTTACTATTGGTTGATACTTCTTGTAAATTTCTCGTATTGGAAACGCAGTACAATTGCGTATCATCAGCGTATTGATGGTAAGACAGACCGAAACTTCTGATGATTTTAGACAGAGGGCCAACGTACAAAACAAAAAGAACGGGTCCAAGTACTGAACCCTGGGGAACCCGACAATCAAGAAAGATTTCCTCAGATCTATATTCATCCACTGTAATAATCTGTTTACGATTAAACAAATATGACCTAAACCAATAAAGCGCTGCACCAGACACGCCATAAGTAATTTCAAGACGTTTGAGAAGAAGATTGTGATCAATAGTATCAAAAGCAGACGATAGGTCAAGCAAATTCAGCAAAGAACATGAACCATTGTCTATAACAGAGAGGAGATCATTAACAACCCTAACAAGTGCGATTTCCGTCGAATGATGTTGCCTATAAGCAGACTGAAATTTTTCTTCAAGACAATTATTTTTAAGATGAGACAGTAATTGTTTCAAAACAAGCTTTTCTAAGATCTTAGAGAGAAAAGGAAGATTAGAGACAGGGCGATAGTTTTTTAAGTTCTCTTTATCGAGATCAGGTTTTTTCAAAAGGGGTTTGACATGAGCAACTTTGTAAATGTCTGGTACAGCACTTGACTGCAACGAATTATTAACAATACATGTAAATGGTGTTAAAATTACATCAATGCATTTTTTTAGGCTGGCCGTATTTACGGGGTCTAAATCACAGCTTGTACGGCTTTGTGGAATGAATTTTAACTTCTGACCGGTAGGTCACCAGTTCTGGTCCCAGCCTGGGCAACGAAAAGTTGAGTTCTTGAAAAATGCTCATTACTTACATTCTCTTGAGGCACTCAGGTATACAATGAGTACTTGACCGGTGACAGCGTTATCTCTGTCAAAACAAAAAAAAAAAATGTTATACAGGCGTCAAATATTGTCTTACTTGTTACATGTTGTTGTTGACTTTGTAAAGCCCTTTCTGCACATTTAGCAGATACAAGTATTTAAAAAAAAAACTTTTAAACGCCTGTTTACATTTTCTTTTTGTTTTCTTTTTTTTTAAATTACTTATCTAGCATTCTTTTACATCTTTTACTTTGTATCATCATCCGTAACACTGTTTGTTCTATTTAATTTTCATAATTTTGAATTTATTTCAATCCAAATTTATTCTTTGCTTTTTAAAAAAATATCAATTTTACATTAACAGACTTGGTTTAACGTATAAACTGAATGGACCTTAATAATTTATTAATTATTAATGGAATTTATTCATCAACAGACTGGGGTCAACACATAAACTGGATGAGCCTTCGGGAAGGATTCACAGCGGCTGCATTTGAGCGGAGACCTCTAATGGTCATTATCCACAAACGATCCTGTACTCACTGCCGAGAACTGGGCGATGAATTCTCTAGGTCAAACGATATCTTCCATCTCAGTAAAATGTTTGTCATGGTCAACCTGGAAGTAGAATCGGATGATATTCCTCAGAGTGAAGATTTTGCCCCCGATGGACGATATGTTCCAAGAATCATGTTCTTCACACCTGATGGCAATTTGCTCCAAAGAGCCTGTAACACTGATAAAATACACATGTTTAACTATAATCGTGCTGGAGAGGTTGTGAAGATGATGAGTACGGTGATAGAATGGTGGAAGAGTGGGCACTTTTGAGGATATTCATGCATGGAGATGCACATGGAACGGGTAGTGGATGGTCGGTATTTGGATCAATAGAAAAATGAACGTAATTGAGTGTTAAATGGTTTTTAATGAATTAAATTACTTTGTGAAGACCACAATATCAATGTTTTTATCAAGTCTACTGAATTTTTACAATGTTCCAAAACCCGTGCTCGGTTGTTGGGAGAGTGGGGACTCTTTAAGGTTAGAATTGATATATGGATGAATGTGATCAAAATAGATTTATTTTAAAGGATTAAGTAAACCCGTAAAGACCACGACCTTAATGTTTCACCTAGCCTTATTGCTTTCAACAATGTTCCTTGCAATTCGTCATTTTTTCGAGTGATAATACATGACGTCTCATTTCGGGGTGAATCGAATGCCAAAAAGTGTTTTTGAAGTTAAAATGAACGATACTCTTCAACAGTCGTATTGTCACTTCCTTCCTAATAACGCATGGTAACTTAGTAACACTGGCTCTAAACTATCGGAACAATGGCAGACGCCCGTATGAAATATTTCCCCGGCGAGCATAAAAGCGTATCCAGAGGGAAAAAAACATAAATTTGATTCTGATCACAACGCATATGAAAAGTTCTAGCCAGCATGAAGAATAAAAAGTAATGATTTTCTTTGTTTAGAACCAAGATGGCCGCCGTTGCCGGGCGGCGTGACATCAGACTACTGAATCCAATTACAAGGGATCGCTAGCCAACAGCAACACTTAGTAGAAACAGACATAACACCGGTTGAGCGATTGTATTACAATTATTTTTTCCGACAGTGACAGCGCTGTTAACAGCCAGGTACTTATTTCGCACCCGAGTACGGTGAAAAAATGTGGGTAAAGAGCCTTCTCTAATTATGCGCCTCTCAAAGCGGGACTCGAACCCAGACCGTCCAATCCGAAGGCGAATGCCATAGCACAAGACCACATAGCCGCGCTAATAGGACGTTAAGCTTTACGATTTCTAAGAAACCATGGGAATGTTCATAGTCTGGTTAATACAGTTTAGTGAGAATTTCTCATAAACATGGATGGCAAAAAGCAATAACAAAGACAAGAGTGACGTCATCTTCGTTCTATCTATTAACCTGACTATAAACGTTTCAGGTTACACATAGTTTTGTGTGTTGGTCCGTTATACATCCGGATGGCAATGTTGTGAGTTTCTTAGCCAAGCGCACACTACTATCTATAGATAGTATGCGCTTGGCTAAGAAGCTCACAACATTGCCATCCGGAAGTATAACCGACCAACACACAAAACTATGTGTAACCTTAAACGTTTATAGTTTGGTTAATACAGTTTAGTGAGAATTACTCACAAACATGGATGGCAAAAATCAACAACAAAGGCCTGAATGACGTCATCTTCGTTCTATCAATAAAATTGCTTCCCTGGCTTGTAAATCTTTCCAAAGTGGGTTCCCGTTGTTTATTAATAACCTGAGTCCCGCTCTGTAATTGTTTTTAGAACACCTTAGTTCTCACTAAATAACTTATTTTTGAATGGTAATATAAACCTATTAGGTTACATGTAGTTTTGTTTGCTGGTATGTTTCATGTGTTGAAATCAAAAGATAGTTCGAAGTTGACGTCACTTAGGTCTTTGTTATTTATTTTTTTTGCCATCCGCGTTTATGAGTAATTTTCACTAAACTGTATTAACCAGACTATATACGTTCATGGTTACAGTTACACATAGTTTTATGTGTTTGCCAGTTATACTTCCGGATGCCAATATTGTGAACTTTTCAGCCAAGCGCATACTGTCTATAGCGTCTATGACCGTCGCCATCGTTACCTTATAGATAGTATGCGCTTGGCTAAGAAGCTCATAACATTGCCATCCGGAAGTATAACGGACCAACACACAAAACTGTGTGTATCCATGAACGTTTATAGTCAGGTTAATACAGTTCAGTGAGCATTACTCATAAACGCGGATGGCAAAAAAACAATAACAAAGACCTGAGGGACGTCATCTTTCAACTATCGCTAGCCTGACACTGACCAAAAAATGACGTCAAAATTCCAGTGTTTGGCCACGAAAGAAAACAAATTGTGAGTTGTTCAATAGTTCAACCAATGGGACCACTTGTTTCCATGAGCACTACTAACGACATCTCACTAGGCGGTGCAAAAACCAAATAATGACGTCAAAATGCCAGTCTTTTTGGGTTTTAGTGTCAGGCTATAGATAGTTCGAAGATGACGTCACTCAGGTCTTTGTTATTGTTTTTTGCCATCCGCGTTTATGAGTAATTCTCACTGAACTGTATTAACCCGACTATAAACGTTCATGGATACACACAGTTTTGTGTGTTTGTCCGTTATACTTCCGGATGGCAATGTTATAAGCTTCTTAGCCAAGCGCATACTATCTATAAGTTAACAATGACTATGCTATGACACACTAATTATTCACGAACGGGGAGGAAATTGAATGCACCCAATTTACAGCTTAAGGTGATATTACCATTTCTTTTTCGACTGAGACAAAGCTGTTAACAGCCACGTACTCATTTTACATCTGAGTACGATGAGAGAATGTGAGTAAAGAGGCTTTTTCAAGGACTCAACTATGCGTCGCTCAGAGCGGGACTCGAACCTTGGACCTTACGGTCCGAAGGCGAATGTCATATGTCATATTTGTGTGGCCATGTGGTCTTGTGGTATGACACTCGCTTTCGGGTCGGAAGGTCCTGGGTTCGAGCCTCGCTCGGCGCATAGTTGAGTCCTTGGAGAATGCTCTTTACTCATATTCTCTCACCGTACTTGGGGTGTAAAATGAGTACCTGGTCGTTAACAGCGTTGTCTCTTTCCGAAAAAATTGTAATATCGCCTAACATGTCCCGTCCTACATGTTGAATGTTGCTGCTGGCCAGGGACCCCTTGTAAAGCGTTTTGAGCACGTTTAGTGGATATTGCACTATATAAAAGCTCAATTTAAAAAATGTATAGATAGATTGAAGTTGACGTCACTTAGGTCTTTGTGATTGTTTTTTGCCCTCCGCGTTTATGAGTAATTCTCACTAACGTGTATCAACCAGACTATAAAAGCTTAAGGTTACTAGTAAAAAGCCCGCCATTTCGCGGGAACTATTTTCATTCGATATTATACCCACCATCATTTAATGAGGGCAGATTAGTAAACAACGTTGTCTGTGTAACTTGGTACATCCTCTGTTGATTTCTCTGTGTGGCCAAACATGAAGTGTAAGCGGCTGTAGCCTCTGACCCGTGACACAGCAACACATAGTTGTCCGTGTGTGAAAACAGGTTGTGGTAAGAAAATCAACTGCGAAAATAAACCTGAAGTAGCAGACGTGAGCAGAGTTGAAAGACGATCCTGGGATCGAGAACTTACCTTACAGTACAGTACTCTGGTGATCATGTTTGGTGGCGTTCGGCACCATTTTTATGCACCTCCACTGGAGGTGTACAAAACCGCACCATTTTTATGCACCTCCGTTGGCGCTGCTGGTTGATTAATGAAAATGTTGCTGCTTGAAGCTCGAAGGAAAACATAACGATAAGTGTTGAATTGTAAGCCTCAATTTAATAGACGAAGACATACTGTGGACGTTTCTGATTTCCCCTTTATCAACAAAACACGACGAATAAGATACTAAGAACGAATGAGAGATGTGTAGTGTGAATGGCGTAGATAAGGTAAATAGATATAAACAATGATGGGACAGGAAGTTTTTTGAAAAACAACAAAAACAAAACAAAAAAAAAGAAGAAGAAGAAAAAAAAAAGATTATAAAACCCAATAAAATGACAAAGACGCGGTAAACGAATACACTGATGATAATGATAAAATATTATAAAATGATAACGATCGACGTTTACATATAAAAGCGCGTCGATAACACATTGAATGGTACCGATGTTTTTTTTTTAATATAATAATAAATAATAATAGATTAATTTAAGGTTTTAAATATATGTCCAGTAACTATAACAACGAAAATGATGTCTTTCTCAATAAAGTAAACTTTTTTTTTAAATGTCGAACAATGGGATTGAACCCACTACTTTCAAGGTTAGAGTCTGACAGCTTATCCACTGCGCTACGGAGTCACCTGACTATTCATAACATTTTATAAGGTCTTTCTAAAACCTTAATTTACTTCAATGCAACTTCTATTTTCTTGTCTTAAATTTCGATTTTTTAGATTTTTTTTTTAATTTATTATCAAAGAAGTTAAACCTGGGTATTATCCACCCGAAACCATCACATTGAAAGCATCAAAGGGGCAATAATAATACTTGATGTCATAAATAGATGAAAACTGTTGAAAACTTAGTATAGATCTGAAATCCTTAAAGTAATTAATTGAATATATTATTTCCAATGCGACGATTTGCGTAAAAACGCCAAACTGACAACTTTTTACAGTGTCGAAATTGGTTGTTGTTGAGAGTGTTAGTGTCGTCGGTACATATTTCATGATATCGGTTTGACTCAACGAACTTTCAAACTGACTTTAAATTATGAAAGGAAATCAAATTATCTGTTCATCTACCTGTAAAATAAATACATTTCTAATTTTCAAATCTTTCAGTAGAGTTGTGCGCCGTTTACTTTTTTTTATTGACTCAAATGGCACAATGTTTTCCACAAGGCTAGACTATATTTTTTAAAGAAAGAATTTTCAATTCCACTGTATTTATCTTCCAACAACAGTTTACACGTTTTTATATTTCACTTTCTAAACTGCATTAACACAGTTCCTCCCCGCCTCCCCTCTATTCACTTAATTAATTGCGCACCTTTTAGAAATATCTAGCATTCTAATTTAATTCGTGCTTCCTTACAAAGGAAATTTCTAATTTCCTGCCAACCAATGTTTTGTTTATTCATCTTAACTACGCCACTACCACATTATCTCATTCATCTGTTGTGTTTCATTCATCCTTTTTTGTTGATAAAGGGGAAACCCGAAACGTTCATTTGATCTGTTTTTTTATTAAATTGAAGCTTACATTCAATTTCATATTGCTATTTATTTCTTCGAGCTTCGAGCAGCAACATTTACATTAAGTGAATACATTATACTGGGGATGTAGGAGCTTTCGGAATGTCTCCCTTTTACTTAACATATGGAAAAACAAACATCCTAGCACCTTTACTAAGACTTATGACTAATCCTAATAGAAAAAAAATCATCCGATCTCGAGCTAACCTTAATAAAAAAAATGATGACAAATTGAATAAATAAACGCCTGGCAAAAGATCAATGGTGAAAATACAAATTTAAAGAATACTGGGGATGTAGGAGTTTTCGGAATGTCTCCCCTTTACTTAACTTATGGAAAAACAAACACCCTAGCACCTTTACGAAGACTTATGACTAATTCTAATAGAAAAAAAAATCCTTCGATCTCGAGCTAACCCTAATAGTAAAAAAGGCCCTCGGACTGCTTTGCACTACCTTTCAATACTTCACAAATCAAAATGGCGGCTGAAAATCAAAACAATGGTCAAAATCCATCAGTCAAATTTTGGTTGTTCTTCCTGTCGTAAAAACGCCAAACTGACAACTTTTTACAGTGACGAAATTGGTTGTTTTTGAGAGTGTTAGTGTCGTCGGTACGTATTTTATGATATCTGTGTGACACAACGAACTTTCAAACTGACTTTAAATTATAAAAGGAAATCAAGTTATCTGTTTATCTATCTGTAAAAAATACATTTCTAATTTTCAAATCTTTCAGTAGAGTTGTGCGCCGTATAATTTTTTTATTGACTCAAATAAGCACAATTTTCTCCACAATGCTATATTTTTTAAAGAAAGGATACACAGTTTTGTGTGTTGGTCCATTATACTTCCGGATGGCAATGTTATGAACTTCTTAGCCAAGCGCATATTATCTATAAGTTAACAATGGCTACGCTATGACACACTAATTATTCACGAACGGGGAGGAAATTGAATGCACTCAATTTACAGCTTAAGGTGATATTACCATTTCTTTTTCGACAGAGACAAATCTGTTAACAGCCACGTACTCATTTTACATCTGAGTACGATGAGAGAAAATCGAGTAAAGAGGCTTTTCAAGGACTCAATTATGCGTCGCTCAGAGCGGGACTCGAACCTTGGACCTTCCGGTCCGAAGGCGAGTGTCATATGTCATATTTGTGTGGCCATGTGGTCTTGTGGTATGACACTCGCTTTCGGGTCGGAAGGTCCTGGGTTCGAGCCTCGCTCGGCGCATAGTAGAGTCCTTGGAGAATGCTCTTTACTCACATTCTCTCACCGTACTTAGGGTGTAAAATGAGTACCTGGCCGTTAACAGCGTTGTCTCTTTCCGAAAAAATTGTAATATCGCCTAACAGGCGTCATGTCCCGTCCTACATGCTGAATGTTGCTGCTGGCCAGGGATCCCTTGTAAAGCGTTTTGAGCACGTTTAGTGGATATTGCGCTATATAAAAACTGAATTTTTTAAAAATGTATAGATAGATTGAAGTTGATGTCACTTAGGTCTTTGTGATTGTTTTTTTGCCATCCGCATTTATGAGGAATTCTCACTAACGTGTATTAACCAGACTATAAACGTTTAAGGTTATACACAGTTTTGTGTGTTGGTCCATTATCCCTCCGGATGGCAATATTGTTAGCTTCTTAGCTAAGCGCACACTATCTATATCACTGGAACCACATAGCTACACAATGTGTGTGTGTGTGTGTGTGTGTGTGTGTGTGAGTGCGCGCGCGTGTTTATGTGTGTTTGTGTGTGGTGGTGAGATTGTGTATTCTTAACAACAACAGTTCAAGTTAGACTATTGGCGGAAAGTTTGTGTCACTTGTCGATAATCAACAACGCCGTTTTCCCCATGAAAATTGAGTTAATGAACTTTGCTCACAACAAATGGGTCCTGTTACCAGGTTGGACAAATTACCAACCGTATGTTAGTGATGTGATTATCTATTGAACTTTATGTTAGTTTAGCTCCTAGTTTTTCATTTGTTTCAAGAACTGAATCTGGCTCAAAAGTATTTCGTAAAATTATCATCTAAATTTTGCGCTAATTTCTAGAAAACATTTGCCTTAGTCTTAAATTTCTTAAAGAAAAGATAAACATAGCACGGTTCATTGTAATCAGTTAAACTTCTTTCTGATTTCATTGTATAATAGAACACTGCATTGCTTTTAAAACTATCACTCGACAAATATTTTAACAAGATTTTAAATATTTTGAGAAAGTGAACGCTTTTATTATATTTATTATTTATTTCTTATTTTCTAAATATTCAAGGATGAGTGAAAATGGTAAGTGAAGCGAGATTCATGTGCAAAAGTAACGCAACTTTTCCTTCTTTTTTTTTTTTTTGTTTTACATAATAAAGTTGAACTCTTGTTTTTCATGATCTCTCTACCATTACTGATTGAAAGGTTTTTAACAATCTCCATGGTCCCTTTCCCTGGCTTTACGATTCGAAGGAAATTTTAATTCAATGATATCTACTAGTGCAGTTTTTTCTCTCTCTGGATTGCAAACTTTAACTCAAGGTGAGCAACTACATGCGGCTATGTGGTCTAGTGGTATGACACTCGCTTTCGGATGGAAAGGTCCTGGGTTCGAGCCTCGCTCTCGGCGCATAGTTGAGCCCTTGGAAAAGGCTCTTTACTCACATTCTCTCACCGTACTCAGGTGTAAAATGAGTACCTGGCCGTTAACAGCGTTATCTTTGTCCGAAAAATTGTAATATCGCCTAACAGGCGTCATGTCCCGTCCTACATGTTAAATGTTGCTGTTGACCAGGGACCCCTTGTAAAGCGCTTTGAGCATATTTAGTGGATATTGCGCTATATAAAAGCTCATTTATTATTATTATTACATATTATGTTTGCTGTCTGTAAGTGGTGCATTGGGTCGATCATCACAACATAATAGTGTGAGCACCATTAGAAGTTCTTGTCCTCACACCCCCCCCCCCCCCCCCCCCCCCCCCCCCCCCCTTTAAACACACACACCACGCCCCCCTGAATTGAAGATGAGAGAGAGAGAGAGAGAGAGAGAGAGAGAGAGAGAGAGTGAGAGAGAGAGAGAGAGGGGGGGGGGGGGGGGGGGGAGGGAGGGAGGGATATGGCAGAGTTTATGTTCTTGCATGGGTTGGGTTTGAGTTTTGTATAAGTGAGCGAATACAGACAAGCCGGAAGGACTTCTGTTGTTTCACAGAACGCCTAAGGAGGGGATTTTAAAAATTATTATTCGTTGGATATCTCTCATAAAGATACTATAACCTGATGAAACATTTGTCATCACTTGCAATATCGACTTTTATACATTCTGATCACATGACATGTGAAAAAGTTCTAGCCAGCAAGAATAAAAAGTACCGATTTTCTTTGTTTAGAACCAAGCTGCTCGTTGCTGGGCAGACTTAACATCAGACTTTTGAATCCGATTGCGCACTTATACCTCAAACCCCATCCACGCAGGATCATTAACTCTGCCCCCCCCTTCCTTCCCCCCCCCCCCTCTCTCTCTCTCTCCCTCTCTCTCTCCCTCTCTCTCTCTCTCTCTCTCTCTCTCATCTTCAAATCAGTTGAGGTGGTCAAAGAATGAGTTTTGTAGTGGACTTGAGTAGAGTTCAAGCTTTGGACAGCGCCGGTGGCCAGTAGTACTGACCAATACCATTTCGTTCAATAAATGTCGGATCTTTTTTTAACCTCTTCTGATTCCTTATTGATCATCCCTCTAACACTGAAGCCTCGGGTTTTAATGGCTTTATGAGATGATGGGCATCGGGTTAATGGCTTTATGATGAGATGAGGGGCATCGGGTTTTATTAAGTTGTGTAGATTTCTCGCCAAATTGAAAAAAATGTTAGTTTTTTTTTTTTGGTTTCAGAATTCGTTATTTTGATAATAATTTTTTTTTGTTTTTGTTTTTTTAATGAGCTTTACATAGCGCAATATCCACTAGATTATTAGACTATGTCATCTCATTTGATTATATTTTTTCTTAGGCCATCCGCCACCAAACAATCCTGGACACGAGGAAGGGCCGGTCAGGAAACGATGGCGGTCATCCAGTTCAAATGAAGGTGGGGAAGAGGATGAGAATGAAGGTGGTAACTCAGACACTGATTTTTCTTCGGATGAAGAGAGGGAAGGAGGCCAATTTGATGACACTTGTGATCGTCAAATGCCACAAACGCCTCAAGAACAAACAAATCCACAAAATTTACCGGTACAATCCGATGAACAGAATTTGTCTGATTCGTTTACTGAAATTGAATCCAAGGATGACATATCGAGACGAGATCAAGACGTATCAACTGTTTTCTGTTCCAAAGCTCCTCTGAGACGTATACCCGCTGTCCGTGAACCCTTTCGTAGGGATAATTTTGGTTCTTCACAATCATCTAATTCATGTCCTGACCCCAATTCTCCACCTCGGTCTAATGGAACACAGAGTTCAGAAAACACTCCTACACAATCTCGTGCAGTAACACAATCTAGTCCCACAGACCGAAAGCATGATGGCACCGACTCTATGACGCAACCAATAAGCCCACCTCGAAATAGATGCCGTTCGAGTCCACCACAAAGTGATGACTCTCCACTATATTTACGTATGGTTAAACTTCCATCCTATATAGTAATAGACCATACCGTTCCACAAACGAATTCATCAGAAAGTGCGGGGTCTCCAATCCGGCCCGTAAGGCCAACTCGCAGAAGACGTCATCCGGCTGGTGATGTCTCGACCCAGCCTGATTCACCTCCCCAAAGTAATGGCACGAATGGTGTGGGTGACCATTCTACAGGGGAAGAAAGCTCCTCTCAACGGGTTATAAATGACCCCGAAACAAGTCGAGGCCATTCGCCCAATCCAATAAACCATACAAATCTACAGTCCACAAATACGACTAATTCTACAACTGCCGAAGTAAATTCATTCCCAGCCACAAGAAATAATTCGACTCGCCGATCCCAGATTGTTGGATTTCGGGCATGGCTCGATCCAAGGATTTCGAGGATAAGGTACCCCTTGCAATCAAATTCTTTGCATCGTAGATATCAAGCGAATTCAGCCACTCCCTCGTTAAGCTCAACACATGGGACTGGTTCGTCAACACCCCGAGTTAGATTTTCAAGTGCAACATCGAACTCAACAGGCCAGACGAGTTCGTCAAACTCAACACGCCCTACTGACAGTATGCATGTTAGAGCTCCCGTCAGGGAAGATAATTCTGTAACAGGGGGGTCACTTCCACGAACAACGAATTATCACGAAGGTTTATCGCAATTATCACAATCTTCCAGTCAATCGGCAGCTAGTCGTCGTTCATCTGGGCATGATATCGATGCACAACAACCTTGCATCTCTCGGGGACAGAGTAACTCTGAAAACGATCGACAGTCACTGAGATCAAACCAACCAAGACTGTTCCGTAATCAGTTTTTAGATCCTCTTTGTCTTTATTGCCATACGTATATTGAAGCGACAGACATTAACACGCAAAGTCTGTTTCGGTTAGCAACTATTGTTCATTTCCGGGAACTTCAAAATAACGGTAACTGTCACCAGCTGCCCCCCAATCCATTTGATGAGTTAAGCCGGCACTTCCGCTGCGGTCGAAGTCCACCTTGGCTGGTCCAAATTCAATTCAATAGGCAAATTCACCGTGCTCTAACTGCAGATGAAAACACACGTGCCATTGACTTACTTCGTTATATGGCGTATCGTGTCATAACGAATTACGTAGGTTCTTTAAACATTCCAAGATCAAGAGATTCTATCTATGTACCAATTATTCGGGAGCTTGTTAATCGTTTAGAATACCCAGTTGAAACACAAAGACTTGTCCGAGAGATTTGCAGGAATACTGCACACTACACTAGTATCTTACATAACCGAAGACTACCCAGAGGACATGGACAAGAGCTAGAGTTGTCAAATTTAAATGACATAAAAAGAAAAAACAATAACGCTACCCCAGCAAAGTTTACATCACCACCTCCTTCACCAATCATAACGCAGCATGCAGTTGCCGGGCGTCCATTTGTGCGCGTTTGTGAAAAAATCAATAATTATCTTCGCCGAGCATGGTTCTCACGTGTAAGAATGAGTGAAATTCCTCCATATGAACCATGTATCGGTACAGAAACAGAGCCTACGTGTCGCTCACAACTTCAACAGCAACAACAGCAGCAACAAGAAGAGCGACAAACACAGTCTATACTTCCAGTTGACACACTTAGACAACCCCGCCCGCAGCCAACAGAAGAGTTAGAACAAACACCACCTGCATTTCCCAACCGAGAAAGACATTTATGTAGTCAGAGAAGACGACGTAGAGAAAATTCTTTAGTGTCTGACCGCGAATTAAGGCGCTTGGTCTCACGAATAGCAAGGGATTATTCTCCGTACCGCCGTCCTGTACGGCCTGCAGTAAATGCCAGTCAAAGGCAAATAAGAGAAAGTTCCAATTTCGAAGAAGTTCCCTCCCTTAGAGATATAGCCATTGATTTTCTTGTTGCACATCCAAATGTTCTTCCTTTACGACCAAGGGAGCTAGATGCAGATACTATCAGGAGACTTGCAGAACAGATAAATACAAGATTTTTTTTACTGAGACCTGTGGGGACAAGTTTGGCTGTAAAAGGGCTATCGGCGAGTTGGCTGTCTAATACAAGTCTAAATCGGCGAGGAATTAATTTGAATGCGCAAAGACAACTGTCAAGGAGAGTGACCTTTAGAGAGCAGCAATATCCAATATCACTACCTCGTCGTAGACAATGTACAGATTCGGAGTGTCCGAAACATGGCAATAATGCAGAGTGTGAGAGAGAAACCGACTCGGAAACTGAATCCGGAGAGACATCTGTTTCTGATACAGAAGAAACCAGAACCACGGGCTTTTACATGATATCAGTGAGAAAAATAGTTCATCAAATGAATCGATTTTACAGAGAGAGGAATTGGCGGGGAAGACCTGAAAGATACTTCAGGCTTGAAGGAACAGGAGCCGTGCGTTCAACACAGCACCCATCTCGACGAACAGATGCACTTATACAAGCTAATCTTGAAGAAAGTACACTAAATAGCCAAAGGACTCAACAATCTAACAATTATCAGCAATCTGGAGAATCGGAACGTACGGATGGCACAAGAACGAAGTCATCCAGTCAAACAACTGATCGGTCCCGACCCAGCCAGTTGTTAGAAGAGACGGGGGATGGTGTAGCAAATGAACCAGACAAGAAGCGTGATGCTCGTCAGCAATCCGATGAAACTGGTTTGCTCAACATTACGGGAATAGAACAATCAAACCAATCGTCAAATTCTTGTAGATTTAGCCATCCTCCATTAGCAGATGTTAGTGATAGGACAAAAGAGTCAACCCGAGAAAGTGAAGAGCAGCCCGATGCGAATGAACAGCAAGAATTTGTTTGTAATACAATAACGGGACCATCCAATCCAATTCCTGCTAGATCCATGCTCAGCCACCGTTTGGAAGAAATGGATATCTCTGACAATGGATCAAGCAATCCACGCTGTGACCAAACTGGACTCAGTCAACCATCTGTAGTACGAAACCAATTAGATGTTGCCAACTCTTCGTCCCTCAGTCGGGTTAGTGAAGAACCTAACTCCAATCAACAACCGATATCATCAGAAAGGCACACAAGTGGCACTGACGGCGAATCGACCAGTCAAGGAGATAGAGTTGTGTCTCATGCTGGGACAGACGAAATAACCGAGCAAAGACACAATGCATATGATGACACGGGTATAGATGAAACCACTCCGGCCAATCGTCTTACAAGTTACCATAACTTTGGGAATATTATACAGCATTGCTTTCACGAAGATTCCACCAGCTTCAGAATCGGGTCGCCTTCGCCTCCTTCTGTATTACAGGCGCTCGGTGATGCGATTGAAACCTGGGAACAAAGAATTCGAGAATTTGAAGAACAAAACGGTTGCACTTTTAATCGAATGCAACTTTTATCAGATCAGTTACAAAACGCACGACATGAACAAGCTTATAGGAATTTTGAATCTGGACAACGCAACAGTGTTGATTTAAACCAAAATGATACTAATTGTTGTCAAGGACCTTCCCATACGAGTCGACGATCAACTCATTCGGGTAATGAGGGCCATCGCTCATTCCAGTCAGATAGGGAATGTCATCAATCATTGCAGTCGAGAAATGAGCGTTTTCAATCATCCCAATCCAGCAATCAACGTCGTCAGTCACCCCAAGTCAGCAATCAGCGTCATCAATCACCCCAATGTCATCAATCATCCCAATCCAACAATCAGCGTCATCAATCACTCCAATCCAACAATCAGCGTCATCAATCACCCCAATCCAACAATCAGCGTCATCAATCACTCCAATCCAACAATCAGCGTCATCAATCACCCCAATCCAACAATCAGCGTCATCAATCACCCCAATCCAACAATCAGCGTCATCAATCACCCCAATCCAACAATCGGCGTCATCAATCACCCCAATCCAACATTCAGCGTCATCAATCACCCCAATCCAGCAATCAACGTCGTCAGTCACCCCAAGTCGGCAATCAGCGTCATCAATCACCCCAATGTCATCAATCATCCCAATCCAACAACCAGCGTCATCAATCACTCCAATCCAACAATCAGCGTCATCAATCACCCCAATCCAACAATCAGCGTCATCAATCACCCCAATCCAACAATCAGCGTCATCAATCACCCCAATCCAACAATCAGCGTCATCAATCACCCCAATCCAACAATCGGCGTCATCAATCGCCCCAATCCAACAATCAGCGTCATCAATCACCCCAATCCAACAATCAGCGTCATCAATCACCCCAATCCAGAAATCAGCGTCATCAATCACCCCAATCCAACAATCAGCGTCATCAATCACCCCCATCCAGAAATCGTCATCAGTCAAACTAATCCGACAACCATCATCAATCATCCCAATCCGGCAATCAGCGTAATTAATTATCCCCATTTATCCGGTAATAGTTATCAATCAGCCCAATCTAGTAATCAGCGTCATCAATCACCCCAATCTGGCAATTAGTGTCATGAATTACTCCAGTCTGGTATCTCCCATATCGAGCAGGGAAGTACTTACTGTGTCTTCTATCCTCCTGTATCTGGGTGGGGATCCTGACCTCCCATAGTGGGCAGGGAGGTACATGCTGTGTCTTCTATCCCCCCATACCCGTTTCCCAATTGTTTCCTGTCATTGTCTTGGAATGAGATTACTTAGTTTTGTCCTGATCCTTGCCGGAGCTCCTTGGCTGGGAGGGAAGCAGTCGAATGTATAGTTATAGTTTTGGGAAATGATATTTTTTTCCTTGTAAATCTGTTATGCATTGTATTATTTTGAGTTTACATATTATATTAAATGATTGGTAAACATTTGAGTGTATTCCTCTTAGATGGGACCTGTGCTTGTGTCTGGATGAGACTTTTAGGTGATCTCAAACTAACTGCATTGGTGGTCTGCTCTTGGAATCTACATCTGATCCCTATTTGTTCCCAGTTCCCCTATGTCTTACTTTTTCTTGGGTGCTTTTATTGTAATTCTATAACTTTTTACTATCCCATTTTCTTCCTTTTCACTGGCGCTGATATAACCTAAATGTGTTGCAAGCGCCGTAAAACCCTTAAAAACAAAAACAAACTAACAATATCCTCCTGTATCTGTTTTCCAACATGCTTTCTGCCTTTGTCTTGGAATGAGATTACTTAGTTTTGTCCTGACCCTGACCATAGTTCTTGGCTGGGAGGGAAACAGTCGAATGTATAGTTAGTTGTGGGAGATTATATTTTTACATTGTAAATCATCTCTCTTATGTAACTGTTATTTGTTTATTTTAACACATGATTTGTAAACATTTGAGTGTATTCCTCTTAGTGGGATCTTGTGCTGGTGTCTGGGTGAGACATTTAGGTAATCTCAAACTGATCAAGTGCTCTTGGAATCTACATCTGATTCCCTATTTGAACCATTTCCTTTTGTCTTACTTTTTCTTCAAGTCCTTTTAATTGCACATCTAGAATGTTTTTATTACCCAATTGTCTTTCTTTTTACTGGCGCTGGTATGATCTAAATGGGTTGCAAGTGCCATAAAACCTTTATAAACAAACAATCACAATAGGTGAATTGATGGAAATGTCGTGGAATTAAGTGTTTGTTGGATATCAACTGGGAATGGAATGGGAAGAGGAGTCGGAGAAAAACAAAAACAAACTCGACTCCACCCGGGATCGATATCGGTGCCTTTGCTTTTGAGGCAAGTGCTCTACTTCTCAGCTATAAGGATCTCCGTTGAAGGAACAGATGAACTGCAAACCTAATCAATATGTGTGCTGTTGAACCATTTTCCTTTCCTTTTTGCTGGGTGGAGTCTTCGACCTCCCATGGTTGGCAAGAGGTCACACTGCGTCTTCTATATCCGATATCTGTTGTCCGAGTTGCTTTCTATCTTTGTCTTGGAAAGGGATTGACTTGTCCTCGCTCTGGCTGGGATGGAAACTATCCAATGTATAACTATAGTTAGATGACATTTTTTTCCTTGTAAGTCATATCTGTCGTGTTCTGTTATTTATTTATTTTAAAAAATATTCAATGGTTTGTAAACATTTGAGTGTATTCCTCTTAGTGTGGACCTGTGCTCATGCCTGGAAGTCTTTTACTTTTTCCTGACCATCCATAGAGGGCAGGCAGCTACATGCTGTATCTTCTGTCCCCGTATATCTGTTTTCCAACTTGCATTCTGTCTTTGTCTTGGAATGAGATTGCATAGTTTTGTCCTGATCTTGGCCGGAGTCCTTGGCTGGGAGGGAAACAGTCGAATGTATATGTATAGTTTTGGGAGATGATATTTTTTTCCCTTGTAAATCATCTCTCTCTCTCTCTCTCTCTCACTCTCTCTCTCTCTCTCTCTCTCTCTCTCTCTCTCTCTCTCTCTGTTTTTTTAACATATGATTCTGGGCGGGGTTCCTGACCTCCCTTTCATATACCTATGATGTTCGCATGGGTGTACGATCCGATAGTGATGTCGTTTCTTCTTCTCTTTACTAGCCTATCCTGCTTCTTTGGTTTGTGATTGTATTTTTGACAGGGGATATTTTTTTTTCTGTAAATCTTCTGCCTGTTTGTTCTTGGTTATTTATAATTTAGCTTATATCTTTAGGTTATTTTTGTTAGATTGCTTGTTTTTTTGTTTCAGCGGTCTCTCATATAACCTCAATTGTGTTGGAAGAGACCTAAAGCAACAAACAAACAAAAAATGACCTCCCTTAGTGAGCAGGGGGGGGGGGGTACATACTGTGTCTTCTATCCCTTTATATCTGTTTTCCAACATGCTTTCCGTCTTTGTCTTGGAATGAGATTACTTGGTTTTGTCCTGGTCCTGGCCAGATCCCCTGGCTAAGAGGGAAACAGTCGAATGTATAGTTAGTTTTGGGAGATGACATTTTTTTCATTGTAAATCATCTCTCTGTTATGCACTGTATTATGCTTTCTTTATATTATATATGATTTGTAAAACATTTGAGTGTGTTCCTCTTATCGGGGACCTGTGCTTGTGTCTGGCTGAGACTTTTAGTGATCTAAGTACTTTGATAGAGTGCTTTTGGAATCTACACCTGTTTCTTATTTGAACCAATTCCCCTGTCTTCCCTTTTCTTGATGCTTTATTGTAATTCTAGAACTTTTTACTATCCTATTTTCTTCCTTTTTACTGGCGCTGATATGACCTTAATGTGTTGCAAGCGCCGTAAAACCCTTAAAAACAAAAACAAACAAGCGCCGTAAAACCCTTAAAAATATAAAAACAAAAACATATATGATTTGTAAAACATTTGAGTGTATTCCTCTTAGTAGGGACGTGTGCTTGTTTCTGGATGAGACTTTACTTTTAGTGATCTCAAACTATTTTGACAGTGTGCTCTTGGAATCTAGACCCTACACCCGTTTCTTATTTGAACCAATTCCCCTTTGTCTTACCTTTTCTTGGGTGCTTTAATTGTAATTCTAGAACTTTTTACTACCCCATTTTCTTCGTTTTTACAGGCGCTGATATAACCTTAATGTGATGCAAGTGCCGTAAAACCCTTAAAAACAAAAACAAACAAATGTCTTTGCCTTGGAATGAGATTATTTGGTCTTGTCCTGGCCCTGGCCGGGAAGGAAACGGTCAAAAGTCTAGTTTGTGTTTTGGGAGATTTTTTTTTTTTGGGGGGGGGGGGGGGGGGGGGTATATCATCTCTCTGTCATGCATTGTATTATTTTTGTTTTACGTATAGGATTTGTAAACGTCTGAGTGTGTTCCTCGTAGTGGGGACCTATGTTTGTGTCAGGATGAGACATTTAGGTGACCTCAAACTAAGTACACTGATAGTGTGCTCTTGGAATCTAAATCTATTCCCTATATGCACTAATTCCTCTTTGTCTTCCTTTTTTTTTTTTGGTACCTTAATTGTAATTTTAGAACTTTTTACTAACCCATTGTCCTTCTTTTTACTGGCGCTGATATGACCTTAATGTGTTGAAAGCGCCGTAAAACCCTAAAAACAAAGAAACAAACACAAGTTCGAGTATCAGACCTGCCAACAAGTTCACCTCTGAGGCAACGTTTTCCCTTAGTTGACTTACACGTTTTTAAAGTATATTTGTTTTTAATTCGAACTTTGAATTATTTTGTCAAACTGCTCGAAGATTGGTATATAGTCAAATGCATGCAGTTTTAATAATTGTAAAAATATCGATTTCATCTTTTTAAGAATAAAATTTTAATTGTATATTCATAAAGTCATTTTAATTTGTATTAGAATATTCGATGAGGCACAAAATAATTCTTATAACAGACAAATACTTTTTACGTTACTTTTAAATTGTCTATGACTTTGCTAAATACACGAATTATCAATACCAAAATGTCGTTTTGTTGGTTATTATGAATAAAAAGTACCAGGTGTGTGTGTGGTTGCGGGTGCTCCTGACCTGATTTAACCTGTCCCTTGGGTAGGGTAGTACTTGCTGCGTCTTCTATCCCCCTATATCTGTTTTCCAACTTGCTTTCTGTCTTTGTCTTGGAATGAAATTACTTGATTTTGTCCAGGCCCTGGCCGGATACTCTAGCTGGGAGGGAGACAGTCAAATGTATAGTTAGAGTTTTGAAATATGATATTTTCTTCCTCGTAAATCATCTCTGTTATGTTTTGTTTACGTATGATATATGATTTGTAAACATTTGAGAGTATTCTTCTTAGTGGAGACCTGTGCTTGTGTCTGGGTGAGACATTTAGGTGATCTTAAACTAGGTACTTTGATAGTGTGCTCTTGGAATCTACATCTCTTTATTATTTAAACCAATTCCCCTTTGTCTTCTTACCTTTTCTTGGGCGCTTTAATTGTAATTCTAGAACTTTTTACTACCCCATTTTGTTCGTTTTTACTGGCGCTGATATGACCTTAATGTGTTACAAGCGCCGTAAAACCTTAAAAACAAAAACATTAACTTGTCCCTCAATTCTAGAACCCTCCCAAATGATTGGAAACACGCGAACATTGCAAGGTTTTCAATAAAGGCAGTAAATATGTTGTAGCAAACTACAGGCCTGTATCGTTAGCATGTTGTAAAATATTGGAGCACATCCTATTAAGCTATCATATCATAAAACACATTGAAACCAACATAAATTAACACCTTTACAACATTGGTTCAGAAGCGGACATTCGTGTGAAAGCCAATTAATGTTTACTATGCATGGGGTCATAAAATCTTTTGACAAAGAAATACAAACTGACCATAATATCTTGACACAGTCCTGCACCAAAAGCTTCTCCAAATATCACACCCTGCTCTATCAAAGACTAGAACCTGGGTGGAGATCCTGACCTCCGATAGCGGGCAGGAATGTACTTTCTGTCTTCTACCCCCTACATCTATTTTATAATTTTGGAAAGATATTTTTTCCTTGAAAAATCATCTATATGCCATGTACTGAAATTGGATTCAATAGTCTGATGTCACGCGCCCGGCAACGGCGGCCATCTTGGTTCTAAACAAAGAAAATCATTACTTTTTATTCTTCATGCTGGCTAGAACTTTTCATTCCCTTTTCATATGCCTTGTGATCAGAATGTGTAAAAGTCAATACATGATCAAATTGATGGTTTTTTTCCCCCTCTGGATACGCGTTTAAGCTCGCCGGGGAAATATTTCATACGGCGTCCGCCATTGTTCCGATAGTTTAGAGCCAGTGTTACTAAGTTACCATACGTCATTAGGAAGGAAGTGACATTACGACTGTTGAAGACTATTTTTTTCCTATTAGTGGGAAGGGAGGCACTTGCTGTGTCTTCTATCCCCCTGTATCTGTTTGCAATATTTCTGTCTTTGTCTTGCGATCTGATACCCTTGCTGGGAGGGAAACGGTCAAATGTATAGTTAGGTTTTTGGGAGATGTTATTTTTCATGTAAATCATCTTTGTTCTGGGTGGGGTTCCTGACCTCCCATAGTGGGCAGGGGGGTACATACTGTGTCTTCTATCCCCTTATATCTGTTTTCCAACATGCTCTCTTTGTCTTGGAATGAGATTACTTGGTTTTGTCCTGGCCCTGGCCGGAGTCCTAGCTGGGAGGGAAACAGTCAAATGCATAGTTATTGTTTTGGGAGATTATATTTTTTTCCTTGTAAATCATCTCTCTGTTATGTATTATTATATTTGTTATTTTGAATTTATAATGTAAGCATTTGAGTGTATTCCTCTTTGTTGGACTTTGTGATTGTGTCCGGATGAGACTTAAAGGAGATCTCAAACTTAGTACATTGGTGGTATGCTCTTGGATCCCTATTTGTTCCCAGTTCCCCTTTGTCTTACTTTCTCTTGGGTGCTTTAATTGTAATTCTAGAACTTTTTACTATCCCATTTTCTTCCTTTTTACTGGCGTTGATATAACCTAAATGTAATGCAAGCGCCGTAAAACCCTTTAAAAACAACAAAAAACATCTCTTTGTTATGCATTGCATTAGTTGTGTTTTACATATAATTTGTAAACATTTGAATGTGTTCCGCTTAGTGGGGACCTGTGCTTATGTCAGGATGAGATATTTAGGTGATCTCAAACTAAGTGCACTGATAGTGTGCTCTTGGAATCAACATATGTTGCCTATTTGAACTAATCCCCCTTTGTCTGTCTTTTCCTTGGGTACTTCAATTGTAGTTCTAGAACTTTTTACTATCCCATTTTATTCCTTTTTATTGGCGCTGATATGACCTTAATGTGTTGTAAGCGCCGTATAACCCTTAAAAACAAAAACAAACATTAAACCCATAAAAACAAACAAACCTCTTAGTGGGAACCTGTGCTTGTGTCAGAATGAGACTTTTAGTGACCTCACATAGTAAGCCGGGAGGTACATGCTGTGTCTTCTATCCCCCCATACCCGTTTCCCAATTGTTTCCTGTCATTGTCTTGGAATGAGATAACTTAGTTTTGTCCTGACCCTGGCCGGAGTCCTTGGCTGGGAGGGAAACAGTCGAATGTACAGTTATAATTTTGGGGGATGATATTTTTTTCCTTGTAAATCATCTCTCTGTTATGTATTGTATTATGTTTAGTTTACATATTATATCATATGATTTGTAAACATCTGAGTGTATTCCTCTTAGTTGGGACATGTGCTTGTGTCTGAATGAGACTTTTAGGTGCTCAGACTAAGTACTTTGACGGTGTGCGTTTGGAATCTACATCTGTTCCCTATTTGAACCAATTCCCCTTTGTCTTAACTTTTCTTGGGTGCTTTAGTTGTAATTCTAGAACTTTTTACTATCCCATTTTCTTCCTTTTTACTGGCGCTGATATGACCTTAATGTGTTGCAAGAGCCGTAAAACCCTTAAAACAAACAGACTTTTCGTGATCTCAGACTACTCATGCTCAATGATAGTATGTTCTTGGAATATAAATCTTTTCCCTACTTGTACCATTAACTTTTGTCTTGCATTTTCTCGTTGCTTTTAATTGTAAATCTAGAACCTTTTTTGACTATCCCATTTTCTCCCTTTTTACTGGTGCTGAAATGACCTTAATGTGTGGCAAGCACCGTAGAACCCCTAAAAACAAAGACTGGAACTCTGACGGATGTACCCTCGCAAGAGCTCATCGGTCAGTATTTGCTGTGTCTTCTAACCCCTTTTTCTGTTTCCCAATTGTTGCCTTTGTCTTGGAATGAGATTACTTGGTTTTGTCCTGATCCTGGCCGGAGTCTTTGGCTGGACTGGGAGGGAAACAGTCGAAAGTATAGTTATAGTTTTGTGAGATAATATTTTTTTCCTTGTATATCATCTGTTATGTACTGATATATTTGATTGTTTTGTTTTGTTTTTTAAACTTGATTTGTAAACATTTGTGTTGAGTTCAAGTGAAGTCAGAGACTTGATCAGAAAGGTCTCCCAGCACCAGTGGGGAAGGGACACCACCAGAGGTACAATGAAAGCACACACGCACACAAAAAAAAATGATAATAATTAGGTGAGACAAAGGGGGATTGGTATAACTTGGGAACGGATGTAGATTCCAAGAGCACACTATCAAAGTGCTCAGTTTGAGATCACCTAAAAGTCTCATCCACACACAAGCACAGCCCCCCCCCCCCCCCCCACTAAGGGGAACACACTCAAATGTTTACAAATCATATATAATATGTAAACAAAACATAATACAGTGCATAACAAAGAGTTGATTTACAAGTCAAAAAAATATCCTCTCCCAAAACTCAAACTATACATTTGACTTTCTCCCCAGCCAGGGTATACGGCTGGGCCGGACAAAACCAAGTAATCTCATTCCAAGACAAAGACAGACGGCAAGTTGGAAAACAGATATGTATAGTGTATAGGGGAATAGAAGACACAGTTAGTGCCTCCCTCCCCACTATGGAGGTCAGGAACCCCACCCAGTCCCCAAAGGTGAAAGAAGTGTGAGATCCTTATTATCAGCAAGGCCACATCAAGAAAATGGAACAAATTCAAAGGGGAGCTTCGAGGTTTGTTAACTAACAATTGGAATCAATAGTCTGATGATACGTCGCCCAGCAACGGCGAGCAGCGTGGTTCTAAACAAAGAAAATCGGTACTTTTTATTCTTCATGCTGGCTAGAACTTTTCAACTTTTTGACTTGAGTCAAAGTCGAAGTCAAAACACGATCATATTTATGTTTTTTCCTCTGGATTCACTTACATGCTCGTCGGGGAAATATTTCATAAGGGAGTCCGCCATTGTTCCGATAGTTTAGAACCAGTACTAAGTTACCATGCGTCATTACGAGGGAAGTGACGTCATGACTGTTGAAGAGTATTACTAGCGCGAACCTCGATGCGTTATTGAGGCCATGAAATTGTTGCAATGGAAAACACCGGAGAGTAGGCGGAAAGAGATACGCCTCCAAATTCTCAATAAAACAGTAGATCTATACCCTTTCTTTAAAAAATATAGCTTTGTGGAGAACATTGTGCTTATATGAGTCAATAAAAAAAATATACGGCGTACAACTCTACTGAAAGATTTCAAAATTAGAAATGTATTTTTTACAGATAGATAAACAGATAACTTGATTTCCTTTTATGATTTAAAGTCAGTTTGAAAGTTCGTTGAGTCAAACAGATATCATAAAATATGTACCGACGACACTAACACTCTAAAAAAACAACCAATTTCAACACTGTAAAAAGTTGTCAGTTTGGCTTTTTTACGCAAATCGTTGTATTCGAAATAATGTACAGTAGACTCTGGATAAGACGATGCCCAGGGGAATCGGGAAAAAATCGTCTTATCCGAAAATCAACTTAACCGGAGTGTAACCAAATGAGCAAAAACGCATTTGAACAAAGCAAACCAATCTAGAATAAGTATGGCCCTTCATATCGCGCGCTATTCGCAGTCGTTGCTTGGTCGTGTTGAATTAACCAGAGAAGTAGAGGTCCCTGTGGTCGTCATCAAAGGCTCCTACCCCGAATAGCCCCAAAGAGGAATCAGAACACATAAAAATCGGAATTTAAGATTTAAAAAAAGCGGAATCAACTTACTGTTATTGACTATGACATGCTTTGCAACAGAAAATGTAATAGACAATCAAAAAGTACTCAAATGATAAAATATAAAATGTGTAAAAATGTACAGATTTTGTAAAGACTTAAAAGGGGGTCGAATAATAATAGAGAACACACAGGTCCTGGCCGTCTCAGAGCAAAGCATTGAATGGATGGATTTAACCTTGTCAGGCCCCCCCCCCCCCCCCCCCCCACACACACACACCTAATCAAACAAACGCGCGTGCCGGTACACACACCTAATCAAACAAACGCGCGTGTCGGTACACACACACACACACACACACACAAACACACACAGGGCTAAAATTAAATAGGGAAAGAAGCTGACCGTACTCAATAATATTATTACCGATTGAAGCCAACATATAATATTACCAAGGTCATTGACCTCACAAATTGGAGTCACCATAATAATAATAATACTTCGGTCAACCCCCCTGCCAAACATATTATAATATTATCCGACATCAGCAGCACACACTTTGAAGGGACCAATCAGACACACAAAAATGTGTGTTGATTGACCATAGGAGATGCTGACGAAATAAGCCATATCTCACTTTTTTTTCACTAGAGATTTTTTATTTTATTTTCCTCGATTGGAAAGGTGAAAAGCGGAATTTTTGCCTTGAATGTGGAATGTATACCAATTAAGTGAAAATATTCCGCGAAAAGCGGAAGGGTAGGAGCCTCTAGGTCAAGGTCATGCTTCTTGTAAATCGCCAAGACAGAAATAGCTGGTATGCCAATTTCCTATGCGATGATTTTCTGGGACATGCCAAGCTTTCCAAATGCATCGAATCTTCCTTTTCCGCGATAGGTCTGCCATTGTAGTTGTAGAAGACTTGAATTCTTGATAAAATTGATACTAATTAAAAGGGCCATTACATAGGATGGCCTGGGATTAGAACAAAAAATAATATTGAACTTGAAGTTGCGACAATGTAAAATTTGAGATGGAGAAATTAAAGTTATTCAGTACTGCTTATGTACATTGAGCACGGACGTCAGGCAAAGCACCTTCATCACATCGATGTGCGCCAATCGTTCGCGGATATTCTTAACCACTGAAAATTCTTACTGGTAGTTAACCAATGGAAATACTTGTTTATTTGTGATTTTATTGTGGTCATGAGTGATAAGAACATCGACTTATGTGGAGTTGTTTTTTTTTTTTTTTTACCAATGCTATATAGGAAGAAGAGGGGGGGGGGGGGGGGGGGGGGGGGCAAGAAAAAAAATCGACTTGGGTAAAAATCGACCTAAGCAACGTCGACTGTATTCACTTAATGTAAATGTTGCTGCTCGAAGCTCGAAGAAATAAATATTAATGTGAAATTGAATGTAAGCGAAAAGGAAGATTCGATGCATTTGGAAAGCTTGGCATGTCCCAGAAAATCATCGCATAGGAAATTGGCATACCTTTGCAAATCCTCTCAGAAAATGAAATGCCAAGACACATAGTGATTTTAACAGATGCTAAGAAAATTCTGGAGGATATAATGATGTCCTTTGCGGATGATATAGACGCCTTGGTGGAAGACCTCATGAAGCTAAGCAAGTTTACCAACATTGTACTGCAGTGGATTCCAGGACACTGTGGGATACTTGGAAATCAGATCGCTGACCAACTGGCAAAGGCAGGCAGTCGCATGCAGCAACCCTCCCCAATGTACTCAACAGGAGAAATTAACAAAATGGCCAAATTTATCCAGTCTCAGAGATGGAGAGAGAAGCACCCAGAATACAACATGAATGACCCAATCAAGGTGCTCGACAGAAAGGAACAGGTCATCATCTTCAGACTGAGAACTGGACACAACCAGTTAAAGGAACATATGTGGAGGATGTCCAGAGCAGGTGCCTCTGGACAATGTGACTGCGGACTTGAAAATGAAAATGGACATCATGTCCTAATGGAATGTCCAAGGTACAACCAGTTGAGAAGGAACTTCTGGCCTGACCCAACCCCATACTCAAAGAAGCTGTACGGCAGTGAGGACGACCTCAGGACCACTGTGGGCTTCATTCACCAGACCGGACTGACCATGTGACGTGACGGGAACGAAGAAGAAGAAGAATGTAAGCTTCAGTTTAATTACAAAAACAGATCAAATGAATAAAATAATAAATAAGGGATGTCGGTATAAGTATAAATCATTAGTCTCAGCGGCAGGAAGTCATCTGTTTCATTCATCCTGTTTTGTTGATAAAGGGGAAACCCGAAACGTTCATTTGATCTGGTTTTTAAAAAAATTAAATTGAAGCTTACATTCAATTTCACATATTATTTATTTGTATTCACTTAATCACTTTAAGGATTTCAGATCTACACTAAGTTTTCAACCGTTTTTATCTATTTATGACATCAAGTACATATTATTATTGTCCCTTTGGTGCTTTCAATGTGATGGTTTCGGGTGGATAATACCCAGGTTTAACTTATGGCCACACCCTCACCTCTATCTGTCCTGTATAAACATCAATACAGATATTCCTGAGTGAGGAGCTGTCCGATTGGCTTTTTTCAGCAAATCGTGGCATTCATAATGATATTATTTACTTGATCACATCAAGGTATTCGGATTTACAGAAATTTTAATTGTTTCATCGATTAACAACATCAAATAATATTACTGTCGTTTTTATGCCATCGATGTGATAATTATTGCCCTGGGAAATATTTAGTTAAACGTTATCGGCAAACTGTCAATGGGAGCGATCTATATTCATGTTTTCGTCCAACCTATTCATCGATCACATGAATTTTTGCTGTACAATGATTGGAGTTTCTCAATGTATCTTAACACGCTGCTTTGTTTATGAACGTTGTAAACATACCCATGTATCATGCTGAGCAAAATGACCAATTGTAACGTTGGTTATTCTTAAAATGTGAACACTTTTCACTATGTGGGTCATTTTGAGCACACTTTGCAATATGACCAATGACCTCGAGCCATGGTCTATTGTATAAGAAGTCACATGGAAATGTTATATAGATCTGTCTAGCTTCAAGCCCGAACAAACCAAAAATAGACATATTATGATGGAATACTTGATACTGTTCGCGTCTGCTTCAGATTTTCATTTGACCTCGGGATTAAAGTGGTCAAGACACCCATTTTCTTTCATGTGAGTTAGATCAGTGTATGTTACTTAGTTTTGAATTATGAGCAAACTCTCAATTTTACCAATCAACAATCAAAACATGACACCAGAATACTGTAAGGTAAGTTCTCGATCCCAGGATCGGGGAGACATTCCGGAAGCCCCTACATCCCCAGTATTCTTTCAATTTGTATTTTCACCGTTGATATTTTGACAGGCGTTTATTTATTCAATTTGTCATCACATAGAAGCATTTTAATAACTCTAGAACAAACCTTGATAGATTTGTGAAAGTTTAAAATTTCCTTATTTGACTATTGTTTTGATTCTCGGCCGCCATTTTGATCTGTGAAGTATTGAAAAGTAGTGCAAAGCAGTCCGTGGTTTTTTTTTTTTCTATTAAGGTTAGCTCGAGATCGGAGGATTTTTAAAAATTAGGGTTAGCCATAAATCTTAGCAAAGGTGCTAGGGTGTTTGTTTTTCCTATTATTATTAGGGTTAGTTAAAGGTACTAGGTTTTATTTTTTCTTGGGGTTAGTTGAGGGAATATTATTTGAGTTGTTTCCCTTTGTAGGAGCTTTCGGAAAGCCCCCCCCCCCCCCCCCCCCAGGATAGTCTTTCAACTCTGCTCAAGTCTGGGTTTATTTTCGCAGTTGATTTTCTTACCACAACCTGTTTTCACACACGAACTGTATGTTGCTGTGCCACGCTATAGTGGCTTACACTTCATGTTGGGCCAACAGAAAAATCAAGAGGTACAATGTCGAATGAAAATAGTTCTTTCCCCGCGAAATTGCGGGCTTTTTACTAGTACTTTAAAATAACAGCAGTTACTCTACCACAATATATTACAAAACAACACTGTGCACTCACAAGAAATTATCATATTAATCTCACCATTCCAACACATATAAAAGTTATTTCCTAAAAATCCATCACGGAATGGAATACTCTCTCACCAGATATTCTAGATATTACCAACAAAAAATCTGATCAACTATTAAACTTTTATTATTCAACTCAATGACACAACAACAACAACAATAATAATAATAATAATAATAATAATAATAATAATAATAATAATAATAATAATAATAATAATAATAAAATAATAATAATAATAATAATAATAATAATAATAATAGTAATAATAATGATAATAATAATAATAATAATAATAATAATAATAATAATAATAATAATAATAATAATAATAATAATAATAATAATAATAATATGTTTGTTGTTTTTGTTTGTTTTTAAGGGTTTTGCGGCGCTTGCAACACATTAAGGTCATATCAGCGCCAGTAAAAAGGAAGAAATGGGATAGTAAAAAGTTTTAGAATTAATATTAAAGCATCCAAGAATAAGGCAGACAAAGGAGAATTGATTCAAATAGGCAACAAATGTAGATTCCAAGAGCACACTATCAGTGTACTTAGTTTGAGATCACCTAAACGTCTCATCCAGACACAAGCACAGGTCCCCACTAAGAGGAATACACTCAAATGTTTACAAATCATATAACACATAAAGAAAACATAATACAGTGCATAACAGAGAGATGATTTACAAGGAAAAAAATATCATCTCCCACAACTAACTATACATTTGACTGTTTCCCTCCCATCCAGGGTATCCGGCCAGAGCCAGGACAAAACCAAGTAATCTAATTCCAAGACAAAGACAGAAAGCATGTTGGAAAACAGTGATAGGGGGGTAGAAGACACAGTAGGGTAGTAGGACTACAGAACTTCAATGTTTCCAAATTTTGGCAGTGGGGCAATTCCACAACCTGGGGGTGTGGATTTACCCCGGATACTTTGATGTTAAATAAGTCTTATACAATGGTTAAGTTTTTAATTTATGGGGGGTTACTGTGTTTAGAAAACCTACATTACATCGTCCATGAACAAATAGGCTGACTTTTCTTTTTAAATTTCCTCAGGAACACTCTGAATATCTTATGAACGCTGCATCTTAAGATGGTTCGAAATTACAAACGGAAAACTGTCGCCTATGACCCTGAAGAAATGAAGAGGCAGTGGATCTTGTTCTACAAGGTACAATGGGCTACAAGAAGGCAGCCAAACTCTACGGGTTAAAGTGGGAGACTGTGCGAGACCATGTCAAGAAAAAGTATACAAAAATGGGTAAGTGAATTGTCAAACTCTATGCAAAGATTCTAGATCTAGATTTTAATTTAGTTTTAGTTGATTTTCTGACAGGAATTCCTCCGATCGTCAAAGAACTGTTGCCAATGGGTGGAAAATTGCTGATAAGCCCATCACAATCTAGCACTGCGGTTTTTTGCCGCCGCAAATGGCGAATCACGGTTTTTCGTGGCCGCAAATATCAAATCACAGCTGCGAATGCTGGAGACGGTGCCAGCACATTATGGGTGTGGGATGTACGATTTACTTTTCTTTTATAAAAAAAAATGTAAATATAAACTTGCGTTGACAAATTCTATGTTTGAAGATTACTGAAATCCAAACTTTTGATTATGTTTTCATTCACAGGTGCTGGAAGAAACACAGCATTGACTGCAAAGGATGAGAAAGAACTGGCAGAATGTCTGACACTTCTGTCACGCTGGGGATTTGGACTAACCCGTCAGGAGACAATGGAAGTTGTGAGAGAGTATGTCCAGTCTCTTGGGCGTGAAAGCCCATTTACGGATGGTGTGCCTGGGCCTGACTGGCTTGAAGGATTTATGTCGCACTTCCCCGAACTGCGTCTGCGCAATCCAGAACAGCTGAAAGCCAGTCGTGCCAAATCATCAGCCAACAAAGGAATTTATGATGAATGGTTTCAGCTGGTGAAGTCTACACTGGAAGAGAATGACCTTCTTGGGAGGCCAGATCGCATTTATAATGTGGATGAGAGTGGGTTTCCTCTTGATCCAGCCGACTGAAGATCATCACTGAAAAAGAAATATCCCACCTGTATAGGATCATTGGAGGATCAGGTCGGGATACGATAACTGTTCAGGGCTGTGGAAGGGCAGATGGTGTGATGTTGCCACCTTATGTGCTGTACGCTGCAAAAAACCTCAGTTCAAAGTGGACCGAGAACGGGCCTGAAGGCGCAAAATACAATGTATCAGATAAGGGGTGGATGGACACTGTTTGTTTTCATGACTGGTTTACAACACAGTTAATCCCCTCCCTCCCTCCAGCTCGACCAGTCGTGTTAATCTTTGACGGCCATGCTTCACATACAAATGTAAAACGATCTTAGAGGCAGTGAAGAACCAAATTATTATATTGAAACTCCCCCCGAACACCACTCATGTCTTGCAGCCTCTTGATGTTGGAGTATATGGGCCCCTGAAAACTTCTTGGGAGCGTATTCTGGTCAAGTTCGCCCGGCAAAATTTAGGCACCCCACTAACAAAGGAACTCTTTCCAAGTCTCCTAAAGAGCCTTTGGAACTCTGATGGAATTTCTCCTGAGAACATAAAGGCTGGCTTCAAAAAATGCGGCATCATGCCTTTTAATCCTTCCCAAATATCAGAGTCAGTGTATGCTTCAGCAGAATGTTTTGACCGCCGGGCTCCTGATGTTACTGTGCGCTCCACGTTGTCACAACCATCAACATTGCCTGCTCCATCATCACCTTCACCGGCAACTTCATCTGCTCTGCCTGTTCCATCATCACCGTCAACTTCATCTGCTCTGCCTCTTCCATCGTCAACTTCATCTGCTCTGCCTCTTCCATCATCACCTCAACCGTCAACTTCATCCGCTCTGCCTGTTCCATCATCGCCTCAACTGTCAACTTCATCTGCTCTGCCTGTTCCATCATCACCTCAACCGTCAACTTCATCCGCTCTGCCTGTTCCATCATTGCCTCAACCGTCAACTTCATCTGCTCTGCCTGTTCCATCATCGCCTCAACCGTCAACTTCATCCGCTCTGCCTGTTCCATCATCGCCTCAACCGTCAACTTCATCTGCTCTGCCTGTTCCATCATCGCCTCAACCGTCAACTTCATCCGCTCTGCCTGTTCCATCATCGCTTCAACCGTCAACTTCATCCGCGCCGCCTGCCACCCCTCCACAACCACCATCCTCATCACCACAGCACTTGTCTGACCACTCATATGTAAATAGCCAAAGCACCATCAAGGATTTTTTCTTGAAGCGTCTGACACCGTTGTTGTCAAAGTCAAAGTCAAACACCACTGCCAACACTGTTAACAGGCAACGTGCAATTCGGCGCCAGTATGGCGAAAGTCTGACGGCAGAGGAATCCATACAGCGTCTTCTGCAGGATGAAGAGGAAAAGGCAGCTAAGAAACGACCTGCTGCTAAGGGGAAGGGCCGGGGGAAGAAATCGAAGGCAAATGACTCTGAAAATGCCCCTCCACCACCTCCAGTGTTACAGATACCTGGGGGAGACGACAATGACAATGACAGTACTGACATTGATGACAGCGACGATGACCCGGACTGGAGACCCGTTCGTCCAAGATTCAAACGAGCAAGAAATGTTTTTGATGACTTTCAGTTTGAGTAGTTTCGATTTTAGTGATGACTGATATCATAGTGAAACATTTCTTGTGTTATTCTTTTGTCTCTATGTTTAAATTCTTTTATTCTAAGATAGTTTTGTATGTGAGACTGTAGGCCTATTTTTGTTTTTTTCGTAGTATTTTAGTAGTATTGTGAATGGGTGTGGAATTGCCCCATATTTGTTAAGACAATAAAAAAAACAAAAATTGAGATTTGCCCTCAATGCCTTAGTTGGTGCTATTTTTCATTAGTGCTTCAATATGGTGCATGGGAGTGTGATTTGTGGTCAAAATTTGGGGCATGTGCTATGGTTACATTGGCCTAGTTTGTAAAATAAAAAAGTATGGTGTGGAATTGCCCCTAAAAAAAAGTAAGCCCTCATTCCGCACACTACCCATTGAATTCACCACAAAAAGTGCTTCACAAAGGGTCCAGCAGAGCTGCACAAGTTCTACTAGGCATTTTAGCGAAACATGACCCCTGTACTGTAAGTGTAAGATGCCATTACATTTCTTTCCCGACAGAAACCATGTTGCTACCAGGCTAGGTATTCATTTCCAACACTTCAACAGTCAGCGACAACACAACTACTTTTAGTCATGTCAGACCAGCCAACCAACCACAACCATTTGAAAAGATCATACTTTTCAAAATAACAAGGGTAATTTTCTAATATTATTTCCCCCCAAAATCGACATGTGCAACCATATAAAAAATTCAAATTTAATATTCACTGAAGATATGGAGACTTATCAAGCCAGGACAATTCTGAAATTCCAGTGACAATCATCAGATTCTTACCTTCAACTATTCCGCTTTTATCATATTCTCCCTTTTCGTTACAAGCTCTATTTGCATTTAGCATATGATGGTCAACATTCCCATTTTATCATATTTTGGACCTCAAAAAGTATTAAAATATGACAAATCATACTGGCTGGCGCAAGCCTGTGATGTCCCACATAGTCGTGATGACGGCCATACAGGCCTCGACCATTAATGATAATGTAGACTGTAGACAACAATATTGTGGTAAATATCTTAACAATAATGTGCTCCATTGTTGTTATCTACATATCGAGCACTATTTCTGTCCCCGCAGTTAATCGCGGCCGCAAATTTCACCCTTGACCACAAAAAGCCGCAAATTTTTATTTGGCCGCAATTTTCGCCGTTTTTAGGCTAAATTGACCATTTTTTGTTTTAAAAAAACCAACAAAAGCTATGAAAAATTGTGAAAAGACGGCGACTTTCAATGCTAGCATCCACAATTGGCACTAAATAACGGACAAACATGTCTAGGCCAAGCCTCCCATCTCTATGGCCTAGCCCAGGCTATTGGAGATCCCAAGCTTTGTTTTTCGCCTTTTTTTTTCTCTATATCCTATTATGCTGCCAACACTTTTGTTTCTTATAACATGATTTCTCTGAATGATTATCTACTTAAGTAAGTAATAAATTATTATTTATTATGATTGTCTATCTATAACTACTGCAGAAAATAGAATTATCTAGTTTCAAGAATCTACAATCGAGACAATTAATGCTAACTAACTGACAAATAATTTGATATTTCACGAGGAAATTCCTATTTTTATTTTATTGCATTCAAAAATTTTACTTTTCAAAGTTTAATTCTTTTCCTTAGATATTTATCACATTTATCATTTATGTAAACAAAATGTGTTCTATTAAAATATTTTTCATGAAATGCAATTTCATTTTTAGCCATAAGTTGCACTTAGTTTTCATGATATGATTATGATTTTTCACGATTTTTTCCATGTTTTTCATTCAAAAACCCATTAGGCCTATATTGAAATATAAAGCAATAATAATAATAATGCACAAAATTGGATAGTAAGTAGAGAATACAAATTTAATGTGCCCCCATAGGAAAATGGATTTTGTTTCTCTTTCCTTGTGAATAGTTATTTTTTTCTTCTCCTTAATTAGTTTTTCAAATTTAAAATTTTTTTTTGCGATTGTTCACTTTGATTTCCCAAATTTTAAGAAGCTAAATAGTTAATAAAATATTTTGATTACTTCCTTCTTCTATGCCTATTATTATTATTATTATTATTATTATTATTATTATTATTATTATTATTATTATTATTATTACTATTATTATTATATTTCAAACCATTCAAAATGGAAATAAATTCATGTTGACATGTTGTGACATCAATATTCTACAAAATGCCCTATTTGTGTCAATTTTTTACCGTACATGTTGTTTTAATTGTTTGAATTTTGTAAAACAAGCGGCAAATTTTTCTATTTTTAAGGCAAATTTTACCATTTTTTAATGGCATATTATTTTGGCAAATTTCGGCGTTTGAAATGGCAAAAAACCGCGAGGACAGCTATTTGTACCATTTTGTATCACAACACGCTTTAAAATATTATATTTACAGTGCAACCTATGGATAACAACCCCTGTATAGCGACATTGACCTCTGTTCCCGATGTTTTTGGTTATATATTATTAGTAATAAAAACCTCAAAATAGCGACATACATGTTAGATCAGTAAGGTCGCGTTTTCGAGCCCCCATCAGTGCAAAATTTTTATTCTCTATTGTCTTCTGGCACTTTCCTACTCACTTCATTTCCTTTTAGTGTTAGATACCTGTCTGAGTTCAGTGGACGTTAACTGATATCAGGAAATGCTGTATCCAAGGGGGGCAATTATGGATATTCATGGTCTTATAATATGTTGCAAAGCATGGAAAATAAGAGCCTCATTCACTTTATTTGTTATTGTTTGTTTTGTTTTTAGGTGTTTAACGGCGCTTTCGACACTATTTAGGTCATTTAAGGACCCGTTTCTGTCTTTTATCAATTTTTATCGGCCTTGAGGGGCCAGAGCTGCTCAAAACGTGTACTGTTGTAATAAAATCTTTATAAAATCATAATAGTTACATGTTTGTTTTGTAAAAATATCTATTTACAATTTCTGCAGGAGTTCACATTCCTGCAGATACTTTAAAATTGTAAGCGGATCGACCGACTGGAACAGAGACTTCAAGTCTCTGTTATCATAATGTTGTGACCTTATCTGTTCTAATTCTGTACATTCAATTAAAATGTGTTGGACTGTGAGGTCACAGTTACATGTTCTGCAGAGGGGTTTTTCATCCCTCTCCGCGGGTGGTTGGATGGGAGCATCACCCTTGAATCATATACCTATGATGTTCGCATGGGTGTACGATCCGATAGTGATGTCGTTTCTTCTTCTCTTTACTAGCCTATCCTGCTTCTTTGGTTTGTGATTGTATTTTTGACAGGGGATATTTTTTTTCTGTAAATCTTCTACCTGTTTGTTCTTGGTTATTTATAATTTAGCTTATGATATCTTTAGGTTATGATTTTGATTTACATTTGTATTATTTTTGTTAGATTGCTTGTTTTTTTGTTTCAGCGGTCTCTCATATAACCTCAATTGTGTTGGAAGAGACCTAAAGCAACAAACAAACAAACAAACATCCCTCTCCAAAAGGAAACGGTGAGTGAGGGCAGTATGTCCGATCCGGAGTCGGGTTATTTTGACCTCGTCTCTTCTTTTTAGCCCCGAGTTGGGTCTGGGGCCGAGGTCACTTTTGTTTTAATTTGTTATGTACGTCTCGACTCCAGGATCGTTCCCATTCCTTTCGGACGTATTTTTTTATTTTGATCTTTAAATCCGCGTGTGGGATCTTACTGCCCTCTTGTAATTCTTGGCTCACCGCCTCTTTTGCCAGTCGATCCGCTTCTTCGTTCCCCTGGATACCGACATGACAAGGTACCCAGAGAAAACAAACTTTCTTTTTTTTAATTAATAATTTATTTGCACCTTCCAAGATACTTATGAGTCTTGGATCAGTGCAATAAAAATTTGAGATCCCCTTAAGTACGGACAGCGAGTCAGACAAGATCAAGAATTTGTTTTTATTCGATCTCTCAGCCAAACGGAGAGCATTTAGAATTGCTCTCGATTCCGCTGTAAAGATCGAAACATTTCTATCCAGGTGAAGTGATCCTGTGCCTTCCGATGAGTGATAGGCACATCCTACTGCATCTGCGCTCTTTGAACCATCCGTGAAGATGTGAGTATGGTTTTTGTATGTTTGTAATATTGCTTTTAGTGTCTGTTTGTAAATATGTGGGTCTGTTTGTGATTTTTCGAGTTTTGTTAGATCCAAATTTATGTTTGGTCTATGTATGGACCATGGTGGTGTCTTTGCCTGGACGTATGGATGTATCCTATCTAGACTGATGTTCATGTCTGCGATGTCTTTTTTTATTCTGCAACTTAATGGTGGTGTCATTTTTGGGTGCTTGCGAAATTTTTCTTCTAGTGTCCTATCCGTGTAGTGTACGTGTTTGTGTGCTGGGTTGTCGTGCAGCGATGTGACCTTAGTAACATACTGGAGAGCCAGTTTTTTCCTCCTGAGATGGAGAGGTGGCTCATCTGCCTCAGCATAAAGGCTTGCCACTGGAGAAGTGCGGAAAGCCCCGAGTGCCAAGCGCAGTCCCTGATGATGAATTGGGTCCAGCATGCCTAAGTAGGACGGTTTTGCTGAGCCGTATACAAAAGATGCGTAGTCCAATTTTGATCGAATAAGGGTTCGGTATATCTTTAGAAGAGTGTTAGTGTCCGAACCCCATTCCATGCTCGACAGAACTCTCATTATTCTCATTGCTTTCATGCATCGCAGTCTGAGATCTTTGATATGGGCGAGGAAATTTAGTTTCCTATCAAAGATCAAACCCAGGAATCGGGCTTCGTCCTTTACCTCAATTCTGGAATTGTTGAGATAAAGGTCAGGCTGTCTGATGCAGGTGCGTTTTCGGCAGAAGTGGACAGCTACTGTTTTTGATGGGGAGAAGGAGAAACCATTGAGATTTGCCCACTCCGACAGTTTGTTTAGTTGGAGTTGTAACTGTCTCTCAATGGTGTCCATACTCGATTTACTTCGATAGCATACAGTCTGTCATCTGCATTTTTTGCCAAATTGGGACCTAAAATTTGCCAAAATTTGCCCAAAAAACCCCCAAAATTTGCCAAGAAATTTGCCAAAAAATTTGAGGAGGAAAACTAAGCGTTTCAGTAAAAATTAACACGCGATACAGAAAAAAATTATATAAAAGACAATTTATTACATTTAAGGACTTGAGAAATGAAATGACTGTGATTAGCGTTGTTACAAAGATTTTAAAGGATCATTATCCGTAGAGAGTAGCTTCCCTTGGTTTGGGCCCAGGCAAAGCTGCAACATTTCTCAAGTTTCGCACTTTTTTTTCTTCGTTATTTTGTTTCCGCTTCTTTTTTTTCACCAGAATTTGCACGCGATTTGCCAATTTTCCCAAAATTTGCCACGATTTGCCAATTTTCCCAAAATTTGCCACGATTTGCCAATTTTGGGAAATTTGCCAAAATTTGCGGATCGCCCTGATATTTGCGGCCGCAAGAAATGCAGATGACAGCATACAGTGAAACCTCCCGATAACGACACCTCCAAATAACGACAACCTCCTGATAATGACATTGACCCCAGGTCCCGATTTTTTTTCTATTTAAGATAAGAAAAAAAAACCCTCCAAATAATGACGCACTTTTTGATAAAACCTCCGAATAACGACATCATTTTTGGCAGTTTTCGTAGATATCTGATACTAAAAATAATGAGTATGGGTACTCAATGTTTATAAAAATAAAACGATTCCTGCTTGAACCAATGAGAACGCAGCATTTGAAACCAATGAGAACGAAGCTTTTACCACCATTAGGTCCAGTGAGAATACGAGTTTCGCCAACCAATGAGAGAGCAAGTTAACCGACCAATGAGTATGGCCGTTGCCGGATACTTAAGTGCGGGCGTTAACGACTGCATGGCATTATCGCTATCGCTGATCTTCGACCACTGACTGCTAAGATGTCTTCTACAACTACCACTCCAGCCAAGAAAAGTAAAATATTCACCATTGATGAAAAGATCAAGATCTTGGAAGCTGTTGACAATAATACAACGAAAAAGAAAGACATCGCGGCCAAGTATGGAATACCTCACAACAGTCTCTCTACGATAATAAAAAACAGAGAAAAGATAATGAATACCACTACCACAGAACCATAGATGAAGAAACCACGCATGGCAACAAATGCATCAATTGACGAAGCTGTTCTGACCTGGTTCAAGATGACACGAGCCACCAATGCGCCGACATCAGGACCAATAATATGCGAACAGGCAAAGCTGTTTGCCACCAAGCTCAACGTCCCAAATTTCCAAGCAAGCAATGGGTGGTTACAGAAGTTTAAACAACGACACGGCATTGTGTTTAGAGTAGCCAGTGGAGAGTCGGCTTCAGTCGACACAGATGTTGTGGCCAATTGGACTCAGTCAACCCTGTCGAAGATCTTGGATGAATATGCACCCGAAGATATATTCAATGCGGATGAGACGGGGCTGTTTTACAGATGCCTCCCAAACAAGACTCATACCTTCCGAGGTGAAGCATGTCATGGTGGGAAGCAGTCAAAAGACCGCATGACAATCCTCGTCGCAGCCAATGCAACAGGAACAGAGTAGCTACCGCTGTTCATCATTGGGAAGTCGGCGAATCCGCGCTGTTTTAAGAACGTGAAGTCGCTGCCTGTGGAGTATACTGCCAACAAGAAAGCCTGGATGACAGCATCAATCTTTGAACAGTGGGTTCGAAAGCTTGACAGAAAGTACCTGCTGCAAGGACGGTCCATTGTTTTGGTGATAGACAACTGCCCTGCACACCCCAAGATACAAGACCTGAAGGCCATCCGGCTAGAGTTCCTGCCCCCCAACACCACAAGCCACACCCAGCCATGTGACCAGGGCATCATTAACGCATTTAAACACCGTTATCGGAGCAGAATCGTACGCCGTTATCTGGATCATATTGAAGCCAGCCCTGTCTCAACATTCAAGATTTCCGTCCTGGATTCCTTGTACCACATGTCGTGGGCTTGGCACATGGTTACCCCTCAAACTGTGGCCAACTGCTTCAAACACGTGGTTTCTACAAGGACAGTACTGATGTTCCAATTCCAGACCCGGTGGCTGATGAGTTGTCTGCCATGTTTGAGCGCATAGATGACGTCGAGGTTACCCCCGAAGAATATGTCAACATTGACAAGGACTTGGCATCCACTTTTGAAGTGTCGGTTGATTCCATTGTCACAGATATTCTTGAGTCAAAGACACCAACAACAGAAAATCAAGACGATGATGATCTTGACGGCAATGCTCCACTCCCTGTTGTGACGGCCAGTGAAGCGGTTATGGCGCTAATAACTCTCAGAACTTTTGCCATGCAACATGACAGCGGTGCGCAATTATTCGACATGCTCATCCCAATGGAGGACAAAGTGTCTGCTATCATTTCCAGCGCCAAACATCAAACAGTGATAGAGGATTATTTCAAGCCAAACAAGTCTTGATGTTCATAACAAGGATTGAGTTAAACAAAACAAAAAAAAAAAAATAAAAAATAAAAAATAAAAAAACATCTTTAATGCGGCCATGTGTTCCGTTGAATTCAAACAGCTGTTCATATGCCGGTCCCCAGCCCGGATAAACTGCAGAGGGAAAATGGGTTAATAAAAACTGGTCCCGCGGGCCTTACCACGCCCACTTTGTCCGCCATCTTGGAAACCTCTAAATAACGACACCTCCCGATAACGACATAAAATTTCGGTCCCGTGGCATGTCGTTATCGGGAGGTTTCACTGTACAAGAAAGTCATCAACATATAAGGAACAGTCAACATTCTGTCTCATTGCATTCACTATTGAGTTTATTTTAATCTCAAACAGAATGGGAGACAGAATGCTACCCTGTGGAACTCCCTCTTCCTGATCAAATGGATCAGAAAAGGTGGATCCTGCTTTGACCTGAAAGGATCTGTTGTTTAAAAATGCTCTGACAAACATTGGAATTGGAAGGTTTCCTCGTAGACCAAGATTGTGCAGATCTTTGAGGATTCCGAATATCCAAGTTGTGTCAAAAGCCTTTTCGAGGTCAAAGAAGATTGCTACCATTCACTTTATTATTTTCATTTGAAAAATCAGTTGTTGTTCTAACCAACAGTCCAAATTTGACATTATCGTGGTTAAAACATAGTCGTTTTGTTTCCTTTCTTTGGGGGGGGGGGGGGGGGGGTAGTAGTTTGTGGATCTACTAATTTTAAGTGCTTGTAAATTTTGGAGCACTTAAATAAAACAAATGTACGGCTATGATGGCCATTCCTACTCCCGATCTGCCTCGTCCCAGGCTTACCAGGTTTATATAAAAGCCTAGGGAATCTCTCGCTCGCTCTCTCACTCACTCACTTCTCACGTTGACATTCCCATTATTCCATCACTATCATTCCTAGAAACAAAATCTACCGTTGTCAGCCAACAGTCTTCCGACGACTCAAAAACTCAATGTTAATCTTAAAATGGCTTTGGAACTCAGAGAACTCCTCAAGACAGTCAACACCCTTGAAAAACAACAAGAAATTTTTGGGAAAGAATTATTTGAGGAGAAGAAAGAAAACCTAAAACTAGAAAAAGAAATTCTTCAAAACTCTAAGTAAAAGGAAATGCAAGCATTGAAGACTGTAAATCATTTAGAGGAGAATGAAATCCCTGCCTAGGGAATCTCTTGCTCGCTCTCTCACTCACTTCTCACTTTGACATTCCCATTATTCCATCACTATCATTCCTAGAAACAAAATCTACCGTTGTCAGCCAACAGTCTTCCGACGACTCAAAAGCTCAATATTAATTAAAAAATGGCTTTGGAACTCTGAGAACTCCTCGAGAGAGTCAACACCCTTGAAAAACAACAAGAAATTTTTGGGAAAGAATTATTCGAAAGCTCAACATTAATCAAAAAATGGCTTCAGAAATGAGAGAAATCACAGAGAGAGTCAACACCCTTAAAAAACAACAAGAAATTTTTGGGAAAGACTTATATGAGGAGAAGAAAGAAAACATAAAACTCGAAAAAGAAATTCTTCAAAACTCTAAGGAAATGCAAGCATTGAAGGAGACTGTAAAAATGGTGGAGAACAAGATGAAACATTTAGAGGAGAATGAAATCCCTGCCTAGGGAATCTCTCGCTCGCTCTCTCACTCACTTCTCACTTTGACAATCCCATTATTCCATCACTATCATTCCTAGAAACAAAATCTACCGTTGTCAGCCAACAGTCTTCCGACGACTCAAAAGCTTAATATTAATTTTAAAATGGCTTTGGAACTCTGAGAACTCCTCGAGAGAGTCAACACCCTTGAAAAACAACAAGAAATTTTTGGGAATGAATTATTCGAAAGCTCAACATTAATCAAAAAATGGCTTCAGAAATGAGAGAAATCACCGAGAGAGTCAACACCCTTAAAAAACAACAAGAAATTTTTGGGAAAGACTTATATGAGGAGAAGAAAGAAAACATAAAACTCGAAAAAGAAATTCTTCAAAACTCTAAGGAAATGCAAGCATTGAAGGAGACTGTAAAAATTTAGAGGAGAATGAAATCCCTGCCTTAAAAAATGAGAATGTGAAACTGAGAGATGAAATAATCAAAATCAAAACTCTGAGGAAATGCAAGCATTGAAGGAGACTGTAAAAATGGTGGAGAACAAGATGAAACATTTAGAGGAGAATGAAATCCCTGCCTAGGGAATCTCTCGCTCGCTCTCTCACTCACTTCTCACTTTGACAATCCCATTATTCCATCACTATCATTCCTAGAAACAAAATTTACCGTTGTCAGCCAACAGTCTTCCGACGACTCAAAAGCTCAATATTAATTAAAAAATGGCTTTGGAACTCTGAGAACTCCTCGAGAGAGTCAACACCCTTGAAAAACAACAAGAAATTTTTGGGAAAGAATTATTCGAAAGCTCAACATTAATCAAAAAATGGCTTCAGAAATGAGAGAAATCACCGAGAGAGTCAACACCCTTAAAAAACAACAAGAAATTTTTGGGAAAGACTTATATGAGGAGAAGAAAGAAAACATAAAACTCGAAAAAGAAATTCTTCAAAACTCTAAGGAAATGCAAGCATTGAAGGAGACTGTAAAAATTTAGAGGAGAATGAAATCCCGTCTTAAAAAATGAAAACGTAAAACTCAGAGATGAAATAATCAAAAACAAAACGGAGACTGTAAAAACGTTGAAGTTAGACTTGATACTTTCTAGGCAGCCAGAGAAGAGAGATCCTCCCCCTAGGTCGCCCAGATCCCCATCACCCATGAGATGCTACACCTGCAGGAACCCAGGTCACTTCAGCAGACAATGTGATCAAAATCGTCAGCAATCCAGGGAAACTCCAATGGGACAGCTTAATCAGCCCACTGCTGCTCCAGCTACTGGATCGGGCTGCCAATATAGGACTTACAGCCCCCATTGAGGAAGTAATCATGGTTCACAGCCACAATCAAGTTCCTCTATTAAAGTATTGTGCTCCGTTAACAAACATTTGGTGGAAACCGTAGTGGATACAGCATCATCTGAGCAGACATCTGATAACCTGCCTGACAAACCCCAGTAGACCTTCGAAGCTAAGAGGATCGGCCCTGTCGACATCAAGTTGGGCACCCAATTAATTAGCTCAGACATCTACACAGCTCCCATCGTAGATTCTATGCTCCTTGGAATGGACCTACTTCAGTGATTAAGGGTCAAGATTGATATGGACCGCAGACTTATGACCTGGGCCAACGGAACAGTTCCCCTCATCATGAATCTAGGCCCTAGTGACTCCGCTGATCAAACCCCTACCACTGAGTCACTAGAGTTGGATGAGCCTTCCTTCAGAAACGTTTCCAACCATGCAATCCCCCACACTCTACAGAAAAAAGGAGAGGTTGAGGATTCCCCACACAACTGAGATAGCGGTTACCCTGCACAGGGACGTCATGGAACCACCCTTCTCTTGGTTAGAGCCATCTCAGGAGCTGCCCATTGTCGTCTTTAGTGCTGTTTATGGACCAACACACGACCCAGTTTGCATTTGCTTAACCCAATGGGAGAAGAGGTCACCTTGCCCAAGGACACGATAATAGACACATGGCATTTCATTCAGGAAGAGAATATTCTGGATTCTTGGGCCACCCCTGATGAGGCTCGTGTACGGAGAGTAGCCACAGACACTCTCCCATCCAAACTTCAAGACATGTGGAATGAAGCAAAGACTGAGCTGCCTCCAGAGGAGCAGGCTACGCTCAAGGATCTACTCATCGAATTTCAGGATGTCTTCGCTGATTCGGACTTCGACCTAGGCAGCTTTTCTGCAGTGCAAAACTCAATTAACACAGGGAATGCAACGCCTATCAAGCTTAGCATGAGGGGAACCCCGGTCCACTTTGTGAATGAGGAAAACAAAGTTCTGGATAATATGCTAGTGGTAGGGGTTATACAACAGCTGATTGGGCAGCTGCCCCAGTCTTATAGGGCTATTACACATAATGACAGGGTCCTACGCTTGTCACTGTACTGTAGTATGCGCGCCATATGCAAGAGAAAATCCAATTTGTTGCAAGTTGTCGTATGCATTCCATATGCATGAGTCGGACCAGCTGTGCTATTACACAATCAGACATAGGTGTGTGCTTACGTACAACATCAACGTAATTCCTGTCTGGTCACATGTGTAGTGTACATGTTGCAAAATGGCGAGTGAAGCTGACAAGAAATATTATTCAGCTTTGTTTCTTTTAAGAAAAGCAAACAAACAAAAAAAAAGAAAAAAAGCTCTTGACGTTTTGGACAAAACAGTGTATTCTAAAGAGGGACACGCTTTACCATATAAATCTCCTGGAAGAGATAAGAGCGTACCCAGAAGATTTTAATAATTTCATGCGAATGGACGAGACAACATTCTATCTCCATTTACTAGATTTGGTGTCACCATTGATTACCAAAAAAAAACAACAGTGATGAGATCAGCCATCAGCCCAAATGAAAAACTGATAGCAACCCTTCGCTACCTTGCTACATATAAAAAGGATCAAAAGCTTGAGAAAAAATCTGTCATGGAGTGCCTATGTTACTTTTCATTTTGTAATATATCCCCAATTGCTCTAAAACGGCATTTCTCTGGTTTATACCATTGTTAAATAATTGCCCTATCTCTATGGAGACTGAAATTGACATAATTTGTCAGTGATTAGTAGTGATTACTGAGGCATTACTTTTCTATCACTTATGCTTCAATTTGGTTGTCCTCATTAGGAAATGCGAAGATCAAATCTTTTACTTTGATTTTGAATACAAAAACAAAAAAAAACAAAAAAACAGAATGATTTATTAGTTCTATACGCAAAGACCTAAAATTCACTCATTTGTGAGGCCTTTGAGTATGTTTAAAAATATAATTATTGGCGAACAATCAAATTGTTGTCCGATACCCGTAACACGTCATGAAAATTGTTCCAATTACAATAAACATTAGATAATGTAATTATTGCATAATAATAGCATTATTAGGGACATTCAGTTGTTAAAACGAATTCATTTATTTATACCCTATTATAATTAAAAACTTTTTTTGCGAAAAAGATATCATAGAGGCATACGACCTGCCAGAGACAACAATGTAAGCACATGCTCGATGTCTGCGCCATGTTAAATTGGATTTCAAACAAAAAAAAAGCCTGCCAAGACACACTCCCAGCTTCAAGCTGAATAGACAAGGAAGACCCTCAGCGTTGGGAAGACAGATTACTATAGTATCTAATGACCTTATGCAAATGACCCAGTCAAGCCATGAGGAATCTGCATTAGACGAAGATCACCATGCACCACCACAATATGAGGAAATATTAGAATTAGAAAGTCAGCCTACATGCAGTCAATACTTGAACAATCAAGGCACTATTTGGAGGCATTTCGAATCTTCTACTCCATCGAAAAAGACAAGCGATGCTGCAACCGCTATGACACCTCAAAAGTCTGATTCAAAGGTTGTTCCAAATGAAATCAATACATTGCCGAGAAAACGTAAGCATGAAGAGGACAATATCACAGAAGATGAAAATAAAATAACTTTGAAAGTGTTAAAAGCAATGTTTAAAATAAATCCTGTCGTCACGTTCAAACAAAGAAGAGGGAGCTTTTCCGTAGTGCGAGTGGGCGTGCCTCGAAAAGAAAGTGAGAAGGCAAAGACACCAACCAAAAGAAAACGTGTCAAGCTTTTGGAAAGGATTAGAAATGTCATTGCCGGTGAGAATGATGAGTCTATAAATGTACAGACGGCATCTGAATTAAAGAAATTACCTATCAAAAAGAGGCGGATTATCGCTGGACGAGCTGGCATCAAGGACAAAGTATTCATTCCCCATGATGACACTTTGGCAATGAAGGAATGCATGGGATAATCCTGGAGACAAGTTCGGAAACAACAGAAGTTTCTGAAAGGAAGGGGAATAAAGGTGGAAAATGAAGGAGATAGTCGAAGTGCATCAAAAGAAATAATAGGGAAAATGGTGAGCGTGGAAAGCATGAATTTTATTGGAGACAAAGACTTGACAAACGAAAAGCCATTTGCCTTCGTCAATGATATCAGAACATTGATGGAGGGTCTTTTAGATTCTTACAAAAGTAAAGATCTCACTTTGTCACACAGTGACACCATCCCAGATGATGAAGTGTGGATCAAGTTTGGTGGGGACCACGGAAAGGACTCATTTAAATTGACCATGCAGCTTTTGAATGTAGGCAAAACAAACACAACAACAAATACCGTATTTATAGGACTGGCATATGTCAAGGACAGTTACGAAAACATAGAACTAAAGCTAGAGCCCCAGATTAATGACATTCAGAACAACTTAAGATGGAGAGGTAAAACGACTGTTATTTTCATCAATGGTGATTATGAGTATCTGACCAAAGTGTATGGTCTGACAGGTCCCCAAGGCACCTTTCCATGTCTGTCGTGTACATAGCCAAAACGATATTTTAGTTCAAGAGCAGAAACCCCATTTCCACAAAGAACACTAGAAGGGATAAAGGAAGACACCTCATGCTTGATGGATAAGCATAATGGAGATATAAATCACACACCCAAGTTCAACAATTGCTTGAGATGGCCATTGATAAACATTGAACTTACACACGCAGTACCTCCATACCTTCACATAATGTTAGGGATAGTCATCAAGCACCATAGACTTTTAGAACAGGCAGTAGACAAGTTAGACATGAGAATTATCACGGATGATAACAGGAATCTATCGCAAAGAAGGAAAAGTTTGAAAATATTTGGAAAGAATTGGCATCATAGAAGGGATTTGAAAAAACACAAAAACGTGCTTGATCCTTAGTCATACAGAAAGGGACAGACATAGATTCGAACTATTGTACAAAAAATTGAAAAGAAGTTATAATGCATTAGGATTTGAAACCCTCAGTTCAAGATCTGGCCCAATCTGCTCGAGTCTGGATGCGATTTTAGCCAGACACAAGATAAAACCCCAAGCCTATCATCTGGACCCATCCTAGCCATGGAGTCCTACGGCCAGAATACCGTGATCTGGCAATCACGATAGTTAATACAATTTTTGTTTATTATCTATTGCAATTGTTCTACTATAACAAATGAAATGAAAATTAAGCAATCAAACATAAATAGAGAATAAAAAAAGAAAATTTACAAGGAAAAACAATTCACATACATTAACTATTTCCCACTCTTTAAGGATGCCAGAGCCAAAGCATAGCCAATTAGTTTCACTCTAGGGCAGGGACCAAAAGCAATGTGGAAATGGAAAAGCAAAAATGTAGAGAGATTAAAAATGCAGATGACCTCTCTGGCCAAAGAGAAAGATCACCCCCCCCCCCCCCCCCCCAATCATTTCAACTGTTAGCTATTGCTTGCCAAAATTTTATTGGGACACATTTCCATTTTTTTTTAAATTGCAAATTTAAATGGGGAGGTACAATTTAAAATAATAGAGCATAATGAGAGAAAACTATACAGAAATCTAGCCATTGTCCTCGTCTTCTTTTGCCATTTGCTCAATCAGTCTTTTTCTCTCCTCAGCTTGTCGCATTTTTCTCAGCACCAAACTCTCAAAGTCAGAGGATTGACTTTGGCTCCCAGAGGTATAGTCTCCACAAGGAAAATTTACTCTAGACCCTGAATTGTAATCAGAATTATTACCAGACTCTGTCGGCGATGCAAAATTCACAGAACTTTTACTGCTGTTTGGAATAGAGGAACTGTACTGAGGTATATAAGTAGAATTGATGGAATCTGAATTCGAATTGACAGTTGGTTTGCCAGATAGCCATACAATATTCAAAGGATTATCTGCCAATCCATTCTCATCGAGAACATCTGAAGAAACACCTGAGGGTTCAAATTCAAGAATGGCACTTCCATTCCTTTTACTGGAGACGAGTAGCGTGCTAACTCTTCCATAACACGAGAAAATGTCGGATAAAATTGTTTCATTGTATCCACCATTGGCAGGGTCTCCCTTTGCCGATCGCCACTTCAGCTTGATTCTTGGAATATCTTTGTTTTCATCACCTTTCTTCTCCTTTTCAGTCTCTGAGGCTTTCATTTTCATCAACTCGCGCAGGTAATTTTGTTGATCCTCCAATATCCTAAGAAAAGAAATGGAAATGATTTAAAATGAGAGAGAGAGAGAGAGAGAGAGAGAGAGAGAGAGAGAGAGAGAGAGAGAGAGAGAGAGAGAGAGAGAGAGAGAGAGAGAGAGAGAGAGAGAGTCGGAAGTGAAAACATAAACAACAATTTCTTTTTTTCCCCTTGTCTTAGTTAACGTGCAGCTATGTGGTCTTGTGGTAAAACACTCGCCTTCAGATCAGAGGGTCTTGTCTGGGTACAAGTCCCGCTCTAAGTGGTTGAGTCCTAGGAAAAGGCTTTTTACTCACATTCTTTCACCGTACTCAGATGTAAAATGAATACCTGGTCGTTAACAGTGTTGGAAAAAATTGTAATATTACCTAGCAGTCATCATCTCTCAACCAAAATATTAAGTGTCGCTGTTGAACAGTGACCTCTAGTAAAGCTCTATGAGCACATAATTTAGTGGATGCTGTACTATATAACTGCTCAAGTTCCATATCTAGAAAATTTCTTGACTCTTTCGTTGTTCTTAAACGTAGGCAATTGCTCCATAATATTACAAACTCCTTTGGATAATGAAAATTTGGGTATTATTTAGACAATTCTGGATGTAACTTATTTATATATAAAAGATAAGATGAACTTTATTAATCCAAAACAGGAAATTTCATTGTGTATTACATGACTCAAGGTAAAAGATTAAGTTATTTGGCAGGGTAAATGATTATTCAACAATACTACAGTAACAATGGACCATGATCGAGATGGCATTTAGTGCCATGGAGGACATTCAGATAATTCATTTTCCCAACCTTCCCTATTAATTAAAGATGTCAGAAACAATAATGTTAATAATTGAGAAAGAAGCATTTTAACTACATAACAATAATATTAACCTGTATGCTCAATAAACATAATAAGCTTTGACCCTTGGTAATTCCTTTGTGTAGAGTCAGACACAATAGCAAAGAAGAAAGGCATTGGATATTTCTGATGTAAGATGTGAAAGAGTACAATGGTTCAAGTAAAGCAATATATCTTTTTTCATTATATTTGCGATTTATATGACAATCGATTTGTTAAAGGAATGGAACAGAAACAAAGAATTATGAGAGAAAAGAGGCCTTAAAACTTTCACTGTAGACGAGAATTTGTAAAGTGCGACTCTTCACATACAAATTGGGGTGTATGTAGTTCGCTATTGGGTAAAATAAGTCATTGTCACAGATATTTACTTTTTGTCTTATTTACAAAACAGGATTTGTAAAACAAACGGTGAAAAAAAATAATCTGTAAATGACGTCAAAATAATTTTTAAAATGCTTGTATGCATCTCCTTCTTCCAACTAATCAACGAACTCAGTGGAACAGATTATTACTGTCAACAATAACACTGACACATTGAGAAAATGGTGGTGGCCGTGGTTGCCGTCGTAGTAGTCGCAGTGATAATGATGCAGTGTTGGTGGTTGTAGTGGTAGTAATGATGATGTGGTGGTGGTGGTTGTAGTAGTAGAGGTAGTGATGATGATGTGGTGGTGGAGGTAGTAGTAGTAGAGGTAGTGATTATGATGATGTGATGGTGGTAGTTGTTGTAGTTATGGTAATGATATTGATGTGGTGGTGGTTGCAGTAGTGTTAGTGATAATGAGTGGTGGTGGTGGTGGTTGTAGTAGTAGTGATGATGATGATGATGATGTAGTGGTTGTAGTAATAGTGGTGTGGTGTTTGTAGTAGTAGTGGTAGGGATGATGATGTGGTTGTGGTGGTTGTAGTAGCAGTGGCAGTGATGATAATGTTGTGGTGGTGGTTGCAGTGGTATTGGTAGTGATGATAGGGTGGTGGTCATGGTTGCAGTAGTAGTAGTGGTAGCAATGATGATGTGGTGGTGGTGGTGGTTGTATTAGTAGAGGTAGTGATGATGATGTGTTGGTGGCGGTTGCAGTATTAGTGGTAGTGATGATGATGATGATGTGGTGGTGTTGTTGTAGCAGTAGTGGTAGTGATGATGATGTGGTGGTGTTGTTGTAGCAGTAGTGGTAGTGATGATGATGTGGTGGTGGATGTAGTAGTTGTAGTGGTAGTAGTGATGATGATGTGGTGGTAGAGGTTCTAGTAGTAGTGGTAGTGATGATGATGTGGTGGTTATAGTAGTGGTGGCACTGATGATGATTTGGTTGTGGTGGTGGTTGTAGTAGAGGTAGTGATGATGATGTGGTGGTAGTGATGAAGATGTGGTGGTGGTTGTAGTAGTAGTGGCAGTGATGAGAGAGGGGGGGAGGGTCTATCCTTGGGACAATCTAACCTCACCAGAATTTGACGGAAGTGCCGTATACATGAATTTTTTTCTCCAGACTGGCTTTTTTCCAGTGAAACCTGAGTTTTGGCATCACTGCCTCGTGTCACTTTTGACAGCTGACACCAGTTTGTCTAGGCTGGTGCGTTAAAAATGGGAGTGTCACCAAAATTTATGCAACTGAGTACAGGTGTCAAAATATGAAACAAGACATAATGATGAATTTTTAACGGATTCACCACTTGAGTTGAGCTTTTATCAGAGGAAAATGTTTGACACTGCAAAATCAGCTGAAAATTTCGTAGAAAATCCCAAAATCCCAGAATTCCAAGGAAGATTGTCATCACTGATTACACTAAGATTGTTTACAATGTTGTCATCAAAATCAGCTACATGGTAAAGACTTTTGCTGATGATACTAATAATAACCCGACAAGAAAATAATCAAAATATAAAATGTACTTCAACACTGCAAATATGCCCATACACAATTTCATGAGATCTATAACTTTTTGACGACAATGTTAGTAGTTGAGAATACAAAGTTGGAGCACTTTTGCACAGGATGTTTGCTTACCTAGAGTCGGGCAGTAATGGTAATAACATGGTAATATTTTTTGTTCTTACCTTGAACATTCTTTTCTCAGCCGATCAATCTCTAATTGTAGTTCCTTGTCAGCATCAACCTTTGAAACATGATGATTTTTCTCTGCAGCTCGTTCTCTTGCTTCTAGGTCTTCTTTGAATTTTTTCCGTCTACCGTCCAAAACCTTGTTCCGAGCCTCAACTTCTTTTTTTGCCTTTCTTGAGCGGTCATAAGCAGCTCTGGCTGCAACATCTGTAAGTACCTTTAAAGCTAACGAGAGTTCATGAAACTCCTCAGCTGCTTTGGGATTATCAGGGTTCTTGTCAGGATGGCATCCCAATGCTTTCTTCCTATATCCTTTCACAATTTCTTTTTCATTTGCTGTTTCATCAACTCCCAGTAATAAATAAAGGTCTTTATTCCCTATGTTTGTAGTCTTAGCCATATTATCACCGGTTTCACAGCTACAATCCTAAGGATGAAAAGAATACTAAAATTCAAAGAGTGATGAGAAACAAATAACTTGATATAGTACAAATTCTCTTCAGTTTTATTTTACCCTAAGTCATAATCATATATCTTCAGAAAAAGTGTGGGGCAGGCACTGGTATCGATAATGTTGAAAAAAAAAAAAAAGGATATGGAGAAGTGCCAGATGAAAATAGAGAATAAAAAGTCACAAGGTCAGTACCAACTTCAATACCAATTGCCATGACACCCTCCGCCTGGTGGACAGAGAGAGAGAGAGAGAGAGAGAGAGAGAGAGAGGGGGGGGGGGGGGGGGGGGGGGGGGGTGACATCGAGCGGTCACCCAACACACTGAACTATCCAGCCACAAAAAATATGGCTTTCAAACTTAGTACCAATCATGCGCCTCTCAACTACTGTGGGGACCACAACAAGGCTGGCTGACAAACTCTGCGAACTCTCTACGCTGATGAGCAAATTAAGCTACCTGCCCTCATCTGTTTGAAACAAGACATGGTATCATATAAACAAATGGGACATAAATGGAGCCGTGAAGTGAGTTGTATGCGATATACAGGTTTGTCCTCGTCGTTTTCAATAGACCTGTCGCCCACCACTTCAATGGGTCCAGTCATCGGGGATTGCACCACATCCAAGTTGCCGTCCTTCAGTTCTGTCACACCACCAAACAACATAGAAAATATAGGGAGGCAGAACTGATACTAAAACTGAACACCCGTTCACCTCACGGCATGAACTCGAGACTGGACCTAATTTAAATATTATACTACCTTTGTTTCGACTCCCCCGGCCATCCATCGTCATTTCCATTTATTATATATCAGTATCATTACTACTTTGACTACAACAACTACTACCGCTACTACTACTACTACTGCTACTACTACCACTACTACAACTAGGCAGTTTAGTGAGCAGCAGCAGTGGCAGTCAAATTGTGACCCAACTCGCCCATAGGAAAGTTGTGACTGGAAATTGCAGTTCGCGTTTTGGGGGGTTCAATTAAAGATGTATAACTTCATTATAAAGAGGAATATATCGCAGATATTTTGGTATCATTATTTTCGTCTTTCAATTTCCTTTTAAATGGTGCCAATTACGTCAAAATCCATTAATAACTCCAGAAGTTATATGGAGTTAAAATTTGGCAATTTCCAATTGCATTTATTTTTCATTTACCACGTGTGTTTTAAAAATAAAAACGCTTGTTTTTAGAATAATATCTAAACTTGATTCATGCCAAATTTCACGGCTCTATATCTATGCATAGACACTTTTTAACTCTGCGCCGAAATGCCATGTTTGCATTATCTTCTCCTCATGGCTGCCCGACGATATCGATATTCATATCGATAATTTAAATTTAGTTATGTACTATTTTAAATTTAGTCCATAATATTTTCAGTACTATTATTTACTATGTTTTTATTTTGAATACATACTTTCCAACTTTATTTATGGGCATTTTATAGTTTTTGTTTTAAAAGTTCATATATTTCTTCTCTTTGTGAAATCCGATATTAATAATATCGATATTTTAAAAATACCAATTGCTTTAACTTTATTTTATTTTGCCATCAAGTCATCAAGTTTCTTTCCCATATGCTTAAATATGTTTGTTATCATTTGTATCCATATTCTAAAGGCCTTAGCCTTAATAATTATTATGGTAAGAAGTTCTATTATAAATTTTGACACCCCCACACATTGAGAGAGAAAGGGGGGGGGGGGGGGGGGGGGGGGAATAACATATAAATTGCCAGTTCAAATGATGTAATAGCAATAAACCCAATGTGGTTCAGCATAATTTTTTAAAGTATTAAAAGCCAGAACTTTCCTTCTAATTAAAATAGGGAATCTGTTTCAATTAATTTGAACTTTTTCAATCTACCATTTTATTTATTGCAATTAAATTGCCAGAGGTAAAAATAAACTGATTATGTCATTACGCAACATGTTCATTATATGTTTTCATTTAAATACTCTCAAACCCTTTTTTATTCTCTATGTATTAAATCAAAGAGGGGAATTATTTGCAATTATTTCAGTGAGATATTGGGGATAAATCCAGATGTGATATAGCAAATTGTTTCTCATGTCTAGCCGAGTTCTTAATTATGTAACATTTGTGTCATATTATGTAATACTTTGTTAATTTGAAATGTTTATCTTCCTCTTTATTAATGTAAATGCATTGTCCTCGATAAGATGACCATCTTGGTATACAATATATGATAACTCCATATTGACTGTTTTAACCATTTTTTATTAACATCACGCGATTTCGGTCACAACTTTGCTATGGTAATTTTGAGGTAAAAATTGGTCTGAAATTTCAGACTTTGAACTGCCGTAACTACATTTCTAATCAAGATAGAAACAAAATTCGAACTGTTTTGTCGTACCAATAAGGTCGCAGGTTCAAACCCCACCACCGCCGCGGAAAAAAATTTTTTTATTCTTTATTGTCTTCTGGCACTTTTCTACTCACTTCATATCTTACTGTTTTGTAATCTGTGTTGCCAGCTCTTTCAAATGACATTGGTTTCAAGTGTGTGATTTACATTTAGAATTTCTATTAAACTCCATACTACTACTACTACTACTTCCTGTTCCTTCTGCTGCTGCTGCTGCCACTAATGATTGTAGGCCTACTGATACCGGCATCCCTTTACTATTCTTTGTATTTATCTTCAATTCCATTGTATTTAGGTGGCGTTTTTATATACCTCCGTTGGAGGTGTACAAAAACGCACCGTCTTTATGCACCTCCATTGGCGGTGATGGTAAATTAATGAAAATGTTGCTGCGTACGTCCATGAGGTTTAAATAGTTTTAGATTGTAGTTTAGCACGCTGCGTGATTACCGATGTACAATGATAATAAATTAAAGAATAATAACAATAATTTAAAAAATCAAAAGTAAAAAGAAACATGGCACACAAATACTGATCTCAAATAAATAAATAATTTTAGAAAATTAAAATCGAAGTTTTTTTTAAACATGATAAAAACTTTTTGAAAGAAAAAAAGCAAACAAAAACAAAGTAAATCAAAAAAAAAAAAAGTCAACAATGGGAATCGAACCCGGTACTTTCAAGGTAGGAGTCTGACAGCTTGTCCACTGCGCTACGGAGCCACCTGACTGTTCATCACATTTAATAAGGTCTGTCTAAAACATTATTTTACCTTCAATGCAACGTCTATTTTCTGGTTTTATATTTATATTTCGATTTTTTAAATTATTGTTATTTTTTTTATATAAATTTATTAACAAAAACATCCTACAAATGTCACTATATAACTTTCGCCATGTCCAGTTATTGAATGCCCAGTCATCAAGAAAAAACTGATACCAGCACCTTTGAGACAGAGAAGAGGTAACAACAACCAATACAGCCTCATAACACACAGAACACAATACCGTGGTTTTTCCTTCTTGCTGCGTGCGGTCAAAGACTGGAACCAGCTTGACGCTAAAGTGACCGAAGCCACTACAATTGATGCTTTTGTGGCAAGTTGCTATGCAAATACTTAGACCTTACACAAACCACCACTGACCAACGTTGATGACCCCTGAATTGCCTGAATGTCCCTGGAAATTGATTTTAGACTAACGATTATAAACAAGGAATACAGAGAGATTAGAAAGCAGTTTCATATTTGCCATAATAATCAACCAATTGATTGTGGGCAATCAAAGGAAGAAGAAGAAGAAGAAGAAGAAGAAATGCAGAAACACAATATCGCTAGCTAAGGCTAATGAAATTGGGTGGAATAGTGGAATGCGCATGCGTGACGGAGGTGTATAAAAACGATCCGTTAAGATACACCGTCAACGGAGGTTCATAAAAACATTTATTTTTCAGCCTAGGTACACTTACTTAAAACAATCTGTGTGAATAAAGCAAGATGGTGGTAGGGAACTTGTTTACCAACAATGTCAATATGTCCAGACGATACAGGATGAGATCATGATCATGACTCACTCAGACATTTTTATCCTGGCTTTATCCTACCAGCTACCACAACAACAGTACAGCAATACTAACACTTTGTCAGTATCCGTACCGAACGAAGAACGGTGGTGTATTTAATAAGAGTCCATTGAATCTTGATCATCCCACTTCAAAACAGTACAGGCGAAGACGGGGAATAAAACGTTAGAATATCGCTTGTTATGGCTTGTAAAAAGTGTAGTGAAAGCGGAAACAACAAGATATGAAGTGAATAGAAAAGTGCCAGAAGACAATAGAGAATAAAAAATTTTTTTTTTTTTTTTAATGAAAGAGAAAGATTAGGAGGCAAAAAAATGCTTTCCCATTCTAAAGAGTGTACTATTTCCATACTCATTGCGGATATGCGTTATTATTATTATTATTATTATTATTATTATTATTATTATTATTATTATTATTATTATTATTATTATTATTATTATTATTATTATTATTATTATTATTATTATCATTATTATTATTATTATTAGTAGTAGTAGTAGTAGTAGTAGTATATATATATATATATATATATATATATATATATATATATATATATATTATGTTACTTTTCTTTGTGTGTCATGATTGGAATCTTGACGAGGGAATGTTTTAAAGGAAAATGTATTACTATGTATTTTTATGCACTATGTGTTAAAACCTATGTCGGTCAAAGGCTTCTATTAGCCTGACTACATTATCTATGAAACATTTTTTAAATGCCGACAATAAATTAATATTTGAATTGAATTGAATTGAATTGAATAGTAGTAGTAGTAGTAGTAGTAGTAGTAGTAGTAGTAGTAGTAGTAGTAGTAGTAGTAGTAGTAGTAGTAGTAGTAGTAGTAGTAGTAGTAGTAACTTTGTATGAATTCACTCGTGACTTCTTGATATTGGATGAGAGGGTATATTGAAAGAGATGCAAGTGTTATCTTTCGTTGGCAAACGATACTGTCATACTGTCGAATTCTGGAATTATCAATTGTATTTTTTTTTTCGGCTAAACTTTTCATTCATACATTTTTAAAAAATTGCAAATCTAGCTTCTTCAGCATTCACACGCGCACTAAGGGTCATATATTATGTTCTTTATGAGTTCGTCGTTGGGAGATTAAAGACGTAATCAACTGGCGGCCAAGTCTTTGGACAGAACTTTCAACACTATAATATAATGATGTTATAATGTCAGTACACTTTCAATAATGGAAGGATCATCTAAATTATTCTGCCGAACACAGACAAAACACGTCCTTTAAAAAATAACTTTGGTCAAAAACATTTTAAAAAACAACACAAAAAAGCAATTTACACTTAAATTATCGATTGATTAAGATTATGCCCTATTAATATATATATATAATATATATATATATATATATATATATATATATATATATACATATATATATATATATATATATATATATATATATATATATATATAAACTCAAACTATTGAATTATCGGGTTATGAGAAGTGCAGTAGCCTGACCGTTAGGTTAACCAATAAAAAGTGGTTCTTCTATCTGTTGTTGTCCAAAAATGACTCTGTACAATAGGTCTTACGTGTCTTGCTGGTGAACCATTGTGCAGTTAATGTAGCGTTTTAAAACGGTAGCATTAGTTGTATATTGAATGTTGTTGGGTCTTTAAAAGAAATAAAGAGAGAGAGAGAGAGAGAGAGAGAGAGAGAGAGAGAGAGAGAGAGAGAGAGCGCGTTTGCATGTTTTCAGATACAATTACAATGACAAAAAAAACTTCTCGCAGGGACTGATGGGACAAGGTTTTAGTATGTCAACTAGATAACACCACGCTAACGTCTCATGCTTCAACCACCCAGGAATAGACACGCTACAATTCCTACTTCATTTATGTTTTCAACGTTCCTTTTGCTGACGAAGATTTTTCCCCGAAATGTCCAGTGTCTGTACCTAAAGCCATTTGTTAGCTATTGTAAATGATCAACAATATATTAAAATTATTAAACGCACATTGTATTCTCGTTGTTATTTTCCTTGGATAGGTAATGCTATATAGGAAAAAATAAAAGTGCTAAAAACGCACTGTTATAGTAAATTGCGAGAGTGGTTCTATAGCAGGTATCACTTATATGGGTCTTAGCTAGGTACCTGTTGCCAATTTTCATGCTTTCCCAATGTGCACGGTATTAGTCCAATTTCACATATATTTACGCAGTTATTTCCCTTGTTTAATGTAGCTGTAATCGGTATAAAATTTAAGGCCTTAGGTACCTAATTAAACCGAAACGTTACGATTGATTGCCAGAATGGTTCTATAGAGCAGATGGGGGTTTTAATTGTCTTGGTAACCTGTATGCAAATTTTCATGCTTTCAACCCGAATTTGCTCGGCTTTAGCCTAATTCTACTACTTCTTGAATAGTGACTTGAACGATCGAGCTTTATTTTTCCTCGTAAAAATTCCGGTCCATGTTTTTCTTTTATTTGGCAACGCAAGATAAACTATGGTCATCAGCTGATGGACTGTGAAGGATGTTTCTATTATATTTACAAATAAAGCTATTCAATATCTAAGTTTTACATTTGAACAATCTGTCGGTATGTAGACATATGGTGTTCTCAAATATTGATTCACTCAAACTTTATATTTGATCAATTCTTCCTAAGCTTTAAAACATTTTTTTCACAGTTGTCTCTTTAAGTTTTCGATGTTTGATAGCAGGCTAGACGTCTATTCTTAGTCTTACTCTAAATTAAAAGACACCTGGCGTCGGAAAGGAGGGAAATACATAAATACTAATAAAGTGACTTGCTCATTGAAAGAAAGTCTTTAAAAGCTAAAAACAATTTTTAAATGTATAAACAAAAAACAAACAACATTGTTTAAAGTTTACATTCATATAAAAAAGAGAGAATGTTGTTTCATTTAGTTTCATCATTTTATGGCCATCATGGTCATGATGGGAGTTAGAGATTAGATTTAAATAAATAGGTCATTATGTTCAAGTTCATATAATGTAAAACACGATCACCATTTATCTCACTGATTCTGCAGCTCGGCTACATTATAAAAAAGCACGGATTAAATAAACAATTGAGAAGGTAACAATTAACACAATTTCCTAAACCGCTTTGGCTTTATTATCATCAGAAAACTACGGCTTAAATTTTTTTAATTTTTAAACCCGCTTAAATTAAAATGCTTTTCAATGTTCAATTTCATGCTCATAGTAAAATAATGATATACACCATACCTAGTTATTTTAAGGCTTAAAAAGACAGTATCGGGGCATGATTTTAGTTTGGATTGCCCCCGCCGACATAAAATCATTTGCATAATCTGCTCTTGCTCTTACCTACTCTCGCTATCTACTCATATTTCCATACGAGGCGAAGTCATTCGTCATGTCAAATGTATCATGAGTATGATACAGGTCAAGACCTCAGACTTTGCCATTGATATCATGCCCGTGGTGTGCAGTGTTTATTTATGAATTATATATATATATATATATATATATATATATATATATATATATATATATATATATATATATATATTGAATCGTGTTTGATACAAATATGGTACGAAAAGTGCTCGACATGTAGTAATGGAGCGAATTATTATTTAAAATATTTACCACAATGTTTGGGGCAGTCTACATCGATGTTTCAGGCTTAATTTGCCATCTTCAGGACTGAGTTGTTTTGTTGACTGTTGTTGTTTCTTGAAGTGGTTCCGGTTTGAAGTTAATTAAGAGGAATTTGCGCCGATGGGGACACTTTCCGTAGATCTCATTTTTCATGTTGAGTGTGGCTTCATGAGGTTGTTTGATTATGGTATATTTTTCTTCCAGGCATAAGCTACATTGTTTTGATGTTGGTGTGTATCCTGTTGCTTTAGATAAAATTTTCCATGAAATGTTGTGGTCTATTTTGTTGTCTTTTAATTTCCAAATATGTTCGCTGAGTTTTGTGGATGTTTTTTTGTTAGTGTTTCTAAATGTTGAGGTGTGGAGGTTGTATCTTGTTTTGAAATTATTTTCTGTTAGTCCTACATATTTTTCTTGCTTGTTTGTTTTAGTTTCTGTGACTGTGGCTTGGTAAATTAAACTTGATTCTAAGCATTGTTTGTTTAGCGGGCAATGTTCTTTATTTCTGCAGTTGCATTTTCTAGTGGGTGGGTTTTGCTCTTGTCGGTGGTTTATTAATATTTTTTTGTTGTGGCTTGAAATTATTTGTTCTATGTTGCGCATACACATGATATATATATATGTCAGAAGTTTTACCCACACATAATATAACTAAAGTAGTTGAAGTTGAAGGAGAAATGACGAAATGTCTTCACGTGTGTGTGTTTTTTAACGTTCAGTGCTTAATTCCGTTCTTCCATAGATTAGTCATGAGTCATAGTCCAATCAGCTATTTCTATTTATTTATTTATTTTAAAATAAAAGTCATTTTTCTGTTTTCATCAAGTCATTCATTATAAACTTTAAATATCACCAAATTCATCCTACCTTATAATATTATGTCACTGCTTTATTATTGTTTTTAAAGAATGAATGCAACCTCACTGATCCTAGAAAAGGTAAAAGCATCCAATCAATCTTCTCAATACCATGGATGTGAGAGGTTGTTTGCTGCAGGGTTGTTCACAGAGCGTCTTGTTTTTATTTCAGCATTTGAAAGATAGCATAAAATAGTATTTAATGACATATGTTGGGCACTATTCAATGTTTAGTTCATTTGTTGTCATTTGGGAGCTTTTAAAGCAGTTTCTTAATTGTACAATATGAATAAACACATCTCTAAAGGTTTTAAATTTTGGCCTCTCTTTGATGGTCCTCTCCACCTCCAGTTTCTTCTTGGTTGTTTCTGGTCGCTTATACAGTTTTTCTGCTTGCATTAAAGATTCTTTAGCAGTTGGAATGTGATTTTGTATTGCAATCTGGTCATCTGATTTTTATTAACTGATGCAGGCTTGCCAACCAGAATGATTTTTCATATTTTAATACTCTTAGAGTTCCAAAATATGGGAATATTGACTTAAATTTGCTGAATGCAGACAGCCAGAGTGTAATAAAAAGGGGGGAAATCATAAAAGTTTAATAGTTGAAGATCATTAAATAACGTCTCCTCCTAGATGAGAATCTGAATACCCAGACAGATGATTGTCAACTGAATAACAGCGTTTTCCCACCATCTGATAGCTTGATAAACCTCCACAAATTTCAGTTAATGTTAACTTTGAAATTTTGGATGGTTGGACGTGTTGAAAATATGATTTTTCCTTAAAAAATATGAGAAAATGAGCATAAATATTCTGAAAAATATGATTAATCTTTTCAAATGGTTGAGGTTGGTTGGCATGTCTGCTGATGAGAATGCTTTTTTATCGTCCGTTTTGGTTGATTAAAATATAGTGGATCTTGGTCATGCTTGGCTAAAGACATTTTTACAAACTGGCATGGCAGTTTTTTGCAAAATAAAATCCAAAATTTTACAGCCAAATTCCCAAATTTTGCATGCAAATTTTTTTTTTAAAAATTGGGATTGACGTTTTTAAAAACGACAATAAGTTCACGAAGGAGAAAATAGTTGTGGGACTAAGTAGTTGGTAGAGAGAGAAAAAATGATCATTACAAAAAGCTGTCTGGATTTTTAAAAATACTCCCCAACAAATCTGTTGCAGGAATACCTACCCTCAATCTCAAATTTCAGGGACATTTTACGGATAAAACCTAAAATTTCGTGAACAATTCATTCCCACTGGTGTCCACATCACATGGTCCTACATTCACTCCCAGTGGTGTTCACCTCTCATAGCCCGGGGTTCACTCCCCACTAGTGTCCACCTACCGTAGTCCTGGGGTTCACTTCCACTGGAGACCATATTCTGTGGTTCCGCATTCAATTCCCATCGATGTCCATCTTCCATAGTAACAGGTTAATCCCCTGTGGTGTCCACCTCCCATAGCCTCAGATTTACTCCCCACTGGAGTCCTATTCTGTGGTTCCATGATTGTTCCTCAGTGCCTATCATCACTTTGGACTGGCGTTCACCTCCCATATTCCCAGCTTCATCCCCAACTAGTGTCCACCTCCCATAGTTCCAGGTTCACTCCCCACTGGAGTCCATATCCTGTGGTTCCATGATCACTCCCCCGTGATGTCCACCCTTCATAGCCCCGGGTTCACTCCCCAATGGGGTCTACTTCTAATAGTCCCGGGTTCACTCTCACTGGTGCCCATCTCCCATAGTCCCAGATTCACTCCTCACTGATGTCCATATCCCAAAGTTGCAAGTTTATTCTCCTCTGGTGTCCATATCTCAGTCCTGGCTTTACCTCTACTGGTTTCAACCTCCCATAGTCCCAGATTACTCCCCACTGGTGTATATATTCCATATTTACTCCCTTATGTCCACCGTACATAGTTCAGGTTCACTCCCTGCTGCTATCCACCTTATCTTGTTCTGGGTAGTATCTAAAAAAATGGGTACATTCCTCTCTTGTTCACTCCCCACTTGTGTATACATCTTACAGCCCTCAGTTCACTCCTCACTGGTGTCACAAGCCCCATAGTCCCAGGGTTACTGCCCACTGGTGTTCACATTCCAAAGTGCTGGGTTTACTCTCCACTGGTTATAATAGCCCATAGTCCAGGGTGCACCTAGGTTCACTTCCCACTTCCTACTTATGTATTCCGTATTCTCGAGTTCATTCCCCACTACTGTCTACAACACAGGGTCTCAAGGTTTCCTGCCCTCTAATACTGCCCACCCATTATCCTGGGTTTAATCTCTGTTGCTGTCCATCTCAAATTGTCCCTGTTTCAATCCCCACTGGTACTCACCAATCAGGATCCTTGGCTTAATCCTCACTTTACTTTTTAAAAATCTTGTTTTATTGAAATAAGATGAAGGCCCCGTCCCTTTACTGTCTGATCAGAAAATAAGCAATCCATTAAAGTACAGCAGTTTGAAATAGCCTATGGTATTAATGAGCTCTATTCGGTAATAACGTTACTGAAAAATTTTCTATGCAATTATTTTCCATATTACAGTGAAAAAAATCCCTTCCACAAACAAACAGATGGGAAACTGCATAGCTAATCGAAGCTACTCCCAATCTTTTACGTTAAATCCTGGGAAATACAAGATGGTTCTATCCATTTTTTCTGGTGCACACACTTACAAAATCGGGAAAAATTGCCAAAAGCTGCAGATTTTCCAGCCGCAATACAAAGTCGGGATTTTCTTCTTTTTAAAATTATTTTTTCTTTTTTTTTTTCGGTTGCAAGTGATGCAAAAAACTGCTATGCCAGTACAAAGTGACTATTTGCCCTATTTTGCACATTGCATGGGTGTATGCTCATTTACACACACATACTTACTCATACGCTTCCTAGATAAAGGATGCATTTCACCACAGGGATAGCATAAAATACATGACACCAAGATTCGTCTTATTGTTAATTTTTTTGATATAAAAAAGAGAATAGTCATTAATGTTGTGATTATTTACTTCATGCTCAGGATCATCTCAGTTCTCAGCCATGTGATAATCAAGACAGCTTCTGGAAAATGACCAAACTAACAACCAACAAAAGGACTTGAAAACAAAATAAGAATTGGAAATACTAATAATTATATTAAAAGCCTATAATCTGGATCAACTGAGAGCTGGAGTTGGATACATAAATAGAATATGAATGAAAAGAAGGAAAGAGCGAGACCAAATCCCATGGATAAGGCCAATGTTCTCTCCAGGGGCTTGTTCTGGTGAGTAATAGTGATGTAAATTGTTATTTAAACTGGTGTTATCACTTATTCTGAAATTATGTTAGTTTTTCTTGATTAATTTTTTTTAAAAAAGCAAATGCAATCATTTAAAACATAGTGCACATTTTTGGGGATATTCCATGCTTCTTTTTTTTTTTTTAATTATCTCAGTAGGCCTTATGGAATCAAATTTCTATTTCACACTTTAAAACTTGTCTGTAGGTGCCTTGTTTGTGCTTGCTTTCTTACAATATCCACCACCGCCTTTGGCCAGGAATTCACTCAAACTCAAGTTGAATGGGATAGTGTATGCAATGAGCCTTACCTTTGGACGCGATGCCAGGGCCAGAAATTTTGCAAGTATGGTCACCCATCCAGTCACTAAACATGCTCAACAATGGAATTATAGCAGGGTGCCTCTGAACCACTAAGGCCATTGATTAGTGTTATTTTGAAGGGAGTTGATTTCTTTTTTATCTGACATCATATCTTATCATTGTCATTATTACAACAGGAACATTGTAGCAATTCAGGCGTCAAATGAGTCATATTGTTGTTAATGTGGATGCTGTTTGTGAAAATGGCTGGTCAGTGGTTGAATATTTTGAAAGTAATTGAACATTGACTCCAGCCCATTTAAAAAAGAAAAACCAAGGTGGTCCTTATATCTCTATGGTAGAGCACTCGACTCACTAATAAAGGGATCTGTGTCGATCCCAAGTATGGACAAAATTCCCCAGAATTGGTTTAGGTAGCCATGCCTGTTTGATCTGGCTTAAAGCACTCTGTGATGTATTAGCTTTCTATCTAAAGGGTAGCACGCAATTGTTACCGTCTATTTAACTTCACAAAAAGTGGGATAGAATCAAGCTCTATTAGGTGGCTCTGATGGACTGGATTGCTTAATTAGAGGAATATGTTGTCACTCTGTCCTGGCAACATGACTTGTCATTTTCACCAAAAGAGCAGTGGCAAAGAAGTAAATACTTAATCTTTTAGTCATTTGTTTTGTGCTTGTCTCCACTAGTGTGCAGCTTTGTGGTCTAGTGGTATGACACTCACTTTTGGATTGGAAGAGTCATGGGTTCGAGCCTCGCTTGGCGCAGAGTTGAGTCCTTGGAAAAGGCTCTTTACTCACATTCTCTCACCGTACTTGGTGGTAAAATGAGTTAATATCGCCTAACAGACGTCATGTTCCGTCCTATATTAAGTGTTGCTGTTGGGCAGGGACCCCTTGTAAAGCGCTTTGAGAACGTTTGGTGGATATTGCGCTATATAAAAAGCTCAATTTTTGTTTTGTTTTTAATAGTGAAAACATCAGACTCCTTTTTATTTATCACGATCTCAACTGAAATTGGTTCTCTTCATTTAATTGCATTAACGTCATTTTTTTTTTTTTAATGCTTGTCAGAGTGGTTATAAGTATTAGTCCACAGTACATAATAAGCAGATAATGTTAAACATAGGCAACAACTTTTCAATGAACGTGCACACGGCGATGGCGATCGGATTAAATCGAATATCATTTGGCTTAATCAGAGTGACAAAACCAGGGATATCAGGTAGTGGTGTAAGATAAAGATCTGAAAAAGCGTGTATGCAACGACGCCGGATAAAACAGAGAGAAAAACTGAATGCAATTGTGTGTAATTCAAATATGTATAAAGTTCGTTATAAAGTGCACTTACTTGCAGGTCTGATAACCCAAATTGTTATTGGCTCATTGTTGTAATGGAAATACCAATGCAAAATATTGTCCCGTACAACAATGTTATATAAGCCCACAAATGCGTACAGTCTTCCGACCTGCAAATATTGCAAGTAGTTTTTCACTCTTCATTCTTATGTGTATTCGTTTTATGTATTAAAAAAATGTTGTTTTTTTTAATTTATTTATTTAATTATCTTTATTTATTTATTTATCTTTATTTATTTAATCACAGAAAGTGCATTTGATACAGAATCTTATATATTTAGCACAGACTTCATAATTCTTAGAATTAAAAAAAAAAAGAAATCAGTTATCAGTGTTAAGTTCACTTCGACCTATTGAAACTGTCAATCACAAATATCTGTTTCAATTTTTGAAAGGTTAATTATAATGTGGGTTGTCTTTATCCATCTTGTAATTGTTATTTTTATTTATATTTTAATGAACTACATACAGAGTTCTGCGGTTATTTCATATATAAAGTCCTCAGTATAAAGTCCTCAATTCGCTCACTTGACTGAGAGGGGTGCTTTAAAAAAAATAATTATTTAGACGATGATCGGGGATACATCTTCGATACATGGTGTCATTGCCATAGGATATGGGTTTCGTCTTTTAACAAAGTCAAACCATGCAACGGACGGCTGACAATGATCGTTGATTTCTAAAATCGTTTTGTTTTGTTGTTGTTTCTTATTATGTTTTGTTTTTGATCAGGCATTTTATTGGATATTGTAAGAGTGTTATTTTTAAAAAGGTCATTAGTATTTATGTATGCATGACCTTAATCTCATTTCTATGTATGCTTCGCGTTTGATCTTCGGTAGGCCTACGTTTGAATCTATCAAACGTTGAACAAACTCGTCATCAGATATGACCTCGTCGAGATTCATTTTGTTATTGTTTTGATTCCTCTTTTCATGCACAGACACGCACGCATGCACACACAAGCACATACACACATACTGAAGTACACAATGTCAAAACACATTTAATTTATTTTTGACCAGAAGACTTTATCTTGGTGACCCCCAACTTGTCAAGATTTCTTAATTAAGCCCGAGACTTCAAATGAATTTGTCAAAGTAATATTAAGCTGATACTGATACTGATAGAAAATGTGGCCTGTAAAAAGTTATAAACAAAAATTAATATAACAGCTTCAAAAAAAAAAAAAAAAAAAAAGAAAAAAAAAGAACAAAATACCAAACACGGAACGTTTCCGACTCAAAACATTTCTTCCGTCAACAACAAAATAGCCCCCACTAAAACCATAAAAATACATTTGTATTAGGTACTAAAAAACCAGATCGATCGAAGAAGGAGGAGGAGGAGAAGAAGACACGAGTTTTATGACGCTTTTTGCCAAGGCCTCTGTGGTGTAATGGTAGCACGTCTGACCGGTAATCAGGTCTTAGGTTCGATCCTCAGTCGAGGAAGACTGATTTTTGGGATGTTTTATTTTTCTCTTGTAATTTTCTTTCTTGCTTTGTCTGATACTGTTTTCGATACACTTTCTCAGATAGTTATTAATAGAAACCATCTTTATGCCTCCTCTATTCGGTAAAGATCCCTTGCTGGTGTCAGGTGAAGGCTCGGTGGGCTTCTCTGGGTACAGGGGTACGGTATGATGATATTGTTCTTTGAACTACTCTGTAATCTATTTATTACTATTTTTTATTCTTATAAAGTATTTTTTTCTTATGCGTCCTTGCCTCAAGATTGTTGTGGCCTACACTTTATTTACATATCCTGTTTGTTAGTGCCGTCTTTCTGTCCTTGCTCAGGCATTGAAAAGAGAAATAAACCACAGTGACGGAGTAAGATTAAACAAAACGAATATCATAATTTTCGACTCTACACGTGGCTTCTCTGTTCACAATCTCTCTCTCTCTCTCTCTCTCTCTCTCTCTCTCTCTCTCTCTCTCACACACACACACACACACACACACACACATATCCACGCCTTTTAAAAAATAATTTGGCCAGCAATCTCGTCCTTATTGATCGGCGATCATGCTCAAGGATGTCCCAAGTTTGAGAGTTTTTGACAAGAGGAGGGTCATTTTAATCGAGAATGTTAGAGGTCGGCGGGTGACGACGGATGTGGATCTTTTAAAGGCTGTTGACATCAGAGAAGATGAGAGACATGATGGCCGATATCTGCAACAGGAGACCTGGCACTTAATTAATTGTTTGTTTTTATTTATTTTTCTTCTTTCTTGTGTCACCAGTTGGCTGAATCCTCTGTTCAAAAAGGGTTATCAACGAAATCTGGAACCTGAAGATCTTTTCAATGTCAGTCCCACGGACAGGTCCGATCACCTAGGTTGTAAATTGGAAAGGTAAGAGATTCTCTCTCTCTCTCTCTCTCTCTCTCTCTCTCTCTCTCTCTCTCTCTCTCTCTCTCTCTCTCTCTCTCTCTCTCTCTCTTCTCTCTCTCACTACACCCACTCACACACTCTCTCTCTTCTCTCACCACACCCCACACTAACACACACACACACACACACACACACACACACATACATGTGCACATACACAACCACGGAACGGCGGAGTCAGCATTCAACACACGCTTAGCAAGGCATAGCAATATAATTTTTATGGATGGATCAGCACCATTATTTATCTTATCACCAACCCACTTGTTTTGTAATGGATGGTATGCTTATCATTTATAATTATATAGGTTAACTATTACAATTATTCAACATAATCTCTCTCTCTCTCTCTCTCTCTCTCTCTCTCTCTCTCTCTCTCTCTCTCTCTCTCTCTCTCTCTCTCTCTCTCTCTCTCTCTCTCTATGTCCCCATGACCCTAACACAGCTCTTGCGTATTATCAATCTGGTCTGGTGTGCTCTCAAATAATGAAGACCCATGTAGTAAAGTCAGATTGAACAGAGTCAAGATAACTCATATGGTTCTTCTTCTTCTTCTTCTTCTTCTTCTTCTTCTTCTTCTTCTTCTTCTTCTTCTTCTTCTTCTTCTTAGTGGAAACCTCCAATATTGTCGAGAATCACTCACAGATTGTAGGGTATTACATTGTAAACTTGTTAAAATACTGCACATAATTATAATACTAATAAAAATGCGTAAATTAAAAAGTCACGATGTGAGCTCTAGAAACCACGTGAAGGCATGTTGGCAACCGTTTTCAGAAGCAGGAACGTTGAGAAGGTAGATGTTAAACTTCGCAAGTCGATACACATAGTGCCAGAAAGCGGGAATGAGGATACCCCTCTCAAGCGCATAATGGACGGTGCCCCCGTCTCGAACCGAAATAAGTCCCGGCAACCCTTGTACGCAGATTCCCTGACTACGGACATAGATGCATATATACGAGATGGAAGTCGGTTTGGACGAATTCAATCCCTCGAGGGGGCGGGACATAAACTCCTCGAAACTGGGGGGAGAAGTTCCCAGGTTTCCCCACATGCAAGAGGAGACACTCACTGGGTGGCATCGAATCGGCTTCGGTCGAGAACCTGCCTAACGGCAAAATCGCTTCATCAGTGGGGACTTTCCACCTGTCCAATATGTACCCGTTGTGGTAACGAGTCCGAAACCGCAGAGCATCCAGTTGAACGGTCTGTTGTGACTAAGCTTTTGGGTTGGTTTGTGATGGTGCACAAGTGCGGTAAAGAATTTGCTGATTGGGTCAACCGTCATAAAATAGTACACCATTAGAAGCTGCTGCTGCCACGTCAGCTAGGACGCTATTCCACAGTTGGGCAGTGGAAGGGAAAAACGAATACATGTGGGCGTCCGTTTTTTAAAAATGTTGGGATGGTTACTCTTACTGCATGTCCCCTCGTTGTTCTTTGGTCGAAATCTTTGATGTGGTCTGGCAGTTTAAGGCACGACTTTTTGTAGTAGATTTTGTGGAACATTTGCCCAATTGAATGAGAAGAGTCAAGATGACTCATATGTATGGTATTTTAAGAACAAGCGGACAGCCACGTAAAGTCAGATTGAAAAGAGTCAAGATGACTCATATGTATGGTATTTTAAGAACAAGCGGACAGCCACGTAAAGTCAGATTGAAAAGAGTCAAGATGGCTCATATGCACGGTATTAGTTTTAAGGACAAGATGGCTATCCAAACATTTTTGAAAACTCATTTGTTCATTTTATCTCACTTAAAAAAATTAAAAAATCCCAAGCCGATTTGATTTTTGGAACACAATTTCAGTATTTTCATGTAAAAAACTGTAAATGTGTAAAATTGAACGATCTCATATAAGATATGTATAAGAAGTCGATTATAATCTTTAAAATGGCATCCCAGTAACTCAAATAATAAAACCTTTTTTTGAAATGCGGCATACCCTACTTGCTCTTATTATTGCGCGTAGAAGGGATCCTAAGCAAACATTTCTTTTGACCTTAGACAGTGGACGACGTGCCGTTATGAATCTCCGATAAAAGCTTGGATATAAACTAAATTAATTTTTAAAGTATTAGTCTAGGGTAAGAGTTTACCAAATTTTTAAAGTGAGAGAATGTTGTGCCTCAAGATTGAATGATTTTATCATTATTAATTATTACTTTTTTCCGGTTTTTTTTCTGTTTTTTTTTTTTTTTTTTTTTTTTTTTTTTTTTGTTGTCGTTTTTTTTGTTTTTGTTTTTTGTTTTGTTTTGGTTTTGTTTTTTCTTTTTTTTTTCTTTTTGTAACTTTCACTCCTAATCGTCGTAACATACCTAAAAAAAGCCCCCCAAAAAACAAAGGTCGCCATTCAGGATTTTGTGGACATACGAGAGTTTAAGTTTAAGAGATCACACTTATCGCGCATCACGTATCGATCACATGATTATTCTTATTATACGTAAAAATAGTGCCGCTATGCAATTTTTATTGGATGGCACACACAGTGAAAACATTTCCGTGACCCGTGTGAAAATCGAATAGGCGGCACTTTTTTTTTTTTAACGTATAATGAGAATGATCCTGTGTTCGATATATGATGCGTGTATTACCATCTGCCAAACCTCTCCATTGACCAAGTATAAGGAGCCATTCAAGATTCAGACTTTATCTGACGAACACGATGTTAATCACATGTTACTGTCACAGTCCGTTTTTTTATCGCAATTTCGTCTCGAATACAAGTGTCCATTTCAGATAACAAACGATCTTTAAATAAAGGTCTGATGTAATAGTTATCGTGTTACAAAAGGGTTGCATCAAATAGTGAATAGATAGAAATAAAATATTATTTTAAAAAATAGGTTTGGGGATCAAGATTGTTCCGAATAGACAATGTAAAATTTTTGCCATCGATCACAGAATTCCTAGCAAATCTAAGAATTATAAAACTATTTCTTACAGACCGATATACAATTAACTCGCAAACATTTTTATTTCAGGCTAATTCTATCATCCGTTGACACAATTTAATACGAAGAAAATTTGCTAGGTCATAATACTCAGTCATTTTTGACGTTTGACTTTCAATGCGAGTATCATTTCTTCAATGAAATTCTAGCATATCCACAACAAAAATTGATGACGTAATTTTAAATCTTTAGCAAGTAATAATAATCTCATCCGCAACAAAAAAAAATGATGACCTAATTTTAAATCTCTCTTGATACTATCAAGCAATGATAATCTTTCTAATCTATTCTTTTAAAAAAAATAGGGCTGGGGACGACGTCGGTTGGGGATCCACATTGCTCCGTTAAGCCAATAATACATTTTTATCATCGAGCACAGAATTACCGGCAAATCTAAGAATACAATACTGTTGTATAATAAGTATAATAATAATAATAATAATAATAATAATAATAATAATAATAATAATAATAATAATAATAATAATAATAATAGATGACTGCCTGTTCCTTTATTTCTCCGCAAATAATGCCGGTTCTCCACTCAGTAGTAAAATAAAAAAGAAGAGAAAACGCTTGTAGTGCACTCCGTCGTTTACTTGCTCATTTTATTGACATTATTATTATTATTATTATTATTATTATTATTATTATTATTATTATTATTATTATTATTATTAGTAGTAGTAGTAGTAGTAGTAGTAGTAGTAGTAGTAGTAGTAGTAGTAGTAGTAGTAGTAGTAGTAGTAGTAGTAGTAGTAGTAGTAGTAGTAGTAGTAGTAGTAGTAGTAGTAGTAGTAGTAGTAGTGGTACTACTACTACTACTACTACTACTACTACTACTACTACTACTACTACTACTACTACTACTACTACTACTACTACTACTACTACTACTACTACTACTACTACTAACAACAACAACAACAACAACAACAACAACAACAACAACTACTACTACTACTACTACTACTACTACTACTACTACTACTACTACTACTACTACTACTACTACTACTACTACTACTACTGTACTGACATTATAACATCATTATATTATAGTGTTGAAAGTTGTGTCCAAAGACTGGGCCGCCAGTTGATTACGTCTTTAATCTCCCAACGACGAACTCATAAAGAACATAATATATGACCCTTAGTGCGCATGTGAATGCTGAAGAAGCTAGATTTGCAATTTTTAAAAATGTATGAATGAAAAGTTTAGCCGAAAAAAAAAATACAATTGATAATTCCAGAATTCGACAGTATGACAGTATCGTTTGCCAACGAAAGATAACACTTGCATCTCTTTCAATATACCCTCTAATCCAATATCAAGAAGTCACGAGTGAATTCATATTCATACAAAGTTACTACTACTACTACTACTACTACTACTACTACTACTACTACTACTACTACTACTACTACTACTACTACTACTACTACTATTAGTAGTCGTCGTTAGTGCCGCGCTGAAGACCGGTCTGGACCGGCGGTCCCACGGTCTTTTAGCTGTGAACCGAAGACCGGTCCCATAGGGGAAGACCTGCGGCGGTCCTCACTTCTTATCACCTTTCAACTAGTGCGGGGCGGTCCTTGGCAAGCTTAAGGACCACGGTCCTACGGTCTCGCGCCATAGCCTACTACTTTCCCAGCGATTCGTTGCTTCGGTTGCCTATCTTCCACTAATCACCACCCATCCCACTTAATTAATCGCACCCACCCCCCTTTGCCATACACTAAACGACACAGACGACCATACAGGCAGACGACCACCAACCTCCACTCCGCAAACCGCCCTTTCGTGTGTGAGATGGGGGGAACAGGAGGCGCACGCCTTGGACGATTCCATTATACGGGGTAAATTTCAAAATTTACTACACCATAATGATCGCAATGACAATGATCTATGGTGAAGGCATGACCCCTCTTCTCTAATGGGTTATTGTTTGAAATGTATGTGACTACTAAAGATGTGTGTGTTTGTGTGTGTGTGTGTGTGTGTGTCGAACCTAGCAATTAGCAAATCCGATTTTTTGTTTTCTTTTGTCCATCTCTTGTCACCACTCCTTTCTATCGCAGTGTTGTCATTTAAAATAATACAATAATATTAAAATTTCGTTTGGTGTTTTTACTAATCAAATAATATGAGTTTCATTAGTTTCTTCCTTCCAAAAAACCCAGTTATAACGTCTGAATTTTAAAAAAGTCCAATAGAATATTTGGGGACCCCGATAGCTCAGTTGATAGAGCACTCTCTTTATACGCAAAGGGCCAGAGATCGATCCCGGGTGCAGTCGAGTTTTTTTCTGAATCCCTGTCTACTCAGCAATGAATGGGTAGCTGAGTTTGTTAGATCTGGCGAAAAGTCACCATCGACCCCTCTTATTACCTCATCCACCCCCTCTTATTATAACTTCACGTCTCTCTCTTACTCTTCAATGCTCGCTGCCCTCTAATGTGTGTGTGTGGGGGGGGGGGGGGGGGAGGGGGGGGGGTAGGAGTTGCGTGTGTGTATCAACGCCACGAACAACTCGATCAACGCCTTGGGCGATGCCATTATCTCCGTTAATGGGGATAAATTTCAAATTTTATTAAATTATCGAAGTAACAATGAAGTACGGTGAGCAAATAAAGAAGGCATCACCCCTCTTCTCTAATTAGGTTACAATTTGAAATGAGTGTGACTACTCCGTGTGTTTTACTCCTGTAGACCACGGTTTTCATCGTGTAGCGGTCTTTAACGGTTCAAGAATGAACGATCCCACGGTCTCAAAGGTCAAACCGGTTCGAATTTCCAACAGTCTCTCAGGAATGTTCAATGTCGAAAAGGACCGGTCCTAGGACCGGTCCTTGCGGTCTTCATTTCCCAAGGACCGTAGGACTGTGGTCCTTAAGCTTGCCAAGGACCGCCCCGCACTAGTCGTCGTCGTCGTCATTGTCGTCGTCGTCGTCGTCGTCGTCGTAGTAGTAGTAGTAGTAGTAGTAGTAGTAGTAGTAGTAGTAGTAGTAGTAGTAGTAGTAGTAGTAGTAGTAGTAGTAGTAGTAGTAGTATACTAACGAAAGAGTGAAAAGGAAAGGCTTCGTATGGGAACAAAACAGACAATGGACGTTTCAGGTACAACCCCTTCGTCAGCACAACAATACACAAATAAACGTGGAAAACAAATAAAATATAATGAAAAATAACTTGTATCGTCTGGGCTCAATGGTGGTTGCAGTATGAATGAAATGTTAGAAAAGTGAGTGGAGCAGGCACTTATGTTGGTAACAACAAGACATGAAGTGAATAGAAAAGTGCCAGAAGACAATAGAGAATAAAAAATTTTTTTTCGCGGCGGTGGTGGGGTTTGAACCTGCGACCTTATTGGTACGACAACTCCGCCTGGCAGGTGAGAGCGTGGCTCTACCGTGTGAGCTATCCACGAACACAAAAATATTCGTTTCAAACTCAAAGTCATTACTAGATCCCTCTCTCACCCACTTCTTGAGACCGCCGATTCGTTCGTACACCACCATCGCGAATAATTTTGACCAGCAGTTAAGCTTAATAGCCAATATTCTCAACACAAACATATAACAAAGAAACGATTGAGACATTGAGTATGCTCCGGTGTATGGGGTGAATTTTTAATTCAGAAAAGTGAGTGGAGCAGGCACTTATGTTGGTAACAACAAGACATGAAGTGAATAGAAAAGTGCCAGAAGACAATAGAGAATAAAAATTTTTTTTTTTCCGCGGCGGTGGTGGGGTTTGAACCTGCGACCTTATTGGTACGACAACTCCGCCTGGCAGGTGAGAGCGTGGCTCTACCGTGTGAGCTATCCACGAACACAAAAATATTCGTTTCAAACTCAAAGTCATTACTAGATCCCTCTCTCACCCACTTCTTGAGACCGCCGATTCGTTCGTACACCACCATCGTGAATAATTTTGACCAGCAGTTAAGCTTAATAGCCAATATTCTCAACACAAACATATAACAAAGAAACGATTGAGACATTGAGTATGCTCCGGTGTATGGGGTGAATTTTTAATTCAGAAAAGTGAGTGGAGCAGGCACTTATGTTGGTAACAACAAGACATGAAGTGAATAGAAAAGTGCCAGAAGACAATAGAGAATAAAAAATTTTTTATTCTCTATTGTCTTCTGGCACTTTTCTATTCACTTCATGTCTTGTTGTTACCAACATAAGTGCCTGCTCCACTCACTTTTCTGAATTAAAAATTCACCCCATACACCGGAGCATACTCAATGTCTCAATCGTTTCTTTGTTATATGTTTGTGTTGAGAATATTGGCTATTAAGCTTAACTGCTGGTCAAAATTATTCGCGATGGTGGTGTACGAACGAATCGGCGGTCTCAAGAAGTGGGTGAGAGAGGGATCTAGTAATGACTTTGAGTTTGAAACGAATATTTTTGTGTTCGTGGATAGCTCACACGGTAGAGCCACGCTCTCACCTGCCAGGCGGAGTTGTCGTACCAATAAGGTCGCAGGTTCAAACCCCACCACCGCCGCGAAAAAAAAAAAAAAAAAATTTTATTCTCTATTGTCTTCTGGCACTTTTCTATTCACTTCATGTCTTGTTGAATGAAATGTTAGCGTGGCGTGGGTAGAGGATAGGGTGCCCCAGGGGGGGGGGGGGTGATCTAATTGATAAGAAAAGGTCAGCGTCAGGGAACAGTAGTAGTAGTAGTAGTAGTAGTAGTAGTATCTACTACTACTACTACTACTACTACTACTACTACTACTACTACTACTACTACTACTACTACTACTACTACCACTACTACTACTACTACTACTACTATGTCTTTTATCTTCCATTATTTTCTGGAAGGTTCTGTTCCCTGACGCTGACCTTTTCTTATCAATTAGATCACCCCCCCCCCCCCCCCCCTGGGGCACCCTATCCTCTACCCACGCCACGCTAACATTTCATTCATACTGCAACCACCATTGAGTACAGACGATATTATTATTATTATTATTATTATTATTATTATTATTATTATTATTATTATTATTATTATTATTATTATTATCATTATCATTATCATTATTATTATTATTATTATTATTATTATTATTATTATTATTATTATTATTATTATTATTATTATTATTATTATTATCATTATCATTATCATTATCATCATCATCATCATCATCATCATCATCATCATCATCATCATTATTATTATTATTATTATTATTATTATTATTATTATTATTATTATTATTATTATTATTATTATTATCACCATCTTCATATCGTTGTTGTTGTTACTTTTGTTATGATTGTTATTTTTAATGTGGCAAGAATATTGTTGAAAGGGTCGGACTCATTTGCAACGACATTAATACTCAGTCTGGCGGTATTCAGGGCTGTCAGAGAATCGTGTTTCTATTTATTATTATTCAGTCATGATAATCTTCAGCGGATCCGCGGAATTCCGGGATTTTGGAATTTTCTCGGAAAATTTTAGCTGATTTTTCCGGGTCAAACATTCTCCTCTGATAAAAGCTCAGGTCAAGTGGTGGATCCGTGAAAAAAATCACCATCATATCTTGTGTCGTATTTTGACACCTGTGCTCAGTTGCATGAATTTTAGTGACACTGCCATTTTTATGGCGTCAGTCTAGATAAATTGGCGCCAGATGTCAAACCTGAGACAAGGCAATTGGTGGTCGAAAAGAAAGGGGATGGGGTAGGAGGTAAATGAGTCTAGATTTTATTTTTAAGGAGGTCAAGAGTGGTAGTACAGTTGTAGGTCCGTTTAAAAAGAATTATTTTAAGTTACCCCGTTATTAAAAAAAGAATAAGCCTCATCAGTTAAACTCTCTCTCTCTCTCTCTCTCTCTCTCTCTCTCTCTCTCTCTCTCTCTCTCTCTCTCTCTCTCTCTCTCTCTCTTTTTTTTTTTTTTTTTTTCTTTTTTTCTCTCTTTCTCTCTCTCTCTCTCTTTTCCTCTTTCTATTTCACTTTCCCTCTTTACCACTCTTTCTTTGCCCCCCTCTCTCTTTCTGTTTCTCTCTTTCTGTCTTTCCCTTACCAACATATTATATCTCTCCTAGCCATTCTTCTATCAATCTTCATGTTAACTTTATAAACGTCCTCTTGTTATAGAGATATGATATTAATCTGTTACAATTATAAGGGGTGCTCAATAGTTTACTCTTTCTAAAAGATAAAATAAGTAAGATGAAATACTTTCAGGCCTTTTGACCAAAGTTTAATTTAAAATTTCTTGAATAGAGGGTATTAAAAAAAATCATTTCAAGGAAAGGACAATTCATTACAAATTTAAATAAAGTAAGTTATATCTCTATTATTACGAATAGATAAGTCAGAAGTAGTAATATAATATTCGAAACTATGATATTTTATGTTATGATTTTATTTGAGTTGACCGATGGACCGATATATTGACAAATTTTTGACAAATTTTTGACAAATTGCCATTATCACCACTATTGTTATTATTATTATTATTATTATTATTATTATTATTATTATTATTATTATTATTATTATTATTATTATTATTATTATTATTATTATTATTATTGTTATTGTTATTATTAATGTTATTATTATTATTGTTGATGGTGCTAATTCAAAAAAATTATCTCTTTTTTTTCCTCTTTTTTTTTCAATAATAGTTTTTCCTAGTCTTGTTTGGTGAGTTTTTCGAGGAGGTCAGAGTGTTAGTAGTGTTTGGTTAGTAAGGTTCTATTTTGGCCACGTTTAAAGTAGAAATTGACCACGAGGAGCTCCGGCTATCTGCTAGGCCTGACAGTAAGCTTTACTTCACGAACTTATAGACTGACACTAACCTAAGAATTACATCACAATACAAGGTTACGACCAGCCACCGATCTTGTCTAAACCTTATCCTATTTCTATGCGACCACCAAGAGAAACTGAATAGTAAGTTGTATTCAACAGTGGTGTACAACCAATGAGGTTATTTATTTGTCTACTGGAGCATTACTAACTGCTGTCCACTTTTCATTTTCTCTTTATTTTTATTTTATTTTGGTGATCGTCGCCTTTTATGGTGACGTAATTTTTAAGTCAGTGTCAGGCTATAGAGAGAATGAACTTGACGTCACTCATCTTTTGAAAAAAAATATTTATAGGTATCCTCTTAGTGATTATTTCTCACAAAATTATATCTATCAGACCATAAACGTTAAACGTTTTGTCATGTTTAATCTGGCTGTCTGGGTGGGATTCCTGACCTCCCAAAGTAGGCAGGGAGGTACTTAGTGTGTCCTCTGTCTCGCCCTATATCTGTTTTCCAACATGCTTTCTGTCTTTGTCCTCGAATGAGATTACTTGGTTTTGTCCTGGCCCTGGTCGGATACCCTGGCTAGAAGGGAAACAGTCAAATGTATAGTTAGAGTTTATGGGAGACGATATTTCTTTCCTTGGAAATCATCTCTCGGTTGTGTTGAGAATGTTCCTCTCAGTGGAATCATGTGCTGGTTATCTCAAACTAAGTACATTGATGGTGTGCTTTTGGAATCTACATCTATTCCCTATTTGAACTAATTCCCCCTTGTCTTACTTTTTCTTGGGTGCTTTAGCTGTAAGTCTAGAATATTTTTACTATTCCATTTTCTTCTTTTTACTAGCGCTGATTTGACCTAAATGTGTTGCAAATGCTGTAAAACCTTAAAAAAAAAAAAAACAACGAGATAATCTGGCTGTCAGATGTTGTGAGTATTCTACCATCAAAATGTTTATGATCGCTACGGTCTGTCTGAGTCAGTCGGTTTATATAATGAAGAGCAAAAAGAGTCCAATTTTCCTTAAAAAGGCCATTGCAAATGTGTTGATGTTTGAAGAAATAAATATCAATAATCAAAAGAAATGGAAGCTTCTACATGTAATTAACGACAGACAAGGTGGACGTTTCGGATATTTCATATGTTGGCTTTCATTCATCGTGTTGCTTTTTGACAAAGGGGAAAGCCCGAAACTTCCACATTATATACCTTCGTTAATTAAATCGAAACTTCCATTCCTTTTACTATTGGAGAGAAATATAAAGTGAGTCAATGTGGCTCAAATATAAGGTAACAACACAAAACAAACAACGTTTCGGCCTTTGGCCTTCTTCCTTTTGGCTATTGTTATTTATATCTTTAAACAGACCAATTAAATATGACAAAATTCAAGATAACCAGCTGGTAAGGGAGGTACGAGGTGGGGTGGGGGGGGGGGGGGGGGGGGGGGGGGGGGGGGGGGGGGTATGTTAAAGGCTTGTTTCGATACTGTGCGCTTGGCTAAGAAACTCACAACATTGCCGTCCGGAAATATAACGGCCCAACACACAAATCTATGTGTTACATAGAATGTTTATAGTCCGGTTAATATAGTTTAGTGAGAATTACTTATGGCAAAAAAAAAAAAAAAAAAAAAAAAAAAACAGTAACAAAGACCTGAGTGACGTCATCTTCGGTCTATCTAGAGTTTATTGAGCGTGGTGAAACTGCAGGTGCTTTAATCAACTAACTGTCGTACTCTGGAAAAAAAAAAAATAATATTTTAAAAAATGACCAGGAAACTCGACCTTCAAATATCGATCGTTTTAAATGACCCTCATCTTGGCAAACACTCTTAAACCTGTCACCCAGGCATCAGGCAGCGCCCATTGCTCTCTACTATACAACGGTATAATATGTGTGTTTTATCCATGCAAATGTTCTGAACTGTAATTATGAATTATTCACGGAAGTTTTCTCGATGTTGATAGATATGCTGTCATTCATTGAATCATTCAACACACACTGAAATGCCAATCCAGCGTTACACGACACGTGTTTACAACCTATATTATTATTTGTGTATTCCACACGAAACATGATATTATCAGCGTGGTTTTGTAATAATCAGGCCGTCTAAAAAGGTCGTGGGTTTCGACTGGTTCTTGTCTCTCTTTCCCACAGGGTCGCCAGTTTTGTAAATAGAATTATATTACTGAGATATTATTATTATTATTCTTATTCTTATTATTATTATTATTATTATTATTATTATTATTATTATTATTATTATTATTATTATTATTATTATTATTATTATTATTATTATTATTATTATTATTATTATTATTATATTTTTTTTAAATTATTATTATTATTATTATTATTATTATTATTATTATTATTATTATTATTATTATTATTATTATTATTATTATTATTATTATTATCATTATTATTAATATTATTATTATTATTATTATTATTATTATTATTATTATTATTATTATTATTATTATTAATTGCTCTTTTAGCCATATATATATATATATATATATATATATATATATATATATATATATATATATATATATATATATATATGATATTTCGAAGACATTTTTTCATAAGATTGGTTGCTTTTACAATTAAAAAGACCTGGTGTATGTGTGACACGTTATCTGAAGACCCGTCGGCATCACGACTATAACTGTCCAACAACCTATATTAGATTACACCCACACCCACACTCACACATGCACTCTCTATGTGTATGTGTTTGTGATGCTCATTCTTTCTTTCTCTCTCACTATCTGACTCTCCCTATTTCTCTCTTCTTATCTGTCTCTCTCCCCCCCCCTCTCTCTCTCTCTCTCTCTCTCTCTCTCTTTCTCTTTCTCTTATTATTATTATTATTATTATTATTATTATTATTATTATTATTATTATTATTATTATTATTATTATTATTATTATTATTAATATTGTTGTTGTTGTTATTATTATTGTAAGTATTGGTGGTATTACCATTTTAATATTTTTTTGTGGTTATTAATGTCATGGTCTTTTTTTTGGTTCCGTTTACCATTTTTTAAATTTTTTTATTTCATGTATGTTGTCATCAAATATATATATATATGGATTATTGGCGAATTTAATCCTAAGATTAAAGATAACATATTATTCACTCAGAGATAAAGCTTGGCCAGTTGGCCAGAATTTTGCGAGGTGGAGCATACAGGTGCAGTGTCCCACTCTTCAGGCGTTAGAGTATCAATGGTAACTTATATCAATTGCTCTAAAGATGGGGTTAATGCAGTAAAAACGGGGCTTATAGACCATTGATCAAAATGGTCCTCCTTTTTCACTTTTTATGTCACCATCAGCACTGAGCTATCCAATGAAGATATTGACGAACTGATTGAAAAGTGATGAATTGGTGAAACGTTTTTATTCCTCAGAGAATGGCAGAAGCAGTTGGACGGTGTGAAGCACGGGAAACAGCCCAGTCTACTCAAGGCTTTGTTCCATACTTTTGGTATCCAGTACCTGTTGGTTGGCAGCGTTGTCTTCTTCGAGGTGAGTAGCTACAAAGGTCGAGGGGCTCTCTTTTCTTGTGACTCTCTCTCTCTCACTCTCTCTCTCTCTCTCTCTCTCTCTCTCTCTCTCTCTCTCTCTCTCTCTCTCTCTCTCTCTCTCTCGCTCGTTCTCTCGTCTGTAATTGTGTATCATTTCCAGACATAATCTCCCTCATAGATATCTACAGATTTATTTTAAAAAGAAGGCGAATGAGATGGGGCATATCATATTCTTGAGATGAATGAAATAAGGTTCCCATAAAGGAAGCTATATTAGAAATAACCATTTGGGAGGCGAAGTAGCCAGGTACTTACTTAAGGTATTGCTCATTGATCCGGAAGTCAGTCAATTTCATTTTTTTTCTTTGGGCAAGATAATGAACCCCCAATTTGCTCAATTTGGACAACATGAGTGATTCCAGTTCACATCATATCAGACATTTGTTTGATGAATTTTCTATAGTCTTTTGTGGAATGCTTCTGATGGCATCTTAATGATACCACGCAGATGGGCATATTAAAAAAACAACAAACAATTATTTGGAAAGAAAATAAGAATTGTCCTAAACTTTTCGTTGAATCAGATTTTAAAAAAATATATGAGCTTTTTCAAACAGCAATACCCACTGAATGTGTTCAATACACTTCAAAGACGTCCCAAACCAACAACAAAACATAATATATACAAGAGACAAGACATATGTGAGGTGCTATAATGATTAAAGAAAAAAAATTGGAGATGGACAGCTCTGTTATTGGCCAAGTGCTCATTTTAATTCTGAACACAGTGCGAGAATGTGAGTAAAAAGAACCTTTTCCATGGACTCAACTTTACAGCACCCACGATAAGAGCCAAAACTATTAATTTATTATCATA
>NC_088369.1:28026057-28046057 GCF_034508935.2 Berghia stephanieae | reverse complement strand
AAAGATTGAAACTTCTTCCAATCTGAATAAGATATCGGCTTGCTTCATAGCTGCTTTTGGTTGACAAATCTACACGGGGCTGCCATATGGTTTTTGTTTCAATCAAATTGCTCTGTATGTGGTGGACTAAGAATATTATTTACTGGTTTGAGTTGACAATAAATGTGTAAAATGTTGAAATAGTGGACAGGAAACTGAATTTCGGTTAATCCCAACATTTTCGATGATCCCAAGGTATTGCGATTATCCTAAGTGGACTGTACCTGAATCTTGAACGAAAAACTATCATATGGATATGATTATAGACAGATTGGTTTCTGGAATTATATTTCCGTCCTCCCTTGCCAACTCTGACGTTCTTGAAATTTAAAAGAAAATAGCCAGAAGGTTTCGGACTTAATTTTCTTTTTTTTTCCAAAGGACAATAGTCATAAGGTAAATAATTTTTAAAAAATCCTTTTACAGCACAAGATGGCATGATTTTTTGTTTAAGAGTTTAGAGAAAAACTTGCACATGATAGTCTTCAGCTTTTTTTTTTGTTGTTTTTATTTTCTATATAGACTCCAACTCAGAGCCTGAAAGTGATGCAGAACAAAGTTCCATATCACATGATTCATTTGTGGTAAGTATGTACATTAAAATAAAATCATAACATTTGTATAGCGTTTATCCACAGTTGGCACCATGCTCAAAATGCTTCACATCAACATATTTTGTGGTGGACAAAACACATTTGCCACAAAAGATGAGACCTGCAGTCTGTTAGGCGCAATACAATATTTCAGGACAAGGACAACACTGTTTTACACCAGTGAGATCTCCTAGTTTTTTGTTGTTAAAAATTTTTCTTTGCAGTGGACTTCGCCAACAATAACACTATTTTAAACCTTCCTCGTTATATTTTGAAGTGATATTCATTGATGAGCCATTCACATTTGAAGTCGTTTGTTTTTTTATTTGACAAAATGTGAAAATGATGCGTTTCCAGGAAAAATTAAAATAGCTTCTGTTGGGATTATACTTTTGATCTCGCATTTTGTCCAAATTCTCTTGCATCGTAATGTTTATCAACTTTTTTTGTTAACTATATTGCAGTTGCAAGGTTAGGAAGTTCATATTGTTGCAATGACAACCGTTTATATGTCCAGAATCGTAGTGATATAAAAAATTGTTTTGTAGTTGTTGGTCCTGGTGTAGGATTTAAAGAGTTGGTTAAAAACGGTTTACTGAAACCCTGGTTGGTGTATCTATATTTATCCAAGCACAGTTGAACATATTAAATACTTAGACAATATGTCTGCCTTTCTCAACTCTTTTTTATTATACTTGCATTATTAACCAGCTAATTGTTTAGTTGGATTATTAAACAATGGCTCTTCATGTTTATTGTCAACATGAATAAATTGATTGATCTGTCATCTTTTCCACAAAATATACAGGGTCCCGATTTTGTTGCTGACTCCGAGTCTGATTCCTCTACGTACTCTGTGAGGTACCCAATGCTGAGTACATCATTGTCTTTGGAACCTAGTGCTCATTCCCCAACTCAGTCAGAGCCTCATCCACAACTATCACAGACTGAACCTCGTTGCCAGTCTGGGACCCAAGTTCAACCCGAATGCTATACACTTGCAAACCAACGTGTTACGTGCAATGGTGAGTCATTTTTTTGTCATTCTTCTCCTTTGATATTTGTGGGATCAATTTTAATTTACCCATTCCTTTTAAAAGAAAACTTCCACCCCCTCCATGGTGCTGCATTTGTGTTATTGCATTTTTTTTCTGTTTTGGCAGTGCTGCGTCGCAAAATACGCTACCATTTACATAACAAGCACAAATCCAAATTTGATAGGGTGGACATCTTAGAATCTGAAACCCCAATGTGTGAGTGATATCAGTGAAACCAGCCATAAAAATGTTCATGTTTATTTTATTGGGGTTTTTTTTTGTCTGTAATAGACTTAAATTGCTTGTATTGTAAGTGTTAAAATGGTTTTTTTGTTACAACCCATCTATATATTAAAACTGTTTCTTTGTATTTCTATGATGCTTAAGGCTTTTTTTCACAGACCAGCTGGAAACTTAACGAGAATCAGAGTAGATAACATTTTTATTAATCTTGCAACCTAAACAGTATATGATGATTGGGAGCATTTAAAGAAAAGCACATTTTCTTTTTAATTTGTCGGTACTAAAATTATACTTTGATAATGCCTGCTGTGCTACAAACCCTTTTGACTTCCAGGTTCAATATTTTTCTTTATTCTAAAATTCTTGGGTTTCCTTTCAATGACAACTGAGATCATTAAAATTCAGCTCACAACATGATGTGTGTAGATTTGATGAAAACATATGTTCGAGTTGAGAAGCAGTGTTCACGAACTTGCTGATCGTTTTTACTAGCATTTATTTTCCTAACTTACCTGTATCAATTAACAAAGGCAAGACTCAAATATTTTCTATCTGAACAGTGTGTTTGTTATTGAAATATTTCCGGCATATACATGTCATATTTCATTCCCACAAAATATAAATCAGGATTAAGTTGTCTGGGCATCAGCATCGTTCAGGCAGTTGGGGGGAAGTCTTTAAGGAATTAATGAAGCCGATGCTCAACCGGTCTGGAGGACGTTTGATTGATGTCGGCTGTTTGTTCTGCCAGCCGGTGATGTTTTCTCACTCCCTCAATGACAAAGAAAGTCATTGTTATGACTATGAACTATAGTCTATTATTACTTTTGTTACTATATTAATTGTTACTTATAGCCGCTACTGTTGTTATTATTATTATTATTATTATTATTATTATTATTATTATTATTATTATTATTATTATTATTATTATTATTATTATTATTATTATTATATTATTATTATTATGATATTGCCTTCATTGCATTCTATTACTATTATTGATATAATTAATTTCTGATTGTTGTAAATAATTTATGTGAATTGAATTTTGTCGATTGGCCAAGGGCCTACAATAAACTTAAATGAAATGTTAGTCTTTGGATAGGACTTGGGTCTATTCTTGATTGCTTTTCCGCCTGGGTCGAGTGAAGCATTTGGAGTAAATTTTGTTGCTCAACGTAAAAAACATGACGCTTACCATTCCGCTGATACTGATACCTCCAAGGGGTGGTTGGGGAAAAACCTAAAATTCTTTTGACATTCTGTCTGATTTTTCGCTGAAACAACAAAGGACAATCTATGTATTCAGATGAGACTTCAATGTGTTACTATTCCGATTTATGTTCATATTTTGATTATAATGAAGAGGGAACCCTGAACCCAGTGAAGTGGGTGGATTGATCTATTTATTTCTATTTCAAAACAAAAATATGGCGTCTTTTCACTGGATTTGTTATGTGGCAGAGGTCTCCACAAATCTAACATACCTCTTCCAAAGGAATAGATGGTAGAAAAGTATATAACAAGAAGGAATTATGACAGTTACTTGTCCAGGCCTTAAATATTTGGAATGCTATTCCTCTCTATCGCTGTCATGTAGCTGATGTGCATATGATCTGTCTATTGATTTATTTTCATAGTTCATAGCTGATGTGCTTTATTTTCTTCTTTTTTTTCCAGAGAAATACAAAAAGCCAAGGAGACCCTGTCCATACTGTGGACAGTTGCAAACAAAACTCTCAAGGCATTTGATGAGGAAACACAAAGATGAGACAGAAGTTACAGAGGCCATGAAACAGCCTGTAAAGGAAAGGGATAGAACAATGGATTATCTCAAGAAAAAGGGCATTTTTTATTCAAACACTAGAAACAATTCAATAGTTATGCGTGAGAGAGCACAAGGGTCACATGAAGTTGTTATGTGTGCTGGCTGTAAGGGGTTTTACTCTGGACGAAGGGTTTATGAACACAAAAAGAAATGTAGTACTGAGCATGCTCTGTGTACTGGGGTTGTAAAATTTTATCCCGTGGCTCCCAATGCAAGTAAAGAAATAAAGGAGAATATTCTTGACAAATTTCGGAATGATGAAGTGGGAAATTTGTGTCGATCAGACAAAGCTATAGTATTGTTAGGAACAAAATTGTGGAGTAAAAGTTCAAAGAAGGAGAGAAAAGTTATAATGAGTGATTTACGCATCTTAGGAAATTTGATTTTAAAAACTAGGAAGAGAACGAATCAACCTTCTTTCTCTGGAGAGGACGTGGCGAAGCGTTGTAACTTTAATGAAATATCGCAAACCATTTCTGAAATGACTTTGAAAGAGGATGGGACATTGAAAGCAGGCTTGAAGCTTTCAATTGGATTTATATTGAAAAAGTTAATTAATTTCTTAAAAGGGGAATATATAATGCAAAACAAAATGGAAGAATCCGCAGAGATAGATTTGTTCAAAGCTGTCCTGGATTATAATTGGGATAGTATTTTTTTTACAGCCAGAGTTCAATGTGAAGCAAAGAGAACAAATTTGAGAAAACCCAAAGAGATGCCATTAGAGAATGATATAAAGAAGCTACGGCAATTTATTACTGAAGAGATGGTCCGTATTTGTGAGGATGATTATCAATTATTTGATTCACATATGTTTGTTAGGCTTCGCAATGTCATCGTAGCTAGGCTTACAATGTTTAATGCGAGGAGAGGCGGAGAACCCGCAAGGATGTTGTTAAAAGACTGGAATGATGCAGATTCAGGTGTATGGGTTGATCCCCAGCTTGTACAACATGTCACTGATCCTCTGGAAAAAGCGTTACTTGAGAAGTATAAGCTGGCCTATCAGTCTGGAAAGGGAAGCAAGATGTTGGTCCCTGTGTTGATACCCAATGACACAATTCAGCCTTTAAGGAAACTTGCACAGGAGCGTAAAGCTGTTGATATTTCAGACAACCCATTTCTTTTTCCAAATACAGGAATATCCAAAGATCATGTAAGTGGTTACATTGCCATCAAATATGTCACTTCCTTAGTAAAGGATTTAGAGAAACCCCAGTTGTTAATAGCTGATAAATTCAGGCACCGAGCTTCGACATTATTTGCCTTACTTGATGTCCCACAACACGAGAGAGATGTCTTCTATCGACATATGGGACACAGTGAATCAATCAATCAAAACATTTATCAGTGTCCACTTGCAATACGAGAAATAACAGAAGTTGGTCATTTTTTGGGTCAAATTGATAACTCAGCATCGGTCACTGGGGAAGGAAATTGTAACATTGAAACAAATGACTCTGTAGTGAATAGAGACTCAAATGCAAATTTTGGAACATCCATAGTAACAGCTGCAAATCAAGAAGAAATATTTGATGGTGAAGCAGGAGTGCCAAATCAGCTTACGTGTTCTTCAAAACAAACTGAACCCAAGAGGAATTCAAGCAAAAATCGGAGATACATGTCATGGTCAGATGAGGATACAGATAGAGTCAAGTCATATTTTAAAAACTTTGTCGAAGATGTTTCAGCACATGGTTCAAGGGGATCATTACCTAGAAAGTCTGAAATTATTCTGTTCTTAAAACACCACAGGGTATTTTCACAAAAAGGAATCCCTGAAGGTACACTAATTAGTTTGGTGAAGACAAAGATTTTTAATGAAAGAAATAAATATAGAAGGGAAAGAGCGTTTCAATCGGTGTAATGACAATCATGAATTTGATTTGTATTACATTCATTGTATTGTATAGTGTTATTGACATATTTTGGGGGTTTACAAAAACGTTTTATCTTTATATAGTACAATCTGTTCATCATTGCAATATCCTTTTTTATATTATATGAACATTCATTTGCTCAGCTTGAGAGACAAATGCTTTGTAGAACCATAGCTGCCAACCGTTCTGTTAAAAACGGATTTGTTCCGTATTTGACTTCCTGAGTCCGTAAGTGCTTATTTTTAGTTCAAAATCCGTATTTTGTAATTTTGACTAATTTGTGGTAAAAAAGCCATGTGAGCCTAATGAATTATTATTATTGATCCATTATTATTACTATTACTACTACTACTATTGTTGTTATTATTATTATCATTATTATTGGTGTCCAGTGAGAGCATAATCTCCATTTGTGTAGCTCTTTAATTTGAATTATGCCTCTAACATAAATGATTTTCAACAATTAAAAAAGTTCCATTCGTTTATATGACGCCTGTATTTTACTCAAACCTTTCATAATGTATTGGAGATTTGCATAGGATATGGATGTTAGCCTCGATATACTTTGAATATTCTAAGACAGTATTGATACTTTCACTATTTGTTACAAATATTATTTTAATTAAGAATAAAATTAAATCCACCTTTTTGATTGGAAGGTATTCAATAAGAAAATCAATTGCTTATATTGATTAAAGATGACAATGATTATTTCCCTTTATTAATTTATGAAATATATAAATTTAATCCCTTTAAAAACATCTTCATCTGATTTTAATTTTTTTTTTTTTCAAGCAAGCTTTTGTAACGGTTTAGGTTCAAGAAAAATAAGTATACTCCATTTTTAGGTGTGTTTATCTTGTCAAAGTAAAGAAGTAGGAATTCTCTAATATTTAGAGGTGCATTTTACTATAACTACTATTATAGTATACTACTTAAAGACCATTATGTTGCATGAAAGAAAACATATATGCAATCGTCTACTTTTTATCTGAACTCACCTAATTTTTACCCCAAAACGCCCTCTCAAGTGATGTACCAGGTTGGTAGTTATGCATTTCTAACCATCTTAAGTTATTTCATTTATTTTACAATCGTGCTTCTTGTGTATTGGTCCTTATCAAAGTTGAGGCAGTTGAATTCTTTCTTTATATTGTCCGTTCTGAATTTTGATCTCATTGTGGAAAGCTCCCATAGCGGGCAGGGAGGTACACACTGTGTCTTCTATCCCCTTATATCTGTTTTCCAACATGCTTTCAGTCTTTGTCTTGGAATGAGATTACTTGTTTTTTTCCTGGCCCTCGCCGGAGTCCTAGCTGGGAGGGAAGCAGTCAAATGCATATTTATTGTTTTGGGAGATGATATTTTTTTCCTTGTAAATCATCTCTCTGTTATGTATTATTACTATATTTGTTATTTTTTAATGTATAATGTAAGCATTTGAGTGTGTTCCTCTTTGTTGGATTTTGTTCTTGTGTCCGGATAAGACTTATAGGTGATCTCAAACTTAGTACATTGGTGATACGCTCTTGGAATCTACATCTGATCCCTATTTGTTCCCAGTTCCCCTATGTCTTACTTTCTCTTGGATGCTTCAACTGTAATTCTAGAACTTTTTACTATCCAATTTTCTTCCTTTTTACTGGCGCTGATATAACCTAAATGTGTTGCAAGCGCCGTAAAACCCTTAAAAACAAAACAACAATCATTGTGGAAAGTGTCATTTTAACGATTCAAATGTGCTGGTACTAAACCCGATAATTGAGCAACATTTGGACTAGCCTCTGTCATCTCAAACTTGTTAGTGTTAGTAATAGTAATTAAAAAGGCTGACTTTTATATGTTGCGATTCGATGAAGGGGGGGGGGGGGGGGGGGGGCTTCGGCACACATCGCCCCTCATCCCGGGCAAAATGAGCGTTCCTTATTTTATTTTTGAAAAGTTGGCAGCTATGTAGAACTATCTGAAAGAATCAGATATGGCAGAATAAAAAGTCTTTCTACTAACCCTAACTTAATTGGCCAATGTAGCTTTATGTTCAGCATTTTCTAGATACCTAATGTAAAATTTCACTATTCTTTTTATGATAGTTTTAAGAGTTGCAATCTTTAGAGGTGACTGTCAAGAAATGACACCTCTGTGCATTTAATTTCATTCTTTCTTTATCCCCTCATCCTTAATCAGAATAATAATAATTAATAATGAAAAAAAATGCAGCAACGACAGCTTAGAACGGCATAAAGTGCTTAAGAATTATTTTTTTTGCATTAAACTTTATTCAAACGATTTTCAACACTTTTGCTTCACAGTTTATGCTTTTTAACAAATGCAATTAAGCAACTTACCAGCAACAACATATTGGTTTGTTATCATTTGAGGGTTTTATCAGTAAAACTGTTTCTATCCTTTTATGTTGCACTGTACACATAGCAAACTTCATGCTTTTATTTGGTGACCAAAGACTTATGTGATACAGTGGATGAATGTTTGTGATGGCTTTTGGAACTGAAATAAACCTGCAATATGATTTGTAGACTTCTATCGTTATGTATCATTTTTCGGTCAAATGTAAATGTAATTTTACACGAGCTTGATGTATCATAAAACCCACAATGAGCTCAACGTGCAGCTGGTAGTAGATTTATATGGACACGAACAACGTTGTTACAATTCAGTAACGTACTCCAATTAACACAAGTGAGACTGTAAATGAGACTTTTACAATGACTCTGCATCGCCACAAATATGGATTCGAACCCTGGCAACTCGGGCGTCAGACGAACTGTCTACCACGAAACCAAAGCAAGCATTGTGCAAGTTAAAGTGAATGAGATGTTGATTGAAGCCGTTCATTGTGTCCATCAGATCTGCTGTCCTATCCATCCAACTCCATTCACTCACTGGGTGGGGTTCCCGACTTCCCATAATGGGCAGGGACGTACTCGTTGCGTCTTCTATCCCCCTATGTCTGTTTTCCAACTTGTTTTCTGTCTTTGTCTCGGGATGGGATGGGATTACTTGGTTTTGTCCAGGACCTGGCTGGGAGGGAAACAGTCAAATGTATAGTTCGAGTTTTGGGAGATTATATTTTTCCCTTGTAAATCATCTGTCTGTTATGCTCTTTATTGTTTTGTTTACATATTATTTATGCTTTGTAAACATTTGAGTGTATCCCTCTTTGTTGGGACCTGTGCTTGTGTCTGAATGAGACGTTTAGGTGATCTCAAACTAAGTACTTTGATAGTGGGCTCTTGGAATCTACTGTTTCCTATTTGAAACAAATCCCCTTTGCCTTACTTTTTCTTGGGTGCTCTAATTGTAGTTCCAGAACTTTTTACTATCCCATTTTCTTCCTTTTTACTGGCGCTGATATGACCTTAATGTGTTGCAAGCGCCGTAAAACCCTTAAAAACAAAACAAAACAAACCAAGTCCATTCAGTGGTATACAACAACAACAAATAAACTCCTCTGCCTGGTCCCTTCTATCTCTGATCTTAACCTGGGTCGTCAGGTTTCTAAAGGGGTCGGGGACTGCAAAAACAATGGCGCACGGAGCAACTGGGAATATTTTTTGCCGTGTTTGAGTCCCAGGTTATTTCCCTGAGCGCCCCTTCTGAGGGATGGACCTTCCCAGGAGTTAGTAAATGCGTTGCTCGGCCACTTCACTCTACGCACACTGGATAAGCTTCGACACTATGGCCATGAAGCTCTTAATCTTAAGGACTTACTTTATTTTAGACAATTTGGTGGTAGCTCACTTGAAAATGCACTCTTAGGTATACACATATATAAACATATACTGGGCTCCCTAAAAGGGTTTTTTAATGTGGTCTCCCTAAAAACATGTTTTTACCAAATGTCTCCTTAAAGCTACAGAAACACTTAGTAAAACATTAGGGGGACCGAGTAATTTTCTATATACCATTGTGATCATCAAGCATCAGAATTGTGTTCATAAATCATTGTAGGGAATCAAACTATACTCATTTGAACAAAGATTGAACAGTTTAATCAATTTGAACAAGACATATGCTTGGTCCTCCAATTGGTGCATTTCACAGTGGTCACCTTAATAGTGGATTGATACTTATATATATATATATATATATATATATATATATATATATATTATAATTATATATATGACGACGTCCACGAGTACAGTTTGTCATACTTTTCATCACTGCTTGATATTTTAGTCTAACAATGAATAGAAATTTCATATAGGAATTCAAATGGATAATAAATCAAATTATCAAATTTAATTAAAGGATTTTTATCGTACATAATTTTAAATATTCAGGTGGTCGTTAATGAATTTGATCGTACATAATTTCTAATTTTCAAATGGTCGATTATGAATTTATCTTTCATAATTTATAATATTTAAATGGTTGATTAATATGAATTTATCATACATTATTTTAATTATTCAAGTGGTGGATTATGAATTTATTATATACAATTTTAAACATTCAAGTGGTCGATTATAAATTTGTCTTACATAATTTTAAATATTCAAAAGGTCAATTATGAATTTGTCGTACATAATTTTAAATATTCAAGTAGTCTATTATGAATTTATACAAACTCTTGATGCTTTTCTCATGTTATCATGCATGAATTGATATAATCTCAGACTAACATCACGATAACGACACGTTTCCATGTTCAATGAGCAAATACATGCATAGTTGTTGTTGTTTTTTTGTTTTTTTTTCTATAAGCACAAAATATACCAAAAAAAGATTATAATGAAAAGAGAAGACTCTTATTTTCTCTTTTTAACGCATTGTTAATTTTTAAATATTGATTTATGAATAATTTACTCATGTTGATTTGTAATAAGTTTGACTATGTAATGTTTACTATATTTTAATGACATTGATTTAATAGTCTTTTATCTCATGCTTAATCAGTTCAATGAGTTTAAAATGTTGCTATTGTTTGTTTTATGAAAACGTTATGCCTCTTAATTCGGTTTTAAAATACTTAATTGCTTTTCGTCTCATCATTGTTTCTAATTTTTCTTTCATTTTTTTAACAAGTTCTATTTGTAAATTTATAAAACGTGAAAGTTACTGTGTGAAATTTAAGGTGGAAAATGTGATCCCTTTCCGAAGTTTGGAACTTGAAAATGTTAAATTCTAAAACAAACAACAACAAAAAAAGACTTCTATACTTTATCTTGCAAACACGAATTAATAGGACAATCTGTTTTAATTAAAATTGACATAGATTGTCATCACTACGTATATTGTAATGAGTAGATACATGTAATATCATCTACTGGTCACAGCGTAAGAAATGAAACTATTGATTACTAGATATTATTTCTATTAGCGATATATTATAATTTGAAATACATCACTTTTCAGTCACATAATATGACAACTTGAGCTCCGGGTTCGTCATTGATATTGCGTTGGCAGATATTATTATTATTATTATTATTATTATTATTATTATTATTATTATTATTATTATTATTATTATTATTATTATTATTATTATTATTGTTATTGTTGTTGTTATTATTATTATTATTATTATTATTATTATTATTATTATTATTATTATTATTATTATTATTATTATTATTATTATTGATATTAAGTTTTGACGGTTACTGTGGTATGGGACAACAAAATTTAAATTGTTGGAGAAAGCCAATTGTTCGTAGACTATGTGACAAGGGTTTTATATGGTTAGGCATTCCTTATCATGAGTTTGATTTTTCGTATTTTTTGTATTTTTGTATTACATTTAACAAGGGGTTGGGTTTATACACAAAACGTGTCCTAACACCATGTGGGCAGCATGTGGGAATGTAATGTGCATGTTTACTTTCACTTGTTTATGTGTAGTTGTTGTTGTTTGTTTAGATTATCGGGAAACCACAAATCAGAATATCATCCTTTGATTTATAAAATATGAGTTTGAATAATTTGTTATCAGATTTGGTGAATAATCAAAAATTGAAAACAATTCATTTGTTGCACAAATCTCGACTGAAAGTAGTTGTTGCGTTATATTAAAAAATAAGAACCCCCTCCCCCAAAAAAAAGAACAACAAACAAACCAACAGAAACAGAAAAAAATCCCCAAAAACTCCTGAAAACAAAAACAAACAAAAAAAAAAAAAAATAATAATTCTCAAAACTAGTCTTGGCCCCGGACTTTTTTTCTTCTTTTCTTCGTCTGAAGATGGGTTGGTTTTATTTCGACTAAACTAATCATAATTCACAGTAAATCGCTCTTTCTTAGCTAGGGGACTCGAACTGGGGCAGTTAGACGGAATCCGGCCACAAGAAAAAACATTAGCAAACCTGCCACGCGTAGTCTCAGTTTGTGTGTTATTTTAAACATTGTTTTTTTTTAATAGTTTTTTTTTGTTTCTTTTTTTTTGTTAAAAAAAAATAATTTGGACTATTTTTTGTAGATTCGAATTTTCTGACCAATGACAAAACATTGATATTATAGTCAAAAGTTAATATGTGACTGAAATTATCCTGACTGACTGACTGGGTGGGGATCCTGACCTCCCATAGTGGGCGGGGAGGTGCATGCTGTGTCTTCTATCCCCCCATAACCGTTTTCCAATTGTTTTTTGTCGTTGTCTTGGAATGCGATTACTTAGTTTTGTCCTGACCCTGGCCAGAGTTCCTTGGCTGGGAGGGAAACAGTCGAATGTAAAGATACAGCTTTGGGAGATGATATTTATTCCCTTGTAAGTCATCTCTCTGTTATGCATTGTATTATGTTTTATTTACATCTTATATTATATGATTTGTAAACATTTGAGTGTATCCCTCTTAGTGGGGACCTGTGCTTGTGTCTGGATGAGACTTTTAGGTGATCTCAAACTAAGTACTTTGATAGTGTGCTCTCGGAATCTACATCTGTCTGTTTCCTATTTGAACTAATTCCCCTTTGTCTTACCTTTTCTTTAGTGCTTTAATTGTAATTCTAGCACTTTTTATTATCCCATTTTCTTCCTTTTTACTGGCGCTGATATGACATTAATGTGTTGCAAGCGCGTAAAACCCTTAAAAACAAACAAAAACAAAATATCCTGACTGGCCTGATTCATTTATAAACCATCTCGAAGTGACAATTCGCAGAAGTAATGGTGGGAATTATGCATTTCAGGTAGATATATTTTTTCTCTCTTTAAAATATAATTTTCTCAGGAAAAAAAAAATAAAAATCAGATTTTAAAAAATGAAGGATGCCCTTTTTTCCAGTGAAAGCCGGAAAACCGACATTTTGTGAAATCTTCCGGCTATCAGGTTTTATTTTACGGAGTGGCTATTCGTCAGTACTGACCCCCAGGCGCTGGCACCTGCGGGTCAGTACTGACGAACAGGCACCGGCGTCTGGGGGTCAGTACTGACTAATACTATTACTAGTACTGATGCCAATTGGTCAGTTCTGACCTGGCCACGGGCGTTGACGGTACCAAAATTATGGGAAAATGCCATTTTTAAAAATAACTTGCTCTACGACAAATAAATCAGCATTTCCTGTCCCATACTAGTACTAGTCGCAGGGAAGCCTTTGTTTTCACTAAATTTTTTTGTCGGTTTACGTGAGATTTTTAATAAATATATCAATTGATTAAACAAGTGAAATTAATTGTCCAATCCTGAGAAAAAGACCAAATTTGGTGTTGAAACGCCAAACTGGAAGCCCTATATTTCGGTTCATCCAACGCGCATGCTCACTGCACTGATGCGTGGCGCCAGAACTGAAAGTAAAAGCTCTTTCATTGTCTCGTCTTTCTTCATTCCTGTCATTTGAAATTCGGCTTGCTCGCATCTTACTGAGACAGGAAAAGTAGAAAACGGTAAGGGCTGCCTGAAGCCGGTGATCGTAAAATACTAACGAAAGAGTGAAAATGAAAGGCTTCGTATGGGAACAAAACAGACAATGGACGTTTCGGGTACAAACCCTTCATCAGCACAACAATACACAAATAAACGTGGAAAACAAATAAAATATAATGAAAAATAACTTGTATCGTCTGTAGAGGATAGGGCGCCCCGGGGTGGGGGGGGGGGGTGATCTGACTGATAAGAAAAGGTCAGCGTCAGGGAACAGAACCTTCCAGAAAATAATGGAAGATAAAAGACATATATTATGATATATACGTGGTAGTAGTAGTAGTAGTAGTAGTAGTAGTAGTAGTAGTAGTAGTAGTAGTAGTAGTAGTAGTAGTAGTAGTAGTAGTAGCAGTAGTGATAGTAGTAGTGAGTGGTAGTAGTAATAGTAGTAGTAGTAGTAGTAGTAGTAGTAGTAGTAGTAGTAGTAGTAGTAGTAGTAGTAGTAGTAGTAAGCTGTAGTGAGACAGTAGGGGGCGTGGTGAAAAAGTCACGGCGGAGGTGGGGTTGGGGGGGGGGGGGGGGTTGTTGAATGAACGAAGGTCGAATCTTCGCGAAGGAAATACGAACGGTCGGATGGCTGGCGATGTGATAGTAAAGTGGAATATAGATAGATAACTATGCGATTACGTGCTCTCTGTGTGGGATTGCTTACGTTGGTGAGACCGGAAAGAGGCTGGGTGACAGATTCGTGCAGCACTTGCGCGACATATCGAACTGTGCAGACACTTCAATCTGCCGGACTACTGCGATGTACAGCGCGCGCGCGCGCGCGCGCGCGTGTGTGTGTGTGTGTGTGTGTGTGTGTGTGTTTAGTTTTTTGCCATTCGGACACTTCCACCCGCCGACGTAGGGAAACTCACCTGATCAAGTCGTTGGGAACACTGACTCCACGCGGACTCAACACCAGGATTGACCACCACTAACCTCCACTTCGTATCCCGCTGTGCAACCACCTCTTAGTCAATACTATCTTTGAGCCTTTTCGATGTCAACGTCACCCATATATTCATAACCACCACCGCCACTACTACTACTACTACTACCACCACCACCACCACCACTACTACTACTACTACTACTACTACTACTACTACTACTACTACTACTACTACTACTACTACTACTACTACTACTACTGTTCATACAACTACCCTCTCTCTCTCTCTCTCTCTCTCTCTCTCTCTCTCTCTCTCTCTCTCTCTCTCTCTCCAATTCCCCCTCTCTACCGGTCCGCCCCCCCCCCCCCCCTTTTTTTCCCTTCTCTCCCCTCTTTTCTATCTATCTATAGATAGTATGCAGATGACGTCACTCATGCCTTTGTTATTGTTTTTGCCATCCGCGTCTGTGAGTTGTTCTCACTAAACTGTATTAACCAGACTATAAAAGTTCATGGTTACACAGAGTTCGTGTGTTGGTCCGTTATACTTCCGGATGGCAATGTTGTGAACTCCTTGGCCAAGCGCATTCTATCTATATTCCACTTTACTATCACATCGCCATCCGACCGTTCGTATTTCCTTCGCGAAGATTCGACCTTCGCTCATCCAACAACCCCCCTCCCCCGCCCCACCTCCGCCGTGACTTTTCACCTCGCCCCCTCCAGTTTCACTACAGCTTTCTACTACTAACTACTACTACTACTACCACTACAACTACTACTGCCACTACTACTACTACCACTACTACTACTACTACTACTACTACTACTACTACTACTACTACTACTACTACTACTACTACTACTACTACTACTACTACCACCACCACTAATATGTCTTTTATCTCCCACCCACGTCTTATAGTCGGTGTTACGATTTAAGAAGCCGTACTTTAAAATTGCGTTCACAAGTTCAGTTATTTTCAGTATATTCTTATAATAATAATAAATAAATAAAATAGAATTCCCTTTATTCATGGAAAATTTGTATCCAGGGTCTATACCAAGGGAAGGCTGGAATAACCTAGGCATCAGCCGCAGTTCAGCGCCACAAGTCGAGCTAGGGCGAGGTGACTAGCTCAAGGTTAAACAGGACAGCGGCGGCGGTTGATCGAACTCGGTACCTTTCGGGTACGAAACAAAGACCGTACCGCTGAGCCACGCTGCCCAAAAATAGAATAATCTATTCGTTATCAAGTTTCTCCTCCTTTCCGTTATTTATTATCATTATCATTATTATTATTATTATTATTATTATTATTAGTATTATTATTATTATTATTATTATTATTATTATTATTATTATTATTATTATTATTATTATTATTATTATTGTTATTATTATTATTATTATTTTGCATGACAAAAAAAAAAAAAAATTTAAAATCCTCATCAATAGAATGGACAAAGTATTATAAAAGAATCGTAACAGGAAATATTATATAACACATTTTCCTCTTTTTTTTTTCTTTAAATTAAGCTATAACGAAAATATACAGGGAAAAAAAAACAATTAAAAAAAAAAAACAAACAAAAAAAAAAAAACAACAACAAAAACCCAAAGAAATAGAATGGACAACATAAAATAAAAAAGAATCTTACGGTGGCTTGAAATAACGAGTCATATCGTTGCCCCAACGGCATCTAACGCGTTAGAAATCAAACTTATCTAAGTGACCAAGTGTTACTGTGTGCCATCGGATAAGTTGGCCTGAGAGCCTGGGATTTTAATTGTTTGTTTTTTTAATGGTATACTTTAGGAAGTGACGAATAAGTGTGAAGAGGTCTTTGCACTGACGAACAGGTCCGATGTTCGTCAGTGCTGATCAATGGTGGGCAGTGGCACAGACCGAAGAGAGGTTGTCTGTGGGCAGTGCCACCTGTTGTTCAATACTGACCAATAGACACCAGGTTATTGGTCAGTACTGACCTCCAGGCACTGGCGTCTGTTCGTCAGTACTGACCCGCATGTGCTAGCGCCTGGGAGTCAGTACTGACCAATAGCCCTAGCCTTTATTTTATTATTATTATTATTATTATTATTATTATTATTATTATTATTATTATTATTATTATTATTATTATTATTATTATTATATTATTATTATTATTATAATTATTAATATTATTATTTTTTTTGGCTAGAGTTTTGAAATGTTGAAGTTCTTTTCGTTTTGTTTTTGTTTTAAAATGAAACTATTAGTAGTTTATAAGGGGGAAGGGGGGGGGGGGTGAGGAGGTACACGAATGTATCCTTTTATGTGATTTAAAAGTAATATCTAGTAACGAGGAGAAGCTCTGCGCGAAATATTTTTATATGGTCTTCAGCTGCAAAAAATCCAGGCTATTTTGTCCGGCAAAGGACATCTGTTTTGAAACCTTGTTTTTTGCCGGTCTTCACTTAGCGTGTAAATGCTTTTTTTTTCTCATTTGACAGATTTAACTGTTTGTAAGAATGACCCCCTATCTCCCCTTTCCCACTCCGAAAAAAAAAAAAAAAAAAAAAAAAAAACCCAAAAGAAAACACCCAAAAAACTCCATAATGGATAAACAAGAAACTTTGTCAAGTAAATTTTTCAATTGGAAATTGAAATTACACCGATCTTTGCAATTATAGCTGTCATCAGAAGGTGATGGGAATGAAACAATGTTCATTGAAATAAATGGAAAAAAGTCTGATTGAATTGTATGTAAATTGCCAAAAAAAAACAAAAAAAAAACAAAACAAAAAACCAACACAAAAAAAAAACAAATCAAAATAAAAAAAAAAGAACCCCTCCCCACCCCCCCCCCCCAAATAATTCAAATGTAGGTTTGTTGTTTATATATTTATAATTTAGAATATCGAAATGAAGTAACGTTGATTTGACTGATTTGGAATTTTTGCATTTATGAGATTTGAGACGTGTGGGTGCAGGACTGGAGGAGGGGGGATGGAGAGGGAGGGGGGGGGGGGGAGGGTTGTTTGTTTGAACGGAAAAATAATTATGAAGCTCTTTGCGTACGATGACTCTTTACAAATGCTCTTATAGTATAGGTTCTCTTACTCATTTAAATATTATATATATCGTGGAAACATGAAATTGAATGCATAGTCTATTCACTTACTGTCGCCATTGGTTACTCTAGTTTACAGATAGTCGCAATTTGTTGTTTTATTCCAGTTTACAGATGGTTGGCTTTCTCTGACAATATTAATAATTATAATAATGATGGTAATAATAATAATAATAATAATAATAATAATAATAATAATAATAATAATAATAATAATAATAATAATAATAATAATAATAATAATACGCAGTTCTTTGATGTATAAGTGTAGAAAAACCAAAAATACAACAAAAAAAAAACAAACAAAAAAAACAAACCCATCTTAATAAAAGATTATAAACTTTGCTTATTAAATGTCCTAAATTTGTAAGGATAATGTGACAATTACAAGAGCGAAATGTCCATGATGTTTATATATATATATATATATATATATATATATATATATATATATATATATATATATATATATATATATATATATATATTATTTGGGTCTTATTCGTCAATGTCTTTATGCTTGTACGCCTGCGCTACAATACAAATGATCTAATTACTACCTTCAATTGCCTTCACCCTCCAAAGCACAGCGCCGATCACAAAAACTCCTGATGTTCCATGCTAAATTTTGATTTTAAAGCAAGCTATGTTGTTGGTTTGTTTTCGTTTCTTTTGTTTGTTGTCTTTTTTTTTCTTTTTTTTTTTCTTAACTCACTCAATCCTAGAGATGTTTGTTACTTTTCAAAATTGGAAACAAATGTATTAGAAATAAACATGTGCATAGATATTTTATTCAACATTTAAAAATGAAAAACATTAGCTTTGATAGTATGCCTATAATTTGTCTCAGAAAAATGTAAGAAATAGACATGAGGTAAAAGTAACCCGGGTAAACAACGGATATAGTCGGTGTTAGGGTTGAATGAGTTTTACTCACTCAACCTTAAAACCGACTATATCCGTTGTTTACCCGGGTTACTTTTACCCCATGCCTATTTATTACATTTTTCTGAGACAAATTATAGGCGTAGTATCAAAGCTAAACGTTTATTTAGTTTTTACATGTGAATTGTAGTTGAATAAAACTATCAATGCACATGCCCATTTTTAATACATTTTTTTTCCAATTTTGAAAAGTAACAAAAATCTCTAGGATTGAGTGAGTTAACCATCCCTCCCAGCTTTTTTGTGTTCCATCCTTGCGCTTCCGCATAAAGGCTAGTAATCGTAAATATTTCTTGGGGGTAATCAAATTAAAATGATGACACATGATTTCTGTAACTAAGCGTCCGTGGGGCACTTTGTTCCACTTAATTGATGACGACCAATCGCAATACAGCAACAATCGCAATACAACAAGACAAGCAAACTGCCGTTCCCGGACAAAACTCTTCAATTTTATTTCAACCAGAAAACATACAATTCATGGTATATTATGGGGGCGCCCGTAGCTCAGTTGGTAGAGCACTCGCTTCACACGCAAAGAGACCGAGATCGATTCCGGGTGCAGTCGAGATTTTCTTCTGATCCCCCCTGTGTACCCAGCACTGAATGGGAGCTGGGTCTGTTAGATCTGGCGGAAAGTACTTTGCGATTGACTAGCGTCCTGTCCAAAGGATAGCAAATAGCAAGCAATTGTTATTGTCCATTTCACGCTATAGAAACCGGGATGAACTCTGGCTCCATGGGCCTAATGGCTCTGAAGGACTACATGCTAAATTATTGATCGGTTTTTGGACCGAAGACACCAAAGACAACTTAAAAGGATTGTTTGATATATTTTCGATATAACAGAAAGGAAATGTTTTCTGCCTAACAGGGAAAACAAATGAATGAATTTATTAAGCTACGAGCAAAACAAAAAAATGAATATAACAGCATAAAAATCAACAAAATATCAAACACATAACTTTTCGGAATCAAAACCATTCTTTAAAATTATTTTTTATAAACACCCCAAAAATCTTGAGCTATTATATAGAGCAATATCCACTAAACGTGCTCAAAGCGCTTAAAAAGGGTCCCTGACCAACAGCAACATGTGTAACATGTAGAACGAGGCATGCCGCCTATTAGGCGATATTACATTTTTTTTCCGACAGAGACAACGCTGTTAACAGCCAGGTACTCATTTTATACCTGAGTACGGTGAGAGAATGTGAGTAATGAGGTTTCCAAGGACTCAATGATGCGCCAAGCCAGGCTTGAACCCAGGACCTTCCGATCCGGAAGCGAGTGTCATAACCACAAGACCACATAGCCCCACCATTAACAACCATTCACGAAAACAATACACCACATAAAACCCGATAGACGACAGAGATGTATTTGGTACATACGTCTTGTCTTGTCCGTAAGTAATGTTATTTCCCTGCTTTGGGAAATGTAACTAATTTGAGAAAACGCTAATGCCGTGACCATGACAGTTTATTTGGGTTGGCCGATTTTCTTGAAAGGTTTTGTATATATCAACGATTTGATTTATTTCTCCCTGGT
>NC_088369.1:27981057-28016057 GCF_034508935.2 Berghia stephanieae | reverse complement strand
GGAAGAGTTTCGTCTCTGGCCGAAATGATAGTGTCGATCAATTTCTGGTGTTGTAGGGCGAATTAAGTAACACTTAAAAGAGGTGCGCCTTCAAAAGAAAAAAAAAAGAGCACCCCCTCGCCCCCCCCCCCCCAAAGAAAATAATAAAGAAACCAAACAACAAAACATTGCTTTTCTCAACCCATTGTCTGCAGCAGCTTATTTTCTTTCACTGCGATATTGATTATCTGTGATGTTGCGTATTTCGTGTTGTTACTGAAGTCTGTTACTGAAGTCAAGTCGTGAAAGATGAATGATGTCAATTTTAAACCCCAAACATCAGTTGATTAAGATGACCAACAAATCTGAGATTTCAAAGATTTCTCGTATTTTTTGAAACCTTGTGTTCGTCATGCCTTGTTTTATATATTAAGCAATCCAGTTGAGAGATAGAAGAGGAAGGGAGAGAGAGAAAGAAAGAAGAGAGAGAGAGAGAGAGAGAAAGAGAGAGAGAGAGAGAGAGAGAGAGAGAGAGAGAAGGGGGGGGGGTGCTTGGACAATTTGCTTCCTGGTGTCACGATCCAATCAAACTGACCCCTATAGAAAATTTTCCCTTACATAAAATTTTGGATTTAGGAAACAAAAGTAAACATAGCCTTTAGTTCCTTCATGGCGAATTTGACACGTGTGTCTACAAAAACATTATCACCGGTTTCTTTGGCCATCACATGTTGTATTTCGTGGTTTTGATAAGAGGCCCAATTTCATAAACTTAAACAATAGCAACACAATTTTAGTGTAGTGTAAATATGATATTTTCTCTATAGTGCTTTTACTATCTTTATATGTGAACCATCGCCTCAATCTGGTGTAATGTCGGACTGAATCAGATTTCAAGATGGGAATTGAATGTTAAAATGATAAAAAATAAGGAAACTTTTGTTTTTCTGTGATTAATATATAATAAAGTATGAAAATTTAATCAAAGTTTAATTTTCTGACATTAAATTCAATTTCAGCTTTTAGTTCACTCCGACACCTTACCAGTTTGACTTGATGGATTACAGTTTCTTCGTATTCCCAGATGACCAGAAAAATTAGTCGCTGATATGGCTTTGATATATTGATAACTTCATGCACATGGGACAGGTTACACACTTCATGAGATCTGTTAACAAAAATGTACAGAGTGCATTTAGAGTTAAATGTGAAATTATTTTCATAGCCCTCTGATATTGATAAAAGAAAAAAGAAAAATGGCTCGGGTTCAATTGAAAATAATAATATATGGTAATTATATTTGGCCAAACCCCGTATCTAAACAAGCTCAGAGCGCTTAACAGTAAAGTGACAACTTTCATTCAACCATACAAGCACTCAAACATGCAGTTTGAAACAAAGCAATATAATTCTACAGCGTTACATATTAGAAAGAAACGTTTTAAGAAAATAAAAACAAAATGATCAACTAAAATGTGTATTTCTGAATATTTAAAACTTACTTTATTTCTAACATCTCTGCTTCATCCAGATAATAGTCTGTAGTTTAGTATAGGGATCCAACAGAGGTAATCGTTACAGAGATATCTTCTTCATGCCGTGAAGCAATACCGCTCACCGGCACTGGAAATTTATATTTTGAGAAGGCCGGATTTTAAAACTTATTATCGTATGCTGGTTCCAATATTATTGATGGAGTTATATGGATAAACATTTAAATTGACGTTCAGACCTGTAGCATTAATGAGTAAAGGATTTGTAAGCGTCTAGTATTTTTCTGGTCATCCGGCTACCTATCTTAGTTGATTTCACAATAGATATTGCCTTCACTCAAACAGACCATACATTAATATGCATCCCAGATCGTCCATTGTTTGTCCTCATTCCGTCTCTACATTCCTCATGTCCCCTCTCTCCTTATTATTCAATTAATGATATTTTCACAATTTCTTTTTTTATATCCAACACCACTTCCTCCTCCCACACAGAGATGAGGTGAAGAACGTTCAGCTTACTAGGCGCACCCAAGGCGCCTTGCTCGTTCCATTCTTCGTGTCAACGAAGGTCATCGTGTTTTTCACATTTCTGGCCCTGACAAATTTCACAGACACGGCCATGACAGCATATCGTGTGTTTCTCACCATCGGTGCCTTCCAGGCCTGTCGTGTAGGAGTCGTTTTATTCATATCGTTTGCCATTTCACACTTGGCAGAGGGTAAAATCGTGCTGGCAAGGGTAGAGGTGAGCGAGCATGGTCGTATTTTGTGCCTTCATAACTTTTGTCCTCCTCAAGCGTTTAAGTTGTAGAGCTGTAGATAGTCACATTTTCCGTATTTTTTTTTTTTTATTGTTTTTTTTTTTAAATTCCCAAAATCTGACCATGCGTACATTCCAGCATTTTGTCGGTGTGAATTTGACGGTGAATGTTTAATTTGAAGTGCTGATTATCAATTGTGGTTTAAACTTAATACTCTCATTTAGGAGAGTGAATCAATTCTCTAAAGCGGTAAAAGACTTCAAATGTCGTTACTCTAATCATTTCGACATTAACTTCAGTTTTTTCCCCCTGGATAGTTCATACCGACATAATACAAGATCAACGCGGTTGGTCGCGTCACAAATGTAATACACACTTATGTAGTCAAGACAATATTCCTTGAATCTCACCATTAAAAATTTAACAGACGCGGCAATGACACCATGTCGTGTGTGTCAAGAGAAATTCCAAGGAATTCTCAAACCTTTTCTGTGTTTTTCACCATCGGCACCTTCCAGCCTGTGTAGAATTCGTTCTATTTATATTGTTTGCAATTTCACGCCTAGTACGTTTTTTTTAAAGATCATATTTTCCATTTTTCTTATTCCATCAACACACAAGTAGAGAATCCTTTCCACCGCCACCTGCGTTTTATCTCTTGATAAGTAGGATTTATGATCCATTGCACAAAACCTGCCACCAAAACTGATGATTTTGAATAAATGCTTCTTCTTTTTGAATAAATGCTTCTTCTTTTTGAATAAATGCTTCTTCTTTTTGAATAAATGCTTCTTCTTCTTCTTCTTCTTCTTCTTCTTCTTCTTCTTCTTCTTCTTCTTCTTCTTCTTCTTCTTCTTCTTCTTCTTCTTCTTCTTCTTCTTCTTCTTCTTCTTCTTCTTCTTCCTCCCCTCTTCTTCTTCCTTTTCTTTAGGCGTATACTTGTTGAACGTGGACTCCCAAACAGTCAGACGGAACTTCTTTCTGGATATCATTTGTGCCATGCGTCCTGCCTTTGTAGTTCTCCTCATTCAGTTTGCTATGACTTGAAACCTGACCACCTCCTCCTTGACCTCCCTCTGCTCCTCTTGCCCTCGCAGCACCCTCCATGCAAAGCTTTTCTATTGAGGTGTCTTTTGATATGGCCAAAATATATGAAAGCTACAATTTCTTAATAGTTGACACGAGTTGGCAATCCTTGAGGTCTATTCTTTCCAAGACGCAGATCTTTGATGTTTTGGCTGTCCATAGGATTCTTAGACTCTTCTGTAGCACTTCATCTCGAATGCACTTATCATTCTCTTTTCATCTGTGTAATTGTCTGTGATTCACAGCCGTATGTCGCTATGGGGAAAATGCAGGTTTCTATTACTCTTCTCTTTAGGAACTATCCCTGGCACGTCCAGATTGGGTACAGTGCAGTTAGTTTAGCTTACGCAAGTGCTAATCGGTGTCATATCTGGACCTGACTTGCCATCTGCCTCTATTCTTCAGCCAATATCGGTAACATTTTCTATATTTACCAGTCGCTCCCGCCTTTGTATATATACATTGTTGAGCGAGGGCTCGTCTTGTCCCGGTCCATGCTTTCAGTTTTCTTTGCATTGCGATGAAAGCCCTTGTCTTCGTTGTGCTTCTTTTAAAAATCTATCAAATTGTCGAGTCCCTCCGGAGATTGGGTCATCAGAATAGTGTCATCTGCGTAGTGCGCAGAACGTACATGTCAGCGCCCTCGATATGGATGTCTTCAAAATCAAGATCATGTCCGTCACTCTTTACTTCTCTTGTGATTGCCTCTGTGTACATGCTATATATTGATGTTATGTAACTTTGTCTTACACCTCGTCCTATATGAAACCATTCGCTTTTTCCACTTTCGTGTATCACTGCAACGTCTGCATTTTACATGATATCATATTTATAATAAAAAAAGAACAATTTTTGTATTCAATTCTAGCCTTTACAGGAAGCCAACGGAGACGTATTAGCATTTTGGTTGGACAACCAAAATAAGTGTTTCCTAAGATTAGACGAGCGGCATTGTTTTGAACTCGTTACAATCTATTGAGTTTCTTATCTAGGAGGCAAGCAATGAGAAAATTACAACATGACTTTAACCATGTTGTAAATTTGATGCTCCATGGATAAACTGTTGTCTAAAATAACACAAGCTTGTTAGACAAGGAAACGGAAGCATCACCAATTTTCAGGCAGAGCAAATCAATGCCTTGGAAGAGCAGATCAACACTTCTGTTTTACTATCATTAAGCTTTAAATTATTGCCGCCTATCCATGACTTAATACAAGAACAACATTTTTCTATACTTTTAACTCGTGATGGGAGTTCGCTGACATGGCATCTATTTTTAGTTGAGTGTCATCTGCGTGTTTATGATGATCTACCCCGTGTGATTCAATTATTTTTGCTAATAGAATTAAGTAAAGTGCAAACAATCTAGGACCTAAAACTGACCCCTGTGGCACAGCTTGATTTAAATTAAAAATGTCAGAGAATCCCCCATTAACTGTGACTCGTTGAGTTCTCCCGTGAGGTAAGAATGGAACCATGCCAGAGCAGTACCACCAATGCTAAAATAATCATGAAGTCTGTCACACAGGATTGAAGGATCTCTAGTGTCATGTGGAGCCGACAAATCTAAAAAAAAGTAAGAATTGAAACCTTTCCATTGTCCCGGGCATCAAAAGATCATTCGTTATTTTGAGCAATGCGATGTCTGTGCTGTGGTTTTCACGATGAGCTGACTGAAAAGGTTCGTCTAAATTGTTTGATTCATTGTGATAGATTAACTGTTTTAAAATGACTTTTTCGAGATTTTTAGACAAAATCGGAGGTTAGAGATAGGTCTATAGTAGTTTTTTAAAATTCATCTGGGTTGAGATTATATTTCTTTATAATAGGGGTAACAATTGCAGTTTTATATCTGGCTGGCACGGTTCCACTTCTTAGAGTTATTTATTATTTCAGTAATAGTGTCTAACAAAACGTCTGGACATTTTAATAACATTTTAGCTGGTATTGGGTCCAGGCTAAACGTCTTTGGTGGTGCAGATAAAACTTTGACCTCTTCTGCGGACACTTCCTTGAAGTCTGTGAAAGTTTGGACAGGAATATTGACTCGGGACTAATATTTATAATCAGACGTCATTATTTGGATTATATATATGTATATATATATATATATATATATATATATATATATATATATATATATATATATATATATATATATATATATATATATATATAAAATTGTATTTTTGTCATCTAATTTTTTTTTATGACGACAGCGCTGTTTTGGCAGCTTTCCTGTCTCTTCGAGGCTAAATTGTCAAATGGCCTCTTATTAACAAAAGGTGTGTTTACTTTTTGTCCTTGTGTTTCCGGCTGTTTGTGTGTGAATGTGTGTGTCTGTGTGTATGTGTGTCTGTGTGTGTGTCTGTGTTTATGTTTGAGTGTGTGTATGTGTGGGTTTACATGTAAGAGTAGATTCTCTAAACTGTGCGATTCTATCGTCAGCCGGAGTTTTTCTCTCTCGAAATATGTCTTTTAAAACAGCGGTATCTACTTAATAACAAGCATAATTCTTATTTTTTTATGTCTGTAACCGAATTTTACAATTTTCTGAGAATTTTTGAATTTTCTCGTTTTTCTTCATTTTTTTTCTCACGATCAAATTTAAAGCAGGGATACTTTTGTAAAGATGCTTCAGTAATATAGTCTGTGAAATGTTGTTGAATTGGAGTTATTATTACGGTGTACGGTGGTGGATGGTCGCTAGTAAGAAATTAGATCTGTGTGGGCAAGTGTTGATTTTTCCCCCTTTTTATGCTTGCATATTTTTGTTTTTTTGTTATGGCCGAGTAATATTTTAAGTCGAAACAATACCCATGTGACGTAACGTGTAATAAAAAATGTTACAATGAAATATTGGTTGAAATAGTTTTGAAAGGTGTATTATGATCACCTACGCTCCACTGGCCTGATCATGGGGTTGTTATTCGCGGAATTGGGTTAAAAATTTTGTTGCATGAAAAGGGCTTAAAACCTCCAATTGCTTGAAACCTCTAAATTCTGCTTTAAAAATGTCACTGCATTGCTTTTGCTGTTATCTATTTAGACATGATCTATGAGGTATTTTATCCAACGAAAGTCGGTCTGAGGGAAGGAAAAAGTTAATTTGATTTATTTATTTGTTTATTTTTTTATTGAATTATTTATTTTGTTTATTATGTTTTTTTTCTGCAATCACCACCACAGTGTTTATAGAAATTTTTGCGGTAATTGGAACATTAGTATTTTTCCGTGAAATATTTATTAGGTGTCTCATATCAGAATTCGAGGAAAAGGAATACGGTATGTAAACGAACATGCCTTTTAGAGAGAAAAAAAAAACGGTTTCCTTCAGTTTCTAACCCCTGTTGTTTAATTGGTTCTCATTTGCCTTCCTAATCATGACAGATACTTCCTGTTTATGAAACCAACCAATGATAGCAAATTCATTTTTATGATGTGGATTTGATGATTACTTTCTCCCTGCTGCTTTTATAATCTCTGCATGTTTGCAGCTTCCCCTTTGCTGTTAGATTCAGTTTGTTTTTCCTTGATAATGTAATAATTTCCCCGTGCATTTCAAAGTGTTTTAGATTTATTCGATGAATCACGGTCTCTGAATTGGCCTATCCTTCATTGTCTTTCATGATATCATTTTGCTTTTCTTGATATCAGCTGTATCCCCCTTTATCCAACGTAATCAACCCTTTTCATACAGGTCAGAGATGCAGATCGTTCAGCGTGCACGGCTCCTCCAGGGAGTTTTGTTCATTCCTTACTTCGTGTCCACGAAAGTCTTCGTCTTCCTCACTTTCCTCGCCATAGTACAATTATCAGACAAGACAATGACATCCCAGAGTTTGTATATCACCATTGGCGCCTTCCAAGCGTGTCAAGTTGGAGTCTTACTGTTCATATCCTACGGCATTTCAAATATGGCCGAGAGCAAAACGGTGATAAATAGGATGGAGGTGAGAATTCATGAGAGCATTCGTTGCTTGTAAGACAACAACAATAACAACAATAACAGCAATTACAACAATATCAACATCGGCAACTACTACAAAAAATGCGACCATTACCCGTTATATAAATAGTAGATGTATATTATTTTATACTGTTTTACATCCTCCCACTTCTACTTTTGCCTTATATTTCATTTCTTCGTCCCGATGATGTCAATACAAAATATTACTTGCCGCTTTTGCTAAAAATCATTATGATCCACACATTGCTACGCGGAATGTCCCGACAAGAGTCTACGATTCTATGGAATTAAATTGTCATCCCATCTCCTTTCCCCGATCTCTGCAATCATTTTACATAAATTGTTATGGGTCTCTTACGAACGGGCTAATCTTGTAATCTTGTGTAGGATGTAGTCATTATTTGACTGCATTGAGAAGAAATTAGATAAGCTGGGCGGATTTAAGTAAACGCTTGGCTTTTCCTTTCCTTTCTAAATAAAGCAAATTTCAGATCTCAACTCTGCTCTTGCGCTCGTTTCCACCCGTAGCTCCAGCTACGAAGGCACTTTTTGTGACATGATATATTCTATAGTTCCGACTTTATTATATTATTAAACGTTGTCGTTAAGACATATTTTGAATATGTTTTTGACTCGACGAAATGGAATATTGAAATAGAATAGTATTGAATTGACTTCAAGTTTAACACTCTCTTTTCCAGCTTTCTCTTTTCACATTCGTTACGATTCAACCAACGTTTTTCTCATTTAGATTTCTTTTGTACATCACAATATTTGAAAAAATATTTTTTTTACAATTATCGTAACTTAATGCTGTGTTGTACCGCTTTTGCTGAACATATTAAATGTATAATGTATGTACTTATTCCTTTTGAGTTAGAGTTTTAATATTCTATTTTGATTTTAGTTTTAGATGGCTATGACATTTCGGGGGGTGGGGGGGGGGGATCTTGAAAATGGTTGGTAAGAAGAGGGTTAATTCAATTTTTACGCTTGCAAACCAAAGTCGAGAAAAGAAAAGTGAGTCAGGCACGGCGGATCCAGGGTTGTGGGAAAGTTTTTACGTTGGTGTTGGAAGCATTGTTGCGTTTACCTTACCGTCGGGGTCCTCAAAGCTGCTCGTTGGGTTGTGGTCTTATTCTTTTCATACGCCATTTCTCATGTGGCGGAGTTGAAAGTCACATTCCAACGTATGGAGATGTGGAAACATGGAGATAAATCGTAGTCTTACAGAATTTTCGGCTGACCTGCCGTTAACGTGTCCCGATAGAGTTGGTCTATATTATTTATATAAAGGCGGTATATATTATTCATATTGGGGGGCGATTTGGGTCTTTTCTAAAAAAAAGTTAATTACCTTTATTGGGCGGTTTTAATCATTCTATATCGTCATTATAAGTTAATAAAACAATATTGTTGGTGAAAAATGTAAATTATCTGTACTGATACCCGTTTTGCGACCTAAGTTGGTGTTTTAGCATTAAAAAAAAAAAATCTTGTGGCAAACGTTCCACAAAAACCAATGAAGGAATGACCTCCATATTTTTTCCCCCTCTTAACAAATTAAAGAAATGAGGAGCAGGCACGAGTATAAGAAAAAGATCTGAACAAGTGTGTATGAAAGGTGCCAGACAAAGACAGAAAGAAAACGAGAAGAAAGAAAAAACCATCCCAAAAAATCAAGTCTACCTCGACTGGGGATCGAACCTCAGACCTTCTGATTACCGGTCCGGCGTGCTACCATTACACCACAGAGGCTCCTTTTATCAAAATTGTAGCATAGTGTGTCACCACAGAGAGATTTTACAGCTTTAGCTTATGGAATTTTATTAGAATATTACAAAGTTGAGAATCAAAATGTTATGACAAAATTGATATTAAAAATTTATAATATGGATTATAATTCAAAATACATATAGGTGCCATATCAAAAAATTCTCTCAATGGTGACATAATATATTTTTGAAAAACAAAAGAACAAAACCGGAGAGGTGTATTGATTCTAAAAGTAGAAAGGGGTTTCTTTACCACCAAACATTTTTTTTGGCCATCTTCCATCCACAAATCGTGACACCCCCCCCCCCCCTCCATTTTCCTCTTTCGCCGTCGTTATGATTTCTGCAAAAAACAAAATGTATTACTGTTTTAATTATTATTTGTTGTTGTTGTTGGCTCAAGTAGGGCATTGAGTGGAAACGTCTTCTTTAAATTTAGTAATTTCTTGCATTTATTATTGTTAAATTCTTCTTCTTCTTCTTCTTCTTCTTCTTCTTCTTCTTCTTCTTCTTCTTCTTCTTCTTCTTTTTCTTCTTCTTCTTCTTCTTCTTCTTCTTCTTCTTCTTCTTTTCTTCTTCTTCTTCTTCTTCTTCTTCTTCTTCTTCTTCTTCTTCTTCTTCTTCTTCTTCTTCTTCTTCTTCTTCTTCTTCTTCTTCTTCTTCTTTTTCTTCTTCTTCTTCTTCTTCTTCTTCTTCTTCTTCTTCTTCTTCTTCTTCTTCTTCTTCTTCTTCTTCTTCTTCTACCATGATATACCGTCTCTGGCTTACTTTTGCAAGCAATGCTCTTTAATGTGGCATATCAATATTCTTTTTATTATTCGAGATCTCTGTATCTGATATAGAGCTGCATTATGCTTAGAATCGATTGATGGCAATTTGTTGACACCCGCCGGATTAATGGAATATTGAATATTTTTAAATAATTTGTAAACACGTATTCTTGTTTCCTTTTGTTCGGAGAGTTTTATATTTTAGAATTCTTCTGGAGAATAAAGAGTTCCTGTAGATACTTATTTACAAACTGCTGTTGGATAATGATCACTTATATTTTGTAAATGGGGGGGGGGGGGGGGGTGTCTTGGTTAAGAGCTTTGTATCTTTGATTTCTGTTGTTGGATATTATATCAGTGCTTTTGTTGTCGTTTGTGTGTTTGTTGACTGTAATTACGCTTCAGATACACCCTTATGATTGTATGCGGGCTAGAAACAGCATGTGAACCCTTTTTAGTTCTTCTTCGTTTCTTTTATAGAATTAATTCTCCCTTTTTACTATATTTTTTTTTCTTAAAGACGCTCTGTAGCCAAGAATGGTGTAGGCATTGAAGAACGTTTAATCTTTATGGATGCCCTTCGGTGTGAACCGCCTTCATTTTCCTACTATTTGGCATGTTTGAGTCGGAAACGCTTTAAAAACTAATCATTGCCCAGAATGACTTCATTATATTCAGTTAACGATAGTTATTTATGTTTATTGTTGTCGTCTCGTCACCGTCACTGTAACCAGAATTGAAATTGGCTACATCCGCCGGGCAGTGCGGGTCAAAGGCCTTACGGAGACCATATCCAGGATGTCTGCTAAGCCGGCCTTGCTAGTCGTGCTCATTGCCCTCATCTCTTGGACGGATCAGCCAATCCTGTCACATCGGCTTTATCTGCTCATAGGGCTGATTTATGTTTCTAGGAAAGGTTTCATCCATCGAATCTCCTGTGCTGTAGCCGATTTATCCGTAGTTTTACCAAGAGTGAAGGTGAGTGACGTTTTATTTTCTGACTTGGTGTCGTTGATGGGTCTTTTTTTCTCTCCCCAAATTAGCTATTAGGGACTGAATTACTAAGAATAAAAGTCATCAAATTAAGTTGGGTTCTATAAACTTAATAGGTTTCTGAATGTTACGCTTGCTTTCACTTGTATACTTCGGGATTCAATTTTTTGTTGCCATGGTGACATTACAGTTGTATGATACGTGTAGATGTACTTAATTGATGCTCCCACCTAATGGCCATGTGACCTCTTGTCGATATGCCTGGCAAGTTACTGGCATGGATGCCTTTCTCTCTCTCTCTTTCTCTCTCTCTCTCTCTCTCTCTCTCTCTCTCTCTCTCTCTCTCTCTCTCTCTCTCTCTCTTTATTACGATTAACTTGTAAATTGGATCTCGGGCTATTCAATCAGCATACCACAGCACATACACATTTGAATGTTAAATCAGTTATTGTATATGGAATTTATATGGGGTATATTATACACTGGCCCTAAAGTTGACACTCTTAGAGAGCCTGATTTCAAACCTGTTTCACACCTAATTTTATGTTTTCGGACACAAAAACACAAAATATTTTCACTCAGTTGAAGGGACAGCTGATTCGCCATCTAAAATAATATTTTGGTGCGTATGAATATAAATCCGACGTTTTTCTTTTTTGGGTCAAAGTGTAATTCAAGCAGGCGTAGATGGATACAAATGGCGAATCGAAGTTACTAAAGCCATGCATCCAAAAACCATCCCCCCCCCCCCCCCCCCCCCCCCCCCCCCGTCCGTTCCATGTCCCGTGTACACGGAATATCGCAAATTCCTCCAAAGTGACAAAGTGTGGTGCAGTGATTTTTTTTTTGTATGCGGGCTATTTTAATTGACATTACACATTTTGAATACCGATAGTGATATACTAAACAGTTCTCTCATAATGTCGAATTCCTTTGATCTTTTCGTCGTTTACAATTAAATATGACTCAAAGTTTAAACTGTCTACATTAATGGAGTGATGATTCTCCTTCTCGTGGGGAAAATAGTCAGAACAAAGTTGCATTCAGTGGCATAGCATAGCAAATAATTTAGGGTTGTTTCAAATGGTGAGCTCACAACGTTTTTTATTTTTATCTCTTCCGTGGTGGACAACGGAGTAATGTCTTTCACCGACCAACTGTTGAGCAAGACAGCTTATAAAGGTCGCACAAGACAAGTCACGGAAACCCACTGGTCGCCCATTGAGCACGGTCCATGTTTGCCATTCTTGGATTATGTTCACTTTGGGGGGGGGGGGGGGGGGGGGGGGGGTCTTGTGAATGTAATAATGTGAAAAATCCCTGAAGCTTAACTTCTTTAATACCAGATTCCATGTAAGTTTTGTAAAGTGTAATCTTTAATAGGAACCGCTGTTTTCAAATACAAGAAGTGCATGATTAAAATGACATAATTATTAATTTGACCTCTCCACTTGAGTTCCTGATTGTGGGTATTAACAGTATTGCTATTCGCCGCATGCCATGAAAAAGAATTCTGCACTTCGCGTCTCTGGAGAAATACTTGTAAATTTTCCTCAATGTGACAAATTTGCATGTTTAATCCATATTGTTATCAATTTTTTAATGAATGTTGAAATCACATCAGGAAGCTGCGCATCTGGCTTGCAACTATTAAAACGTAACATCCATCCATCCATCCATCCATCCATCCATCCATCCATCCATCCATCCATCCACCTATCCATCTATCTATCTATCTATCTATCTATCTATCTATCTATCTATCTATCTATCTATCTATCTATCTATCTATCTATCTATCTGCCAGTCTATCTATCTATCTATCTATCTATTTATCTAGCTATTGTATCCATCTATTTATCTATCTGTCAGTCTATCTATCTATCTATCTATTTATCTATCTATCTATCTATCTATCTATCTATCTATCTATCTATCTATCTATCTGTCTATCTATCTATCTATCTATCTATCTATCTATCTATCTATCTATCTATCTATCTATCTATCTATCTATCTATCTATCTATCTATCTATCTATACATCCAAAATAAATTGTTTTCTTTTTTAAGTGCATCGTGCCTAGTTTGTGAATCTTTTATTATTTTGTTTTTGTTTTTGTTTTTGTTTTGATTCTGTTTTTAAAATTGTAAAAGATTTAGTTACGTAACTTTTTCATAAAGCGTTACTTTGCTGCATTTTGTGGGAACAGAAAGGTGATGGCCGACATTTTGTGTCTTTGCTTTGGCTTTTATGCTTCAATTGTTTTGCGACATTCATCATCACCCAATGTTTGTTTCTCTTAATATATTTAAATTTCCCAGCAATTATTTCGATAGTAAAAGTATCTAATAGTAATAGCCCTTCTTATGATTCCACTGAGTATTCAGAATTGTTTTATAATCTCATTATCATTTACATCACTTTATCACTATTCCATATTTCCACCACTCAACTGCATTTCACACATAAAATACATGCTTTAAAACTTATACTCAATTCATTAAAAAGTATAAAGGAGCATTAGCTTTCTTCACACGCACCATGCTGGAAATGTATTTGCACTCCGATCCGTTGATTTCTATACCTAAGCTTTCTACATTTGGATGATAGAATAACTTTAAGCTGACTACTGGAAAATGGGAAACCCACTGTCTCTTACTCTCAGGAAAATGCAATCTCTACATCGAAAGATTAAGCATGATTGAAATGGAATACATTGATGAGACCTGTTATTCAAACGGAAGTTGGGCGACAATATTATCCGCATAACATTCGGTGTTATTTCGGTATGGAAATAGATTTCCAAGATGGAGTTTACAGCGAAAACGAAATTGATGAATCAGGTTCACCCCGATATAATGGCATTTTGAAACTCTCAATACCAGAGGATACACGTGTCTTTAACTATCTGGTGAAAGGAATTGGAGGTGCCATTTTTTTTCGAGTTGCCACTTCTTTATTATTTATCCTAGTTTCAACCCAAATGAGTCTAGACTATCTATGCAATGAGAACAGTGATGCTATACGTCAGATATGGAATTGATCTTGGTTTAACCTTGTCTTAACTGTTGACCAGGGCTGAGATGAAGTACATTCGCCAAGCGCTACGGGTCGAAGGTCTACTTGCCACTGTGGCAAGGATGTCCCCAAAGCCTATCTTGTTAGTCATGCTCATTGCTCTCATCTTCTGGACGGGCCAGCCTGTGTTGTCACACCAGCTCTACTTCATGGTAATGATGGTCGAGATTTCTCGGAGAGGGTTTCTAGAAGGAATAACCATTGCAGTTTCTAATGTAGCTGTTCTGTTGGTGATTGTCCCACGGTTTAAGGTTAGTGTTGCACTCCCTCCCCCCCCCCCCCAAGCGTCCCAGGTCCCAATTTAGATCGCTGGTTAAGATAATGTTTAGCTACTCCCCCCCCCCCCCCCCCCTTTTTCCCCCAATCTATTTTTAGAAATACTATATCGAGGACAACTTAGGTCTTGAACTATGCTTGGGCTATCTTGCATTAATTTCCACACGAGCCATTAATAATAATAAAAATTAAAAAAAAAAAAAATACAAATAGTAATGGTAGAAAGTGACCCTCAACCTGCCATACTCTCCAACATGAGACTTCAAAGTAGTCAATCAATATTTTAAGTAAAAATGTGCCCGTTGTGAAGATAATTCTATTTTGTTAGAATACACCAGCATAGACAAATCTGCTTCACTCATCATAGTCTTGGGTGAGGCCCTCCAAGTGTAGCCCTTTATTGCGTGCCTGCTTCTAGATCATCCCTTATTAACAAGGTCTGCCTCTCTTTCTTGTTCTTTTAAGTCGGAGAATATTCGGGAGAGAAAAGGTAACTGAATTACAACCTAATTTTTACAGATGCGCTTTGGATTTTAAGAAAAAGGGATTGTGTTCATAAATGGTAAACCTTGTAGTCGAGCCGTTTCTCAATGCCTTTCTATTCCAATTGTTGCGTGACAGACTGTTTTGGGTAGGTGGTCGTGAAAAAAGATATTTCCATGTCAGGAGAGGTGGCTATAGATGAGAAAGAAAGGAGCGCGATTTTGTTCCTGTAAAAATCGGATCTATCTATCTATCTATCTATCTATCTATCTATCTATCTATCTATTTGTCTGTCTGTCTGTCTATCTATCTATCTATCTATCTATCTATCTATCTATCTATCTATCTATCTATCTATCTATCTATCTATCTATCTATCTATCTATCTATCTATCTATCTATCCATCTATCTATCCATATATCGGTCTATCTTACGTAATGTGTGTATGTAATTGTCCGAGAAGGCGACTTTTTAACACTCCAGAATGCCGAAGTATACCATAATTACTAACCTTTAAAATTATTCAGTTATTATGAATCTACTGATTTGTGAATTGTCGAAAACGCCGCATTTCTGCAACGAAAACTTCATTAGAAGGGCTTACTAGAGCCGATGGTTAAATTTTATTTTGTTGGTTGCAAAGTCTTTTTCTCACTGAGAACCCCCCCATTAATATCCGTTTTTATCAACACAGATTTATCCTTTTTTTTATTTTGTGATGTTTAATGTACTCTCCTGTGATTTAGGATGCAAGAGGTTTGTCGAAAAATTGTGTTATGCGTAAATTTATGGTGCAGTTGCTCTTTTAATCGCCATTTCAACGCTTTTCCCTCCCAATTGCTTATAAAGATCCCAGCAACCCATTTCCAAGCATTGAGAACACCTAATTTCTAATTTGGTAACATTCTTGCTCATAATTTCTTTACAATTCGATTCTTAATTCACTTAATTGTTACACGATTAATTCCTCATCATAATTAGTTACATTTCACAAATAAGATTTGAGCTAATACTTATTTCCTATATAAAAGTTTGCATGCGCATTTCAGCATATGCGCATGAATAGTATTAGGTAGGTGTGCATATCACCTTCTGAATTCTATACTTAACTTGTGTGCAACGCAATGTTGAATTTTTCCAGTTGTGTATATGTATGTATATGTGTGTTTTTGTTAACAGCAACTTTTGATTCTTTAAGTTTTCATTTACTTGCTACAAATTATTTTCTATAATTCAGTTCCTTAAGATTTGTCCCTTCATGCAGTATATTGTTGAGTTATAAATTTTATATTTGGAAACTGGTATACGCAGGACTTTTCAATTTTGATCAGTTAAACCCATATCCTTCCCTCTCAGACATCAAACTGTCGATGTTGTTTTTGTAAAGATGTATTGTAGTATACGTGACTGTGATGATAACTGTCATAATAACACTGGATGCAGGATATTGGAACCCTCGGTCACTTACCTTCCTGGTACGTCATAATATACTTTTCAAGAGGCAAAAACATGACTGAATTTAACCTAATAATAATCGTCAAATACCAACAATAAGAATGGTGCTCTTTCAAAGTATTTCAAAATGATAAACAAATAGAATTATATATTTAATTAATAATGAATAAATGAGGAATAAAGAAATAAGTAAAAGCGCGTACAACAACAGCAACACGGAACGTGTTTAAACATGGAACATAACCGCAATGCCTAAAAGTTTACATATATATAAGGCTATCTGGAATTAGATGGAAGGCAATTAATTCACATTTTGTCCAAGAACAGACAAATGCATAAAATGTTTGTGGAAGACCATAAGATTGCTAACAATCTCATGACGCCATATAATAAAGAAATTAGGAAGTTTCTTAGTTTCTAAGAATTGCTTTCACAAAAATTAAAAGGTTTGGTTATTTTGAAAGGATACCAGAATTTGTTTGGAAAAAACAGAAAGTTGTACTATGGGGACATCTCCTTTAGACTGGGCAACGTTGAATATACTCTACACAGAACATGAACGAATAATAACTCGGAAAATAATTATACATGTGGACTTTCAAATGACTGCAGAGAAGTTTATATATGATGGTATGTGTTTGTTATAAATTTTAGTACTTTGTTTGTTTGTTTATTTTTTAAAAATTGCTGTTGTTAAGTTGTCCTTGTTGCTCTCGTTGTTGTTCTTTGTGTTTTTTAACCAACAATTGACGCTAACAAAGGTCTTGATCGTTTTCCTAATACCTTACCTGGTCAACAAAAGTTAATGAAGGAGTCAAAATAAAGTCCATATTCACCATCTATTAATAAACCATTTTGTTGTTGTTTCGTCGTCGTCCACATTGACCAGAACTGAGATGAAGCACATCAGCCAGGCGTTGAATATCGAAGGTCCTCTAGAGGTTGCTTTTAAGCTGTCCGCTAAGCCTGCCTTACTAGCCATGCTCATTCCCCTCATGGATCGGCCTTTGTTATCCTATCACTTCTATCTGCTCGTATTGATGCTTCACATTTCTCGGAGCGGCTTCCTCAATGGGATCTCTCTTGCTACTACTAATGTAGCCCAGCTGTCGGTAATTTTGCCTAGGTGCAAGGTTAGTGGGTTATTTATTTTTTTTTTTCTTGTTTTCTTGGGTTTTTTGTTGTTTTTTTTTTTGTTTTTTTTTTTTTTTTGTTTTTTTTTTTTTTGGGGGGGGGGGGGGGGGGTTGTTGTCCTGATGTGATGTTGCATGGCGTCCTTTTTTCCTCCCCACTTTTCCCCTTCATGACCTGATAATATGCTTTCATAAAGGGAAATAGCATTGAAGGCTATCTGCCCAATCTAGATCAAATTAAATTATAAATTTCGAATCATTTTAGAAGACATAATTATCTTGTAGGTTTTGTCTTGTGCTAAAGGTGTCTCTTAGGTGTATCTACTACACTCATGACTTCTGGAACGATGAATTTGATAGCAGGAATTGTTGATCAACCTTACCAGTCCCATTTTATGCTTTTACGGTTATTTGTCTTGGTTTATACTTCCTTCAGTTTAGTTTTGCAAAAACACATTTTGAATTTATATAAGAATGCGAATATACACGAAATAATTCCTAATTTCAATTCCAAATCCCCCCCCCCCTCTCTCTCTCTCTCTCTCTCTCTCTCTCTCTCTCTCTCTCTCTCTCTCTCTCTCAGACACTTACACACATCTTGAACATTTTCTCATTCATTTATCTCGTCGCGTGTCTTTTGATAGTTTCAACTCTTCCGATCCCATCTGGATTGTACAATCACATATTATCTTCTAATTGGTCCTTATCAACGAGACCATTTCTTGCTTATTTATGAGGAGGATTGGAAAGGGTATAATTTCTATCAGCAAGCATATTGTATAGCTGCTTGTCTTATTGAAGTCGATCTTTTTCCGCCCTTTTCTTCTTCTTGCCATTCATTAACGTATTTTTAAACATCTTTTTATAAATGATAGATGTGATTCTAAGAGTTCTTCCATTGAATGCTTACGTGTCTTTAAAATGCTTCCCACAAAGTCATCCATTGCATACGGACATGGGCAGTTCTTTTGAATACGTATGCAGACCTGCCAACCGTCCCAGATTGTCCGGTACAGTCCTGGATTTCACAGGATTTCAATTTTGGGGAAAAGCCAAAAAAAAAAAAAAAGAATTTAATGCGATTTTTTTCTACCACGTCGGGCAATTTTGTTAGGCCTTTTCAGGGACACATTAACAAAATATTAATAAAGCTTTCAGTCATCAGGGAGTGTGAAAATGACATTCTGAAAGTTGATTACACTTTAGAAAAGAATCAGCTGTTGGACAAAGATTTATATCCAGGGAGTTCTGCAAATGATTTGTTGAAAATTCCCTAGCAACATATATAAGAATAATTCTTTTTTAGTTAGGTTATAGATAGTTTGCGCTTGGCTAAGAAACTCACAACATTGCTATCCGGAAATATAATAATAATAATAATAATAATAATAATAATAATAATAATAATAATAATAATAATAATAATAATAATAATAATAATAATAGTAATAATAATAATAATAGATCTTTATTGTCCATAAATATGGCAATTTGTCATTTAGTTACACTTGTTATAACGTTAAACGATAACTGTAACATTGAACAGATATTTCACTCCTACTTATTTTCTCTCTCTCTCATTCTCTCTCTCTCTCTCTCTCTCTCTCTCTCTCTCTCTCTCTCTCTCTCTCTCTTCCTCTCTTTCTTTCACACGTGCGATATACACAACATAAACATATTCATTTCGTTTTCAATTTGTTACGATTGTGGCAATTCGACACCAAAAATTATCATCATTATCAATTGGTCAGTTAATCTTACATTAAATAAATTAATCAGTTAATCAGTCAACGAATCAATCCTTGGTTTTTCTGTACCTACACACAAACTATGTGTAACCTTAAACGTTTATAGTCTGGTTAATACAGTTTAGTGAGAATTACTCAAAAACGCGGATGTCAAAAAATAATAACAAAGACCAAGAGTAGTGTAATTTTCGTTCCATCTATGTATTCTGTTTGCTTAGGCCGCCAACGCAGTTGGCCACAGCATTCAAGCACAATCACAGTTGGGTGTCACCGATTCCATATTCCAAAAGTTGGCAGGTTTGAGTATGGTTATTTGCGACTCTTAATTTGGTACGATGTTTTTTATCTTTGGCATTTTGGATTTTTATCTTTGGCATTTTGGATATTTTTCGAATCTGTTTTAGGCGTGAATGATTTCTAGGATTGAGCTCTTTCCTGATTGTAAAATACCGTGTCTTTAAGACTGCTTCAGCGCTTTTTTTCTTGTGAATTTTCGTGCCTTTTTATAATACAATTTTTATAGGCCTTTTATTGCTTGCAGCTTTTGATATTTCAGATAATCAAAAGGCTTTTTCATAACTGTAACCGCGCCAGTGTCTTAATGTAAAAGCTTTTTAAATATGTAATATTTCACTATGCCTTTTCTCGATTGTAAATGGGTTCCTCTTTAATATGGTAATCAAGAGGCCCTTTTCGACTGTAAGCTTGCACTTCTTTAGATGTGTAAGACAAGACTTCATGGCTTTTTTCGATTGTATGTATACAATACATAGCATCTCTGGTTTGTAACTCCCGTGTCTTTGCGAGATAGTTCTTGGATTATAATTGCACGACTCATTTAACAGTTATGATTTCACACGGTCTTTTCTGGGACTGTAAACATGCTGTCTTTTAATGATACAATTCATTCACCATGTCGTTTCTGGATTGTAAGCCTCCGGTATAATTTAAATAGGTATAATTTCACGTGGCCTCGTGCCCTTGACTGAAAACCTTCATGTCATTGAATATGCCACAATCATGAGGTATTTTCGTGATTGTAAATGTGTTTTGTCTTCTTTTTTTTTACTAGTACGATTTCTACTCGGCATTTCTCGAGTTTTATCGTTCGTGACGTTTAATACTCATTTGCTAATTATTGGAATACCGTCACTTTCGTAACGATTTAACCAACATTTTTTATTATTTTGCGATCTTTTGTTAATATTTAAATGTAAAGAAAAAATATGTCATAGATATAAGAACTTAACGCTATGTTGAAAAACTCTTTACTGAGGAATTATTAGTTAACGCTATGTTGAAAAACTCTTTTTTGAGGAATTATTTGCCATGCACTTATTGATCTTGAATTGGAATGAAAAATATAATCTTGTTTCAGGTGAGTATGAAATGTTTGGGGAAATCCTGGCTGGGATAGATAATTTCCATTTTGTCTTTATCATTGTAGATATGCTTTTTATTTAATGGCATCCGCTTAAAACAGACGCTTAAAATATTATTCATTTAAATTTCATTTGATATGCTTGTTTTCCACGATACATTTTCCAAAATAAATCATTTTCATACTTACAGTTTATTTCAAATTATAAGATTGGAACTCCAGTGGTATGGCTTAGAAATATACTATGGATTGTTACTGTGCTCCTTGCGCTTCGCGTTTACTGCTTCACTGCATGTTACAACATTATACAGATGCGCTTTGGATTTTGAGAAAAAATGGTTGTTTTCATGAATGCTAAACCTTGAATTAGAATTGTTTCTCCATGCCTTTCTATTCCAATTATTGCGTGCGTGACATAGGCTGTTTTGGGTAGGTGGTCTTGAAAAAAGATATTTCCATGTCAGGAGAGGTGGCTATAGATGAGAAAGAAAGGAGCTCGATTTTGGTCCTGTAAAAACCGGCATGTTATAGTTTTCAACGGCTCTGCTTTGTATTTCCATTATCTATCTATCCATCTATCTTTCTATCTATCTATCTATCTATCTATCTATCCATCTATCTTTCTATCTATCTATCTATCTATCTATCTATCTATCTATCTATCTATCTATCTATCCATATATCGCTCTATCTTACGTAATGTGTGTATGTAATTGTCCGAGAAAAGCGACTATTTATCGATCCGGAATGCCGACGTCTACCATAATTACTCACCTTTAAAATTACTCAGTTACTATGAATCTACTGATTTGGAAATTGTCGAAAACGCCGCATTTTTGCAACGAAAACTTCATTTGGAGGGCCAACTGGAACCAATGGTTAAATTTTATTTTGTAGGTTACAAAGTCTTTTCTCAATGAGAAAAAAATCCCCATCAATATCCGCTTTTATCAACACAGATTTATAATTTTAAATCTCCTGTGATCTAGGATGCAAGAAGAGGTTTGTCGAATAATTGTGTTCTGCGTAAATTTGTGGTGCAGTTGCTCTTTTAATCACCATTTCAACGCTTTTCCCTCTCAATTGCTTATAAAGATCCCAGCAACCCATTTCCAAGCATTGATAACACGTAACTTCTTATTTGGTAAAGTCCACATTCTTAATTCACCTAATTGTTACACGATTAATTCCTCATCATAATTACTCGGTAATAATAATTATACCAGTTGCATTTCAGAAATAAGATTTGAGCTAATGCTTATTTCCAATATAAAGGTTTGCCTGAGCATTTTAGCATATGCGCATGAACAGTACTTGTGTGCAACGCAATGTTGAATTTTTCCAGTTGTGTATATGTTTGTATATGTGTGTATTTGTTTACATGAACTTTTGATTCTTTAACTTTTCATAGAAACTTGCTACAATCTATTTTCTTTAATTAAGACCTTAAGATCTGTCCTTTATATTGTTGAGTTATAACATTTATATTTGGAAACTGGTATACGTAGGACATTTCAGTTTTGATCAGTTAAACCCATATCCCTCCCTCTCAGACATCAATTACTGTCGGTGTTGTTCTTGTAAAGATGTATTGTAGTAAACGTGAATCTGATGATAACTGTCATAATAACACTGGCTGCAGGATATTGGAACCCTCGATCACTTACCTTATCGGTACGTCATAATATACTTTTCAAGAGACAAAAACATGACTGAATTTAATCTTATCATCATTGTCAACTCCAACAATAAGAATGTTGTTCCTCCAAAATGTTTCAAAATGATAAACAAAGAGATTAATAGATTTAATGAATAATCACTAAATGAAAAATCAAGAAAGAAATTAAAGCGTACAAGACCATCAACAAGGAACCTGTATTGAAACATGGAACGTAAACGCAATGCCACAATGTTTACATATATAAGGCTGTCTGAAATTAGATGCAAAGGGAATTAATTCACATGTTGTCCAAGAACAGACAAATGCATAAAATGTTTGTGGACGACCATAAGTTTGTTAACAATCTCATGACACCACATAATAAAAAACAATTAGAAATTCTACGTTTCCAAGAATTGCTTTCACAAAAATAAAAAGTTTTGGTTATTTTGAAAGGATACCGGAATTTGTGTGGAAAAAGTTTTATAATGGGGACATCTCTTTTAGACTGGGCAACTTTGAATATTATACTCTATACAGAACATGAACAAGTAATAACTCCGAAAATAATTATACATGTGGCCTTTCAAATGACTGCAGAGAAGTTGATATATGATGGTATGATGTTTTGGTTTTTTTAAATTAGTGCTTTGTTTCTTCTCTTTTTTTTTTTTTTTTTTGTGAATTATTTTTTGTGTAATAGCTGTTGTTAAGTTGCCCTTGTTGCTATTGTTGCTGCTATTGTTGTTGTTCTTTGGGGTTTTTTTAACCAACAGTTGACGCTAACAATGGTCTAGATAAATTTTCCTATTACCTCACCTGATCAACAAAAGTTAATGAAGGAGTTAAGATAACGTCCATGTTCTCCATCTATTAATAAACCATTCATGTTGTTGTTTCGTCGTCGTCCACATTGACCAGAACTGAGATGAAGCACATCAGCCGGACTTTGAATATCCGAGGTCCTCTAGAGGTTGCTTTTAAGCTGTCCGCTAAGCCTGCCTTACTAGCCATGCTCATTCCCCTCATGGATCGGCCTTTGTTATCCTATCACTTCTATCTGCTCGTATTGATGCTTCACATTTCTCGGAGCGGATTCCTCAATGGGATCTCTCTTGCGACTACTAATGTAGCCGAGTTGTGGGTAATTTTGCCTAGGTGCAAGGTTAGTGGGTTCTGTTTTTTTCTTGTTTTCTTATATGTTTTTTTTTTTTTAATTTTTGTTGGTTTTTTTGTTTGTTTTCCTGATGTGATGTTGCCTAGCGTCCTTTTTTCCTCCCCTTCATGACAGAATAATGTGCTTTCACAAAGGAAAACAGCATTGAAGGCTATCTGCCCAATCTAGATCAAATTAAATTATAAATATCGAATCATTTAGAAGACATAATTATCTTGTAGGTTTTGTCTTGTGCTAAAGGTGTCTCTTAGGTGTATCTACTACACTCATGACTTCTGGAACGATGAATTTGATAGCAGGAATTGTTGATTAACTTTACCAGTACCATGCAATGATTTTACGGTGATTTGTCTTGGTTTGCACTTCCTTTTTGCAACAACACATTTTGAATGTATATAAGAATGCGTAATATACACGAAATTCTCTCTCTCTCTCTCTCTCTCTCTCTCTCTCTCTCTCTCTCTCTCTCTCTCTCTCTCTCTCTCTGTCTGTCACACTCCTTAAACATTTTCTCGTTCATTTATCTCGTCGCGTGTCTTTTTATAGTTTCAACTCTTCCGATGCCATCTGGATTGTACAATCACATATTATCTTCTAATTGGTCCGTGTCAAGGAGACCATTTCTTGTTCATTTATGAGGAGGACGGGAAAGGGTATCATTTCTACCAGCAAACTGTTGCCATATTGTATAGCTGCTTTTCATAATGAAGTCCGCCTTCTTCTTCTTGCCATTCATTAACGTATTTTTACATCTTTTTATAAATGATAGACAGATGTGATTCTACGAGTTCTTCCATTTTTGCTTACGTGTCTTTAATATGCTTTCCACAAAGTCCTCCATTGCATACAGGCATGACTTGTCTTTTGAATAAGTAGGCAGACCTGTCAACCGTCCCAGATTTTCCGGGACAGTCCTGGATTTCAATTTTGGGGAAAAGCAAAACAAAAATGAACAAAAAAAAAAAAACAAAAAAAAAAACCAAACAATTTAAATGCGATTATTTTCTACGGCATCGGGCAATTTTGTTAGGCCTTTGGGACATCTTAACAAGATTAAGATTAGGTCTTCAGTCATCAGGGAGTGTGAAAGCGACTTTCTGAAAGTTGAGTATACTTTGGAAAAGCTGTTGGACAAAGATCTAGATATGGGGAGTTTTGCAAATGATTTGTTGGAAAATCTTAAAAGCAAGAGCAGAGCAGAAGTCTTTAAAAATGCAAGGGGTTTCTTCACCAAAGGTCTGGATTATATGAAGACCAGCTTCACCCTCAAATCAGACATCCTGACACAAGCTGCATCAGTAAAAGGGAAGAGTGGGAATTTAGCTCATTGACCTTCTTTTCTTCAAAGTTCAAGGCATTGACCCTATGTGATGAAGATACTCTCAGAGCTGAGTTTAAGGATTTTCAGTCCTTTTCATTCACCCATGGAATTGAAAAAAAAAAAAAGGATTGAGTTAACGAAACTTTCTGCTTTGAGGACAAGAGACTGCTGTTTCCTAATCTTTGCAAATTATTGTTAGCGGTGCTTTGTATTTACATTCCTCATATAATGCAGATTCGGAGAGAATTTTCAGTGATGGAAGAAAGAACTTAACTGAAGCATGTCCACAAAGGCCCTTGAATCCCTACTGGTCTCAAATATAAACACCTCGTTCCTTTTTATAATACCATTTTTTTTTCGAGGCCTTTTATTGCTTGCAGCTTTTAATATTTCAGATAATCAAAAGGCTTTTTTTATAACTGTTACCGCGCTAGTGTCTTAATGTAAAACCTCTTTTTTTAATAGGTAAGATTTTACACTGCCTTTTTATTTTTAGCTTGCAAACATGCACTTCTGTAAATATGGAATATTTCACGAGGCCTTTTTTTTCGATTGTAAACGTGTTTTCTAAATAGTCAATATTATACGAGGCCTTTTCTCGATTGTAAACGTGTTCTTCTTTCATATGGTAATCAAGAGGCCTTTTTCGACTGTAAGCTTGTACTTATTTAGATATGTATGACTTCACATGACTTTTTTCGATTGTATGTATACAACACATCGCACCTCTGGTTTGTAACTCCCATGTCTTTGCGAGATATTTCTTGGACTGTAACAGTTATGATTTCACACGGTCTTTATTTGGGGACTGTAAACATGCTGTCTTTTAATGATACACTTCATTCACCATGTCGTTTCTGGTTTGTAAGCCTACGTTTGTTTGAATAGGTATAATTTCACGTGGCCTCATGCCCTTGACTGAAAACCTTGAATATGCCACAATCATGGGGTATTTTCGTGATTGTAAATGTGTTTTGTCTTCTTTTTTTTTTTTTACTAGTATGATTTCTACTCGGCATTTCTCGAGTTCTATCGTTCGTGACGTTTAATACTCCTTTGCTAACTAATGGAATACCGTCACTTTCGTAACGATACAACCAACATTTTTATTATTTTGCGATATTTTGTAGATATTTAAATGTAAAGAAAATATTCTGTTATAGATGTAAGAACTTAACGCTGTGTTGAAAAAACCTCGTTTTTGAGGAAGTATATATTATGCACATATTGCTTTTGAATTGGAATGAAAAATATCTTGTGTTAGGTGAGTATCAAATTTTTGAGAATATCCTGGCCGGGAAAGATAATTTCCACTTTGTCTTTATCATTATAGATGTGCTTTTTATTTAATGGCATTCGCTTAAAACAGGAGTTTAAAATATTATACATTTGAATTCCATTTGATATGCTTGTTTTCCGCGATACATTTTCCAAAATAAATCATTTTCATACTTGCAGTTTATTTCAAATTATAAGATTGGATTCCAACTCCAGTGGTATGGCTTAGAAATATACTATGGATTGTTACTGTGCTCCTGGCGCTTCACGTTTACTGCTTCATTGAAAGTGCACCGTTCCGTTTTCAAGAAAATATATTTATTATATCGTATAATTCATTATCATATAGAAACTCTTGAGCATTTGCAAATTACACACGCTCGCGCACAAAAAAATATGCAAATTTATCCAAACAAGCTGTCCCCTCGTATAAATTCCTTTATAGCTTTCTCCTCCCAATTGCTTGTGTTGGTGTTGTAATGATTACTCCCTGCTTAATTTAGGCATCTCAATTATCAGCAATTGCTTTTTCTTCTTCTTCTTTTTGCTCCTATTTGTGTTATTGTTATTATTGTGTGTGGAGGCGTATGTGTTTGTGTGTATATGTGTGTGTGTGTGTGTGTGTGTGTGTTCGCTCGTTATCTTGCTTCTTTGTTTTCAAGTCATCTTAAGTTCTATCTCTTATTCGTAGTCTCAATTCCAATTGTGATACATCCAGTTATGCCTGAAATATTTAGAACTGAAGGAGGAGCGAGAGTTTGTAACGTCATTGATCATCCAAACATCTGCCATCCTTTAAGTAACCTGTATATACATTTTTGTTTAGCATGAGTTTGATTAACACACTTTTGAAGTGCGTTCTTGAATTTCAGATATCAGGGCTTAATCTGAAACACAATAATGTTGTTTGAAAAAAAATAAAAAAACAAAAAACAACCTAAGCTCAATAGAAATTTGTCACAACGATGAAGCGGATTTGGATTATTATTATTATTATTATTATTATTATTATTATTATTATTATTATTATTATTATTATTATTATTATTATTATTATTATTATTATTATTATTATTACTATTATTATTATTGTTATTGTTGTTATTATTATTATTATTATTATTATTATTATTATTATTGTTATTATTATTATTATTATTATTATTATTATTATTATTATTATTATTATTATTATTATTATTATTATTATTATTAATAATAATAATATTTGAGGGGGTGTATTATACAGGAAACGTTTTGTTACTGAAAGGCTTTTTATTAATTACTTCAGTTACTACCATATAATTTCAGGACCTAACGTGGTTTTCCTTTTGAAATAGTCCAATTAATAGTTGATTATGATTAAATATACAATTCGATACACAAATTCGGATCTGAATCTGAATCTGAATGTTACTCGAAGTCAACTCAATTCTGAGTGGAGAGAGTTGTTGAATGTGGCTGCCATTGTTGGTGTTTAGGCTGAAGAATTTTGATAATTTTCTCTTGAAGATGACTAAATATCTGTTGTGTTCACACATGATTCGGGAAGAGCGTTCCCGTTTTTGATAGTGTGGGGTGCAAATGAATATTTGAAAATGTTCGAGTTTGCAGATTGGTGTTTTGTGTTTTTGAGTGTTTTTTTCTTCTTTGATTTCGTGAATTTCATTGTATGTCTAGTTTTGCGGAGATGACCGTCATTTCGTTTGTAGTTTTGAACAAAATTGCACACACAATTAGACACACATACTCAGAGAGGTTTTAAAAAAAAATTCATTGAGACCTAATGTATGTGCCTAATGATGATTTTAACACGCTTAAACGTGTCTTTTTTATGTGGTAGAGCTTTCCAATCCCTGATATTCAGATGACAAAAAGTGTTTGTTATTGTGTGTGGTTGTATGAATTTATATGAGTAGACATGTATGGTTCAGTGGAAATCCGCGATTTTGGAGTCAAAGGAGGAATTTCCTTCTTTTTATAAATTACATTCCCCACAATGAAATGTACTGGCGGTGGGGGGATTCGATGTGTGGCGAAACAAATAGGTGCAGTTTCCCACTCTCCGCAAGTTGGCTTGAGTATCAATGATAGTTCATCATCTTAATTGCTCTAAATGTGGGGGTTAGTGCAGTGAAAATGGGACTTAAAGCACCGATTTGTTTAATCCATGGTCTTTTGATGTAATGGAAGTCCTTTATTGTTGTCCAGAATTGAGGTGAGCTACACCCGCCGGGCGATGCGGGTTGAAGGTCTTCTAGGATCTGTATCTCGGGTGTCTGCAAAATCTGCCTTGGTAGTAATGCTTATCGCCCTCATTTCATGGACAGACAAGCCAATGTTGTCGCGTCGGCTCTATGTGCTCATTGGGATGATTCACGTTTGTCGATCGGGATTCCTGGTTTACATCACCAATGCTGTGTCTGATGTTGCAGAACTGGCAGTTGTTATCCCAAGGGTCAAGGTTAGTGACACCTACCCCCACTTCCGGATTAGTAAGTGAAAATATTGTCACAGTATGCTGTTAGAATATTAGTTTTCATCTATTTAAAAAAAAATTATATTGTATATTTTAATTTGTCATATGTTAAAAACATACTTAAATAGCTCATTGGATTTCCCATTCTGTTCTAAACATCACTGGTGGTTGACCGCACTTAAAAGAAAACAAACAAACAAAAAAGAAAAGAAAAAAAATAATAAAAACCGCAACGGTTCTCTCTCTCATCCCAAATATGTATATATCTCTATCTCTCTATCTCTCTCTCCCTCTTCCCTCTCCCCCCCCTCTCTCTCTCTTTCTCTCTCTCTCTCTCTCTCTCTCTCTCTTTCTCTCTATCTATATATCTATCTATAGAGGTATATACTAATGAGACACGCACACACAAAAAAAAAACACGAAATAAAAGTGCTCGACTTTAATATTGAAGGAGCGGTTAGTATATATAAGTAAAATACTTGAATAACTATTTCATTTACTCCAACAGTTCTGTTTCATGCTTAGATTGCCCATAAGCATGAAACAGAACTGTTGGAGTATAGTCTATTATCTCTATCTATTTATCTATCTATCTATCTATCTATCTATCTATCTATCTATCTATCTATCTATCTATCTATCTATCTATCTATCTATCTATCTAGCTATCTATCTAGCTAGCTATCTCGCTATCTATCTCTGCGACAGATAAAATTCCTTATAGGTCGAAGCAACGTTGGCTTTCTTGGCGTGGGGTGCTGTATTGATTAAATTTAAATGCGCCTGCTTACCTCTATATCTGTTTCACGTGGCTTCGTGTTCTAGTTCTAGAACGGGACCATTTAGATTTTATCCGGTCCCCTGCCTTGGGACCTTTTACTAGGAGAGAAACAAGCAGATAAAAATATCCTTTTATCTTGAGACTCCCAATATTTTGTCATTTCTCCCGATCTCCCGACAAAGTTCGTATATCTCCCTACAAAATATTGAGGGCCCGGAATCTATCTGTCCATGTATCTATGATAATAAAAACAATCATTATAATAATTATTACTATACACCTGTTATAATGATTTAGTTTTATATAAGACAATATCCACTAACACCCTGAAAACGCTTTTCAAAGTAAACATGATTTCTCCATTTGAGATCAGAGAGGCATTTTGTTATAACCCTTTTGCTTATGTGGAAAACCAGAATTTAGTTTACCAGTTTATCCATAAACTCATAATTCTTGGTAAAATTTCATAGATACCCACATACATTGGGGGTCCCTTACAGCTCAATAGGTATAATAACACTCTCTTCACACGCAAAGGGACCGAGTTTGAGAGTTTTTGCCAAGCTGATGGCCGTTTTAATCGATCGATATTTGAAGGACGAATTTTCTGACCAAAATTTTAAATACGCGTGTTTTTTTTCAAAGTACGTCATTCGTGGCTTTGTACTCTTCGCTATTTCTCAATCGTATCGATATTCTACAGCAGACCCAGTGTTTGGTCTTAAAAAGAAAAATGTTCACGAAATTTCATGGCGCCATTATCATTATCTCTTCGTCAGCCTTTTTGTGAGATTGTTTGTTGAATTTGTTTCTCTCTTCACACTTTATCGATTCTGTGAGACGCTGTTCCTGCTAATCTTTTAGTGCAAGTCTCTTATCTTTTACTTTTTAAAACTTAAAAAAAAAATTTTCAAGTGCGTATTGATATTCCAAGTATCCCGTATAAATGGTAGTTTAAGTAAAGCATATAGCTCCACGTTTTCTTTAAACTCAAGTTTTAGACAAGCTGCAATTATGTGATTCTATAATCTGAGCTTAATCTCAGATCATTATAAAGGACGCTTTCATTTAGAGGGGGTGATGAATACATTTAAAGACACGGTTGTATTTTGGAGAGGTGGAAAAGTTAAGTAATTGTCTGGATTTTTCATATTTTTCTGATTCAGAATTATTTTTAGTCTTCTCTTTAGAAATAATACAGGATATATCATAAATACATTCTAAGATAGTTGCCGTTGTCATAGGAACCACACTGAATATGGTCATTATTTGTTTCTTGTTAAATCAATCTGTACCGATTTTCTGATATTCGGAATTTTTATTACTTAAGTATGGGGAGGGTAGAATACATTTTGTACATGAATCGGTATAAAGTCATGATGATAGAATATTTAATTTTCCGATTTATATCTCTTGTATTGCTCTTCATCCTCAGTGACACGTCACATATTTTCGTGTCATCGTCTCGGATCATATTTTAAGATTAAAAGTCAGGGAAGCTTATGAAATTAAATAACTTGACTAATCTTTCTATTGGTATTCAGAATAACATATATTTGTCCTTTTGTCTCATATGACACCGAAACGACCCTTTTTACACCCTGATAATATGTATAATATAATATACAGTTTATACACATGTTTTATATACTGGCACAAATATGATATAACCAGTTACCCTGATGTGATATATTATGGCCCATCACACTGTATTCCCATTTCTCAGGAACCATTCCATCCCTGGTGGTTGGATTTTATATTAAATCTGTTTTTTCCAATATTTACTTCCGTCCATGGTATATGATTTCTCTGCCGTCCTCATATCACTCTACCATCCCATCCAAGTATATACATCCTTGTGCAAATGTATTGAAACAAGCTTTATTCAGTTTAATAACTTTTGGTTATTGTCAATTCAATATAATTTATATTTCAATGCTGCTTTGGAACAAAATTGACCAAATGTCCAAATTTGTTTCAGATATATGGAAGCTTTTTAAAGTTACTTGATCTGTTTCATGAGAAAGTTTCACTTGTTTTAAAATTAAATAACTTCAAACTTTGAAACGTTCAACTATAATCTTTTGGAATTACTATATTTATATAAAGTTTTTAAGGATTATAAAGATCAATAAAGAATATATCATTTTGAACGCGATGGCTTGCAAAACATCGAAACATCGACGTAATTGTATAAATTTTAATTCTGTTGCATCTTGCATCTGCTTTTTCAAAACTTTCAGTTTTCATCTGGTAACCTGAGTTACTGGAAAACTAAGCTCTGTATATTTACAGTAATGAATTAAATTAAAGTTAAAGCCATTTATCTCAGAGGTAACTGTCAATGTTGAAATAAAAAGATGAAATTATGAGAACTGGGTGACTTGCTACAGATTATAGTGATCCCAATATTGTCAAGATGATGAAAAGACGAAGATTTGCGAAGATGAAGCTAAAAAGTAAGAAACAAAATTGAATATATTTGCTTCATAAGAGAATAGCATACTAATCATGGAACATTTCGGGCTCAAAACCAGCCAATAACAAAAACAATACAAAGATATATCTATCCATCACTTAAAAATCAGATAGCCAGTAGCCGGTAGACATTTCTAGATACTTTAATGGGGTATGGCCAAAATTTGTCCATCAAAAAAGAAATACCTGACGGCCTCATTCGATAATCAGTATAATCAATCTTGCAGCGACCTCGGTGTGGCCTATCCCTTTAGATTGTAACAAGTTTATAGCTAAAGGCCGAACCATTTAAATGTTCTAGGGTGTGTCTGATGACTCATACATCTCTTAAGGCCGAGAAGTACGTTTCTCACAAAAGAATTGAGTTGGGGTAGCGAGAAAGTGAAATTTTTGTCAGGTTTGATTACGAGGTTTCGTGGGAACTTGATCTTGAGCTTTTATGTAGAGCAATATTCACTAAATGTGTTCAAAGCGCTTTACAAAAGGTCCTTGACCACCAGCAACAAGTAACGTGTAAACTTGAGACATTACGCCAGTTAGGCGATCTTACAATGTTTGTAATTTTAGGCAGAGAAAGCTGTTGAAGGCCAGGTACTCATTTTACATCTGATTACGATGAGAGAATGTGAGTAAAGAGCCTTTTCCAAGGACTCAATTATGCGCCGAGCCCAGAAACTTTCGATCCGAAAGCGGGTATCATACCACTAGACCACGATGGAGTAGTTGACAAGTGCTCATGTTATGAAATACTCGTACTTGACCAGAGAGAGGGGGCGAGCAGATTCAAGTTACGTCGGTCGCAGGCTTTCAAAAAGTGACCGAAAGGAATAATAAATATAACCTAAGTGTGACCTAGTCTCTTAGAAGGTTTTTTTTTTTAATAAGTAAAATGCCATAGACTGAAACACTTCTGCAAGGATGTTTCATTTCTGTGTTGTACTTTTTAGCTTTACCAGTCCTTGGCAGCTATTAATGCCATTACTTCTAACGCCATTCATAATGGTTTGTTCTCATATTCTTGGAAAGTTGACTTTTTTCCCTTCAGATAACAAGCAACGTTCAGGTTCTCAATTAAGTTTTAGTTTGTTTCAATTATTTGCACCAGTGTGTACATCCTGTCTTTTACCGATTAATGAATGGCCCGTAACCCATGATATAATTTATTATACTTACTAGAGTATCTTGACCCCAATCGTCACTACCCTGCAACTCGTCGTGTTTTGTCAACAAAGAATTCATATCTTTCTGACGATAGTTATTTCAATTTATAAATCATTTAGAGGCAATGTTTTGAATACTTCGGCCAATGCCAATAATCCAATTACCATTTTAAAAAAAAATCTTCTTACCACCATTTTACCCCTCTTTCAATCCTCTTCTTTGTCTTTCTCCCAACTCACCTTTGCCAGCTTTCTTTCTTTCTCTCGTTTTTCTTTTCCTTATCTCATTTCGGGGCTCTCTCTCTCTCTCCTCCTACTCACCCTCTTCGTCCTCCTTCTTTTCTCTCTCTCTCTCTCTCTCTCTCTCTCTCTCTCTCTCTCTCTCTCTCTCTCTCTTGTCACGTCCTTTCTCACTCACCGTCTTTCCTTTACTTCTCCTTGATCTTGTCTTATATTTTTGTTCTCCTCATTGAACACTCCAAATGTTGAATCTCTTCCTCCAAATCACCTATCCAGCCAAGAGGTAAGATTCCTTCACGGTCTCAGACGGACACAGGGCTCCGTCATGGGTTTCTTCTTTGTCTCCATGAAGGCCGTCATACTGGTCTTCCTGGTGGCCGTCATTACTTGGACTGACGTATCCCTCTCGGCGTACCGGATCTATCTGACTCTTGGATTGCTCCAGTCTTGTCGGTCAGGGGTCGTACTCTTTTTTTCTATGGCCATCACGCGCGTGGCAGATCTCAAGGTCACATTTGAAAGGGTCAAGGTTAGTACTGCAGTGCTCTGACAACACTGATTATAAAAAGGTTGGCCATAAAAATCTTTACTTAAATTGTCGATGGCTTAAAATGGCCATCAATTCGTGAAAAAGTCTCGAAATTCAACTTTTTGACAAGTTGACAGGCATGTCAGATCAATACTTGAAGTAAAAGTTTTGATCCAAATGGAAAATATAAGGGTTTTGTGAGAGTTTGACACAATAAAGGATTGACGAATTTATAAACTAATTTGGGAGCAGGCACTGGTGTAAGATAAAGATCTTTAAAAGTGTCTGTGAAACAGTCCCAGACAAAGCTAGAAAGAAAAATACAAGAAAAAAAATATCATCCCAACCATTTTTTTCTTATATTTTTCCGTCTTGCTTTGTCTGGCACTGTTTCATACACCATTTTTCAGACGAATAAACCTCTGATGTTTTGAATCATGAAGAATTGGACTGAGATTGTGTTCTTCCCAAAGTTGAGATCAGTTCATCTCCAATCAATGGAAAGTAATGAGTCAATTTTACTTTTCTACCCCACAAAGACCACAGCCTGAAGCTGTACCAGCGTAAACAAAGAAATGATATTGTGCATACCTCACCGAATGATATTATTGAAGTACATTAGGATAGAATCTTCTCGTATTCCTATAAACCAATAAGATGCCAAATTCACTTCTGATATGTTCGAATGTTATGCGAATTTTTAGATTAGGCCTGAGGGTTCAAATCTAGCATGTTGGAGTTTGTTTATTCGGAACTCGCGTCACTTTGTTGTTGTTTTGGGGTTTTTTTTATTAATATGTTTTGATGCGATTTGCGTATACGCCCTTTTATTATTTTTTTTTATTTCGATGTTTTGATGCAATTTGCGCATACGCCCTTTTATTAATTTTTTTATTAAGATGTTTTGATGCAATTTGGGAATACGCCCTTATGGAAATCGTTCAGACTTAATTCTTTTAGAAAAAATAAAAGCGTCGCATTGACGGGATACCGAAGGCAAACTACTAATTTCATCTGTTGGAAATCCATAGATTCACAGTTACGGCTAAATGAAGTCGCAGCCGAATTTTCTCTGGTAATTCCGATTGTTCGGTTTATTTCTTTCTCACTTTCTCGTGCACTATATGACAATTTAATGGTTTCAAGTCCCCATCTAGATCATTACACCCACTAACCTGCACTGCAAAGCTCTTCGAGAGCATAATTTATGTATAGACATCATCAGACTTATAAATATGTATGCGCACACAGGTTTTAATGTTACGGTTTCGATTCATCTCTGTTTATATTTCAATTGTGTTACAAGGAATTATATGCCATCCTTAACTACCTTAATAACCTTAGCTTTAAAGAGAAATAGCTTTGGCAAAGAGTCCATTATTTTTTTTTAAAGATCAGTGAAACAATATTTCTTTAAACAAATTTCTTCTCTATTATGACATGAGCTATAGGGGTTAAATTTCTTGCTCAAGAAAATACAATGTGCTGTCTGTTAAACTCGAATTCGG
>NC_088369.1:27938557-27976057 GCF_034508935.2 Berghia stephanieae | reverse complement strand
CATTTATTCCCACTTGCATGCCACGTCAATGCCATGTCTCACAAAAACAAGGACGTTTGAACATCGTTGTAAAAATGAACAAGGTTACATACAGGTTAATGGATAGGAATATAGAATTGAAAATGATAGTTGTGAAAACGGATCCAGTCATTAGTCACCATCATCGTCCTTTATTCAACTCTGCCGTTCACCACTTTTGTTATTCAATTATCAACCAATCTTTCTCCGCCCCCCCCCCTTTTTTTTTTAAATTCTAGTCGTTATTTTAACTAATTCAAGACTTGTTGAAGTGTATTTTTAAAAATCATTTCACTTTATTATTCTTGTCTATTTACTGTAGTGTTGTTTTATTTTCTTACTTTCAATTGGAGGGGTAGGGTCAAGGAGAGGCATCATTTGCTTTCTTACTGATAATGGATTTTCCTTTAATTGATATCCTTAAATTGTAGTGACGTGACGTGTGTTTGTATGTGTGTGTGTGTATGTGTGTGTGATATATATATATATATATATATATATATATGTGTGTGTGTGTGTGTGTGTTGCTGTTGTTCTTTTGTTTTGTTTTGCTGTTGCTGATGCTGCTTCTTTTGTTATTGTTGTTATTTGAAATGGTATTTCAACGACTAGTACTTCTTCGCGGGTATATAAAATTCCCCTATATTTTTATTACTCCAAATATCTGCTGTGCCTTTCTTTCCATGTCACTCTTTCATTGGAGTAAAAGGATCTGTTGGGTTTTGCCAGGGCACTGGTCAGGATCCTCACTGCTAAAAGTGTACAGAAACTATCCAATAATCTTCACAAGTTCAAAAGGTTTATTTTTAGGCTATTGCCAATACAACTCAAACAATAACATTTTCCAATCAACAAATCAGTATAGTAAAATTAATAATAAAGCAAAGCAAACAGAGAAAAATGCATAAATTAAGAAAATATATATTTAAAAAACTATAAATATATATATATATATATATATATATATATATATTAATGATACTAATAATATTAATAATAATAGTAATAATAATAATAATAATAATAATAATAATAATAATAATAATAATAATAATAATAATAATAATAATAATAATAATAATAATGATAATAATAATAATAATAATAAATAATAATAATAATAATAATAATAATAATAATAATAATAATAATAATAATAATAATAATAATCATAATAAAAATAAGAGATAAAAAATCAATCAATCAATTAATAAATTGATTAATCATTATGGTAAACCATTTTTTTTAATGACAGTTAATCAAAGACAACGTTATCGATGGTAATGATAATGGTTGTGGCGATGATTTTCATTAATCATCTATCTTATGAAATGTATGTAACGATTTCAATACATTGCATGCAGCTTTGTGAGATTTTGTAGTATGAAACTCTGATTCTGACCTTTATTTGGTCTATGGTTCGTCCCGCTGTGACTGTGAGAGGCGCACTGTTGATTGAGTCCTTTTAAAAAAGTCTCTTTAATTTTATTCTCTGCACCGCTTTGGTGTGTATAATAAGCCTGTGACCGGTAACAACGTTCTCTTGAAAAAAAATAAAAACACCTCATCTTATTAGCGTTATCAGGCACCATGACCCGTCGTCAATGTTAGATGTTGCTACTCTTATGTCGCATTGAGCTTATTTTGTGGATGTTTCTCTTTATAAAGGCTTACGTACGTCACAATTTGTTGTTATCAAGGCTTCCTTGTCAGTTTGTGAGTGACAATTTCTGACCAGACTCGGGGATGCATCGTTATACATCGTCATATTCTGTTCTTTCCCCTTTGTCTCACTATTTCTTATGTAGCCTGCTTTTATTATGACCAATTTTTCTGGTACACGAGCTGATAAGTTATATAGATATTATTTTTACGTCCTGCCATTTTGGTTTTCCTTGGTGATGGTATGACATATCATGGGCGTCGTGAATGCCGTTTAAAGAAGCAATAAAAGTTTGTTTTTTTTAAACTGCTTATATGTATATATATATATATATATATATATATATATATATATATATATATATATATATATATATATATATATATGTTATATATATATATATATATAGTCTTTTACAAAAGAAACTTGACAGGTGGTTTCCGTTAATCGTTCGATTCTGGTTGGAACAAATATAATGGCATATACATATTTGGAAACGAAACAAAACTAGTTTTCTTTTGGTGTATAATTTATTGAATTTGTGTCTACTGTTAACATGTCGCAGGCATTTAAAATCAGTTATTAAAACTTCATTTTGCAAAATCAAGCACAAAATTGAAATCAGCACACATGATGCACTTCAGTATTTAGTAGTAGTAGATTCACCGGTAGAAAACGATGAATACCACAACTTGTTGCCCCAATGATGATGCCAGCTGATGGACTGTTTCTGCTGGTGGTCTATCATTTCAAAGTGTATTTATTCTGTTGAATAGTTCATCGGATTTTGTAACTCATTCCTGCTCAACCGATAAAAATATTTCAAAGCATTCTTTTCATAAAATCAAACATACGTATGTTCAATCTTAGTATTTCTACCACCAATTTACACTACCCGCTGATCCATATACTCAATTTATTACTTCAGTGATGGTTTCCTCATTGAAATGTTCACAGTGCCGTCGATAGAACGAAATTCGTTTGTCTCTGGAATCAACTTCAAAAAGATAATTCGTCGGCAAACAAAATACCGTCCCACATAACATTCTGATACCAGTCCTTGGGTTCACGTACCCATTTTAGTCGAGCGACTTTGTGTACAGGGCTTTGCTTTGGTCGAATTACGGGTTTGCGACCAAATCACGCTTACTGAGAGGCAACAATTACGTAGCAATGCTTAGGTGAAATAAATATCTGAACATTTTTGGTGCGCTTTTACTTTGCTACTGACCGACCTGCTGTGGTGGAAAATGAAGAAAGACCAAAATTGCATATCTTATTTGCCCGAACAGCTTCATATCAGGAAGCTCCATATGATATAGCGCCATCTTATCTCTCAGGGCTCTTTGAATTGTATACATCTGCTAGACCTCTCCGATCCCAAAACGAACGACTGACTTATTAATGTTTCCATATGTATATTATGTCTAGCTGAAAAAAATTATCTCTGTTTTGAACAAATTAGATAAAGAAATCAAACACCCCCTCCCCCCTGATCTTGGTAATTTTTGGAAACTTTTGAAAAACATTCTTTTTCAGGCAGGCTTTTGAGTTCTAATAGTAATTGGTAATATACTTATCGACAACAACGAAATTTTGGAACGTTTACATAGAAAATCTTTACGCGAATGACAAAAGAGGGGCGTGCTTGGATAAAGAAATATCTACTGCAAACACGGGTCCCCAGATTATGCGAGAAGTAGAAGCTGCTTGCAAAGAGATGAAAAGGGGGAAAGCGGTAGGCCAAGATAGTTTCTCAATAGAATTGATTGACGCCCTCGACGATCTGGGAATAGACATTCTGACAAAAGCTGTTAATGTCATATACGAAAAGGGTGAATTGCCTTATGTTTTGAGACAATCGGTATTCATTACCATACCCAAAAAAACAACAAGGAACTATTGAATGTGACCAACACAGAACAATCAGCATAATGAGCCAGGCCACAAAAATTATATTAAGAATACTTATGAAAAGAATGAGGAGCAAGATCTCTCCAGAGATAAGTGACGAGCAGTTTGGTTTTGTTAAAGAAAAGGGTACGGTAAATGCAATCTTTACATTGAAAACAATAATGCAACGGTCAATCGAAAAACAAAAATCACTTTATCTATGCTTCATTGATTATTCCAAAGCTTTTGATTTAGTACAGCACGAAACGCTATTCAAAATCTTAGAAAAGATCGGTGTAGACAGTAAAGACCTTCGACTTGTGAAAAACTTATACTGGAATCAAACAGCGTGTGTCAAACTTGATATTGAAACATCGGAGTTCTTTAACATGGAGAAGTGAGTAAGACAAGGTTGCGGACCTTTTTAACATTTATAGTGAAATAGTGTTAAAAGAAATTGAAGATATGAAAGACGTCGTCGTTGGAGGGCAGAATATGAATAGCATAAGATATACAGACGATGGTACTCTGATGGCATACTCTCCAGAACACGTGCAGACAATTTTAGATATACTGGTGTGCAAAAGTGAAGAGATGGGCCTGAAACTAAATGTTAAGAAAACCGAATGCATGGTGGTCTCAAAGAATGAAAACAACACGATCTTCCATTTGTCAAGCAAAGGAGAGACCATCAAACAAGTAAAGGAATTTAAATATTTAGGCACTATCATTACCCATGACGCATGTGACATAGAGGATATAAATCAAAGAATAGCAATAGCAAAAAAACGTGTTCCATAAAATGCGACCAGTTGTGTCAAACAACAACCTAAAGTTGAAGACCAGAATGAAAGTAGTTGAAACATGTGTTATAAGTACCGTTTTATACGGTTGTGAAACGTGGACGCTTGACAAAGAATGTACGAGGAGGTATGAGACATTTGAGATGTGGGTGTATAGAAGAATGTTGACACTATCATGGACAGACAGGTATACGAACGAGGAAGTGTTTGAGAAGGTGAGAAAAGGAAGAATATTGATCGATACCATCAGAAAGAGGCAGTTACTGTTTCTGCGACATGTGTGGAGAAGAGACGGAATAGAAAAGTTGGTAACATCTGGGATGATCGAAGGAAACCGAGCTAGAGGAAGACAAAGAATTACTTATTTAAATAACCTAAGAATGGCCAAATGTAATTTTAAAAGCAAGACAGATTTCATGCGCACCGCAGAGGATCGAGATTTCATGCCCACCGCAGAGGATCGTGATTCGTGGAGACGGCTGACCGGCAACGTGCTCAAGAGCACAAGCCACGATGGATGATGAGTAATTGCATTTTGTGTTACTTATTGTGTAGCGGCTTTGATCACTTGGTGAATTTTGCGCGCTGTAAACACATTAATTATAACATCACATTGCATTTCAAGAACCAGTAATATTTATCCTCTTTCTAAGGTATTTGTTTTGGAAGGCATCTAGCAAATTTCCCTCTTCCTCTATAAAAAGTTCCATGCTGCCGAGCTCTAAATAAACACTTAGAGGTCCAGGTCTTTGAAGAAACTTATATATCTTTTCCTTCCTTTCCCCTTTGTGCTCCATATTTTCCCGAGCTTTTGGGAGGTGATTCTTTTTAAAGCATCAGTGATGTCCTCATCCTGATCCTGCATTTACCTTTAACCGAGAGGGAAATAGTTAAATACATGATTCCTTAACACTTTTTTGTTGTAAACATGTAACCATTCATACTTATTTTTATTGTAAATCATATTACTCCTTTTTAATTGACTAAATATAGACAAACAAACCTAGTATTTTTCAATATCCGTCAACGTCTGAAGCAGACAAGTATTCATCCACACCTGAGCCAATTGGGGTAATGTGTATAAGGGCCTTATTATTTTTTTAAAAAGACCATTGCCATCCACGCTCAACTTCGCTTGACGTTGATACTGGAGTCCCACTTGGCACATTTGAAAATAGAAAATAGATAAATGGGAAAATGACCCAGTGAAATAATATGTTGACTGAAGTAGTTTTCGTTTTCATCACTTCTTTTTCTTTCCTTTTGGTGGGTAATGACTATTATGTTTATTGTTGTAATTTTTTTCTTGTTCTTGTTTTTATTCTTATTGTTTTGTATTGTTTTGTGTTTTTTTTTGTTGTTATTTTTTTAGGTTGTTGTTTTGTTTGTTGTTTTGTTGTTGTTGTTTTTTAAAATTTCTTTTTTAGTTTGTTTTTTTTAGATCTTATATTTTACGTTTCTTCCCTTTTTTAATTATTATTTGGTTATTCTTTTGTTGGTGTTGTTTAACTTATCTTTACTTCTTTTTTTTTTCTTTTTTGAATTCGACAGGATGAGCTGGTGGGATATAAAACATTTTATGTCCTAGGAAAAAAACAAACTGAAATACTTTATTGTTTCTTTATTTTTTATTTTATTTTCTGTTTGTTAGTTGTTGTCTTGGGGGCGGGGGGGGGGGGGTGTTTATTTGTTTTTGTTTGTTTGTTTTTCTTTCTTTTAAAAAAGTTTTGTTTTGAAGAAGTTCGTTTCAATTCTTATTCGTTTCTTTGCCTGTTGTGTCCTAAAATCTGTTCATCCATCCATCTGTCCAGTCATTCATTCATCCATCCATCCATCCATCCATCCATCCAATTTATCCGTCCGAATGGCCACCCTTACTTATATCTATTTATCTTTCTATTTACCTGTCTGTCTATCTGGGTGTCTCTCTATCTATCTATCTATCTATCTATCTATCTATCTATCTATCTATCTATCTATCTATCTATCTATCTATCTATGTTTCTCTCCATCAGTGTTTCGATGGATTTATTTATCTGTCAGAATGTCTGCTTATCTGAATCTTTCTATCTGTTTGAATCAACCGATCTGTCTCTTTCTGTTTCTATTTATCTATCTATCTACCATCTATTTAACTTTCTGTCCGTCTGTCTATATGCCTGTCTGTCTGTTTCTCTATCTATCATCTATTTATCAATCTATATATAGTGCTTTCTCTGTTGATCTTTTCAATCCGCCTTTCTGTTCTTGATCAATTTTAATATATATTATATTTATATATATATTATATAATAAATAAGATATAAATTATGCCTTTTTCGCCACGGCATCATAATATATCGTCGCCTAGGCATTCCACGAAGGAATATAGATAACTCATCAAACAAGATGTCTGATGTCAACAGGAATCATCCATGTTGTCCAAGTGAGCAAATTAGGGGGTAATAATCTTGCTCAAGGAAAAAAACGAAAGTGCCTGAAGCGGGGCTCGAACCCGTGTCCTTCCGGGTCACAGTGCAATGCCTTAACCACTCGGCCACTTCGTCCCCCGTTGATATATTTAATTTACCCATCTACTTCGTCTCCATGTTACTTTACTTGTGTGTGTGTGTGTGCGCGCATGGGTGTGGGTGTGTATTTTGCCTGTATTGTCAATCCAATTCACCCTCCTAGTTATCCGTTCACGATCCTTCACCCCCCACCCTATTACTATCACAGTGTATTAGATTTAGAAATGATTTTATTCTCTAACATCGTATCACCTTATCATTATATGATTACCCCATAGTGTTCGTTATTCTTCTACTTTTGTCATATTATTTACATTTTATAATCATCATTATGACATCGTATTATTATTTTATAGATATTAGTGAGGATGGAGTCATTGGTTTTAAGCAAACGACGTTAATTAGATATATAAAATGAAGAAAAAAAAACAAGCTCGAAAACATGTCATACTTCTTTTGAGTGCGTTAATTATTCACGCTATGTTATTAAAACATCTTAACGATGACCATTTGGACACTAGATTGCATTCTCTTTAGAACGTATATTATTGTACAAGAAAAACTAACAAGAATATTGACACATGTATATCCATATAAATTTAACTGACAGATTGAAGAAAATACATCATTGTCATATCAATGAATGGCAAGCACTCAATATGTCTATTTTCACGCTTCTTACGCTGAGGGCAAATGTTTTGGCCCAATCGGCAATATTATGTCTATTTCATTCTTCAAGGACGAGCTTTTCAATTTATGTGGTGGCCAGTTTGCCAGAGCGGTATCATCTTCGTCGTTTAGTAACCTAGAAGTACTGGGTTTCGACATTGGCTTTCTTAAACTCATATCCTGATGCTGGCCTAACGTTAGAGGATATGTCCTAAGACTCCGAGGAGTAATCGTTAACTTGCTAATGTGGAAAGTGAGCAGTGATTTGTATTCAATAGTTCACCTAATGGGATACATTGATTACTTGAGCACTGCTAACAACTCACTTTAAAGTTCCCGTAGGTGGTCGTCGTCTTGTTTTGTGACATACGGCTATGCGATCTGGTGGTATGATACTCGCCTTCAGATCGGAAGGCCCAGAGTTCGAGTTTCTCTATGAGCGGTGCATAGTTGAGTCCTTGGAAAAAGTTCTTTACGCACACCGTAATCAAATGTAAAATTAGTAACAGGCCTATAACAGGCGTTGTCTATGTCGGAACAAAAATGCAATACCGCCTAACAGACGTTCTATGTGTTAAGTGTTGTTGTTGGCTAGGACCCCTTGTAAAGCGCATTGATCACGTTTAGTGGATATTGCGCTATATAACTGCTTTCTTAATGATTAGGCCATTGTCAGGCTACCTGTTAAGGAAGGCTTCGGTTCGACCCACATTCGCCAAGCTGTGTGGCCTTGGGCACGCCACTTTGACTTACTGCTGTCGCTTCAACCCAGATTGGTTATTAAAGTACTGTAAAAAAAAATATACCATACCCTCTATGAGTGAAAAAAAGACTTAAGAGAAGGTCGTAAATTCCAGTCCTCGTCAATGACCCCGTTTGATAATTGAAAAACCAGTGACAAAACCCTCATTCCATGCACGAGGTCTATCTCAAACATTACTTTCCCGAATCCATTTTTTAAAAAAACAAAAACAAAAACAAAACAAAACAAACAAAAAAAACTCAAAAAGCTTGAAATGTTTACAAAGATGTTGTAAACTCCATGCAGATAAGCACCGAAGAAGAATGAATATAACGGCTTCTGAAAAGAACAAAATGCCAAACACAGAACATTTCAGGCTCAAAACCTTCTTCAGCCAATAACAAAAGCAATAAAAACATTGAGATATCATTCAAAATACAGGCAGATTGCAGAAAAGTATTTATTTTGCACTTCTTACTAGCTAGTAAGATCTTAAAAATCTTGAAAGGATACCCACAGTGACTTGACCAAGGGAAAATTACTTTTGAAGTAGACCTCTCACGTATAGATTAGTATCTGCTCATTATGTTGTTTCAACCATTGAAACCGATTTAGACTACTGAGAATCGACTTTGTTTTCTGCGTTATTTTTATACCATGTCTGATAATTAGACAAGCGGGATAACTCGATACTCGGTTAAGTTTCTGGGGACATGGGCATTCATATCATTGCGACGTGACGGCAGAAGTGGGTGATAGGGAGATACCTTTATGTACTCCATTTGTTAAGCAACATGCATAATGTTTTTGTTTTTGTTGTTGTTGATTTAAACTTCTTTTTAATCTTTATATAAATTTTGTTATTGTTCATATTATTGTATTCTTTTCGCAAACTGTTAATTTCATTCTCCTTTTAGTAATAATGAAATTTGAAACAATGATTTATTTTCTCCTCATTTATCAAGTTAAAAATTATTTTCATACGAAGATGAATTGTCTGTTTTTAAACTATATATTTGAAGAAGTTATTTGAACACTTTATCCCTTATAGAGGAAGTTAGTCAGAATACAAACTTCCCTTCATTCTTATAAAGTATGTGGCATAATTGGCCGATTGATATTCGCCTTGACTTTTGTTAAAGTAAATCCACAACAAGCATGGCCATAGACTGAATGGGTGACAATGAGCAAAATAAAAAAGGTCATCATATTGTTCAGGTTGCCATATCTCTCTTTTGGCAGGTTATTTTACCAGAATTGCTCCATTCGACCCAGGAGTATGTATCTGACAATGAATATCTTTTTACACATCAAACAGTAAGATGGCAAGAATCGTTTTTCTCCTTAAATTTGTCAAATGTGTAGATCATTTCTTCAATCATATGATGCCAAGTGTAAAATGTAATGATAGATAAGTATCATGATTATTGACATTAATGCTTCCAGAAATTTCTCATGCTTCACGAGGTAACGACAGAGCACTCAGAGAAGCCTACACTGCGTCCCAAGCTAGAGGATTGCTATGTAGCCCTCGACAACGTCACAGGGAAATGGGATGAGGTTAGTTTATATCACTTATTTGGGTGGGTTTTGTTTGGGTTTTTTTTAACCTTTCATGGTAGCCAGGTCATTGCGGTGTTTTCTACCCCCTTATATTTGTTTTCCAAGTTGCTTTTTGTTTTTTTCTTTGTTTTGGAATGGGAATACTTGGTTTTGTCATGGCCCTTGCTGGAGTCCTTAGCTGAGAGGGAAACAATCAAATATTTATTATTAGTTTTGGGAGATGATTTTTTTTTCCTTGTAAATAACCTCTCTTATGTATTGTTAGTTATGTTTTTTGTTATGGATATAATCTGTAAGTATACGAGTGTGTTCTATCAGTGGGATCCTGTGCTGGTGTCCGGGTGAGACAAATATGACATCGTTAAACAGACATCGTGTCTCATTTTACATGTTAAGTGTTGTTTATTTCTAAGTCACATCAAATAGATTTATTTTTTATTTCAATAATTTTCTCATTTTCTATTTGAACAGAACTTGGATCAAAATACTTTAGAGGACATTTCTCTGAAAGTCCAAGCCGGAGAGCTGGTATCTGTGATAGGACCTGTTGGCTGTGGAAAGGTAAGGCTTTAGATTATCTGGATGTGTTACATCAATGTGTTAAACAGCTCAAACCTTTTTTTTTTAAACATAGCTGGAGATTGCTCACTAATTAGAGGCTTACCGCTGTGCAGAACACCCTTTTTTATTACAGCCACAATTTATGTAATTCAAAAATCTATGAATCAAGATTGCCCTCAACTGGTCAAAAATTCGTAAACCCAAGACTTCTAAGGATATTATTATCTCAGTAAATCCTATCCACTCACATTTTCTTCCACCAATTTCACTGTTGTCTGAATATCATTCATAGTATATATGGCTCTACTTATGTAAATTTTTGGGGGAAAGTACCTTTTTCATTTTTTTATACATTGATCACTTTTTCTTTGTCTTTCTCTTTTCCTAAGTCATCGTTACTGATGTCCATTTTAGGAGAGTTGCCAACCCATAAAGGCAATGTCCAAGTGTCAGGACAGATAGCCTATGTATCCCAGCAGCCATGGATATTCTCAGGAAGTGTCCGCCAGAACATCCTGTTTGGAGCGGAATACGATCCAAGCAAGTACAATAAAGTGGTTTATGTGGCTGCCTTAACAAGGGTGAGTTCTAATGACCATGGAATGGGATGACTAAGACCAGTCCCCAAATGTGCTCCCCAGATTGAAAATGATTAAACAAATATGGTAAAATGTACATCATTTGATAGATTTCATTTTATCTCACACTTTAGAAAAAGAACATCGGACAGGTTATCTCAATGTCAAGATATATCGTATAAAGATGTTAAAAACGTGGTCTTTTAGTGGTTTTAGTCACTCCAACTGGCTTTAGTCACCCAATTCCATGGTAAAATTATGCCCTTCCGCCATGACATCATAAGATTTCGTTGCCAAGGCATTCCACGAAGGAATGTAGATAATTCATCAAACAAGATAGATGTCTGATGTCAACAGGAATCGCCAATGTTGTCCAAGTGAGCAAATTGGGGGTTAATACTTTTCCCCAAGGAAAAAAACAAGTGCCTGAAGCAGGGCTCGAACTCAGGACCTTCTGGGTCACAGTGCGATGTCTTAACCACTCGGCCACTTCCCCCCCCCCCCCCCCCCCATCCCACGGTAATGTTATTCTAAAAGTGGCTAGGCATTATGTGCTGCTCCTGCATCAAGAGGATAAGTTAGTAAGTTGAAGTGGATGATAAGCCGTAATTCTATCCTCTCATAGTCAAACCTCAAATGAAATTTGAAGGAGATGAAATAGCAATTGCTTGGTACTCTTTGGATAGGACACTAGTCTATTGCAAAGTACTTTCTGCCAGATCTAATAGACTCAGTTACACAACCTCTGCTGGGTGGTCAGAAAAAAAAAATCTCAACTGCACCTTGGTCCCTTTGTGTGTGAAGCAAGTGCTCTACTAATTGAGCTTAGGGACCACCAAATTAAATAAGTGGAAACCTTTTTTTTATTTCTTCTGTTCCTTCCATCAGTTAATTTTAGTTACATTCATTCACTTGTTCAAAAATATGTGTTTTTTTTTAATTCTTTTTTTTTTAATTTCGACAAAAGGACTTTGAGATAATGCCTCATGGAGATGCCACCTTGATCGGAGATAGAGGAGTGAGTCTTAGCGGAGGCCAGAAGGCTCGAGTGTCCCTGGCCAGGGCCCTGTACATGGATGCAGACATCTATCTGATGGATGATCCCCTCAGTGCTGTTGATGCTGCTGTTGCCAGGCACATCTTTGAAAGGTAAGTGATAATCAATAGCATCAATAACAGTGTTGGTATCATTGGTAATTGGATAAAATTAGCAGTCAAAGATTGATAATTGGAGAAAATTAGCATCAAAGATTGATAATTGGATAAAATTAGCAGTCAAAGATTAATAATTGGGTAAAATTAGCAGTCAAAGATTGATAATTGGGTAAAATTAGCAGTCAAACATTGATAATTGGATGAAATTAGCAAAGAAAAAAAAAATATCATTGCATTTTGAGGATTTTAAAGTGACAAATATCGGAGCAGGTAGTGGAGTAAGATAAAGATCTGAAAAAGTGTGTATGAAACAGTGCCAGACAAAGCAAGAAAGAAAAATACAAGAAAAAAACGAGGCAGGCTGATTTTTTAGGATGGTTTTTTTCTTATATTTTTCTTTCTTGTTTTGCCTGGCACTATTTCACTTTTTCAGATCTACATTTTAGGGGCGTCAGCCAGAAGTGGATTAATTCTTCATTCCCTTACTTTCCTACTTTTACACCACTCAGAGGCTCCGTAGTAGACTGCCTCAACTTATTGCAAAACCGAGAGATGTTTGCTATGACTAGTGACCCGTGGCAAAACTTTGGCTCCAGTGTTGTGTCCTATTGTGGCCATTTAACACACATTTCTGCACTCGACGCAGGTGTGAATGAGTACCTGACAATTGGCATTAATGGAAATTATAAACGTGATAGTGCAAAAAGAATGCCTACCAATGTGACTTGTATAGTATAAAATAGAAATTTGGTTCCATGTGGCCTGCTTGCAAAATAAATTGAGCACTGTGAAGCGCACCATGCATGGCTTAATGCCTTGGAAGTGCACTGTATAAATGTTCATATTTATTTAATTTTTTATTTATCTATTCTCTACTGTAGATGCATCATGCGATACTTGAAAAAGAAGGCAAGAATCCTAATCACTCATCAAGTTCAATTTCTTCCTGACGTGGACACCATATACATTCTCAAAGAAGTGAGAATTTTGTAATATTCCATTCAATTGTCACTCTTTTTTTTTTTTGTTTGGTTGGTTGGTTTTATTTTGTTTTTTATTTGTTTCAGGTTTTTCTTTTTTTTTTTTTTTTTTTTTTTTTTTTTTTTTGTTTGTTTCTTCTTTTCTTTTTTTTCTGCTTTTTTAAAATGTTTTTTTTTTTACTTTCTTTCTTTTTTGTTTATTTGTTTGTTTTTTTTGTTTTTTTTTCATGATTAAAAAGAAAATTCCTCACCTTTTTCAGTCTTTTCATTCGACTGTTTAAATTCAAGTTTCTTTTTTTTTTTTAATTTCTTTCTGAATTTGGTTGCATTTTTATCTTTGCAACATATGAAATTCCTAGCACTATATATATCACTAAAGAGGTTTGGGAAGTCTTTTTGCCAACGTTTTTCAGACCTGATATTCTGATATCTTTTCTCCTGTTACTCTAGATTCAATGTAAAGTATTACCATTTTAACTTATTTAACAGATATTATTACTTGTTTCGCTCTTTACAAGATGCTAGTCTGTTGTATAAAGCTATAATAAATAAAAATGAATATAAGGACTTCAAAATACCAAACATGGAATGTTTCGGGCTCAAAACCCTTCTCCAGCCAACAACAAAAACAATAAAAATATAAACACTTTACTTAAAAACCAGATAAATTTTAAGTATTATTTTCGATGTTGGCTGAGGAAGAGTTTTGAGCCAGAAACGTCCAGTGTTTGTTTTTTATTTAAGTTGTTATATTCATTTTTTGTTTATTACTTTTTACAGTCCACAGCTTCTGGCTGTTTAGTATCATTTAGCCTGTTGTTTAATTCTATTCGGCACAAGAAATACAGAGCTAGAAAAAAGTGTTGCATAACAGGGATCAAACCTGGTTCTTTTATAATAAGATCAAGTTCTCACCAGTTGAGCTTTTGAATTTTCATGATTGAATGGTAGAGCAGTGAAAGTTATAAATGAAAACAACAAACATTTTAAAAAACACAAAACTACAACAGCTACAGCAGAGAAGAAAACGTAACAAAGTCACAATATTTTTCAAAAGCCTAAATGACCCTATCAAAAGTATAGGCCCACTTGTACTCGTTCATATCATCGACATTGAGACAGTGGAATGGTCTCTGATCTCCAATGAAAGAAAAATACTGTGGTCTGTGGAATCTTCAAAATTAAAATTGCAGACTTAAACAGGAGAAGGTAAGTTGAAGATGCAAAGATATTTTTTATAGATTTTTAAATATTTAAATCTATGTTCATAAAATTTCCTCAGGGTAAAATCACAGGACATGGCACTTTCAGTGACTTGTCCCAATCTGGGATAGATTTTTCCGAACTCCTTCAAGAGGACGAGGAAGAGGAATCAGCACCGTCCCCATCCATCCTGAAAGATTCAGCAGTCGACCCTATCACCAGCCTGACACCTCAAGTCAGCCAAGTCAGCAAGTTTGGATCCATGATTTCTCTGGGCAGCATGGCTGAGGATTACCAGGTATTGGTCATTGAAAGAATTAACTTATGGGTGGGGTCTCTTGACCTCACATAGTGGGCAGGAGGTCACTTGCCGTGTCTTATATGCCCCTATATCTATTTTTAAAAGTTGCTTTTTGTCTTTTTCTTGGAATGGGATTACTTGGTTTTGTCCTGGCTGTTGCCTGAGTCCTGGTTGGGAGTGAAACAGTCAAATATAAAGTGTTGGTCTTGGGAGATGATATTTTTTTCCTTGTAAATCATCTTCAGTTACGTGCTACTAGTATTTTCTCTTAGCTGCCAGGATTTTGAAGAATTGTTAAAGACACTGTGTGTCGACATAGTCCTGGGGGAAGTTGTTCTAGAGGGAAATGGCAGAATGGAAAAATGGGTTTACCTGGGTGAGAATTTGTGTCCTTTTCTTTTTCCCCTGCATGGTGGGAGTTTTAATTATACTATTTTTGTATATAGCTTGTGGAAATATTTGGTTGATGTCTCGATAACTCCATCAAGAAAGGCCATTAATAGTGATAAAAAGGGCATATACAGGTCTGTCTATTGACCAAAGATGGCCAAATTTGGGGTGTTTCCTTCAAATTCACATTTTTTAAACAAAAATTTTAATTCTTTTTCCAAACCAACACAATCTTGTCCCCATTGATTAAATAAGCTCATAATTTGTGTTGGGCTATCAATTTTGAAATAATATAGACATATGAGCATTCTCTTTCAAAAACTACTTACCAATAGATTTGATTTAAACCCAGCTATCCGATCACAGTTGAGTTGACCTATTGCTTCATATGCGTAGTGTGGTTGCCTAAAGATAAAACCTCAAGGTTCAGACCAAAAACAGTTGGTCTTTATCTTATCTTAAGTTTAAATATTCAAAAATGAAAGGTTACAACCATCTTGAAATGGTCCATAGTTGATCTAAACTAAGAGTGTACTAGAATAAAATGTTATATGTTGCAAACTGCTCTTGTAAATGATCATCAATTTTTCATTCTTCATCAGCCTGAACCGGTCACCTTACCAGAGGAAGAAGAGCGGGCCTCTGGCACAGTAGGCATGGGTGTCTATGTCGATTACTTCAAGGCAGGCACTGGCTTGTTCAAGTTCCTCCTGCTCATCCTCTTTAACATCCTGGCCCAGTTGTTTTACGTGGGCAGTGACTGGTGGCTGTCTCGATGGTAAGTCCAAATATGTTTTATTAACATGTCCCCAAGCTTCTGGCTGATTCTGGGAAAAGCCATTTAATTTTCATTTTTTCTTGCATCTTGCTATTTAATAAGAATTTTGTAAAGTTGTTTGCTTTAATATTAATTTTGTTTTTTATTATATTATTATATTTTTTTTAAAGTATAGGTGAGTCCTTGGAAAAGGCATTTACTCACATTCTCTCACTGAACTCAGGTGTAAAATGAGTACTTTGCTGTTAACAATGTTGTTCCTGTCCGGGAAAAAAAAATCTGTAATATCCCATAAAAGGCATAATTTCTCTCTCTCCGTTTTAAATGTTGCTGTTTGCTCGGGACCCTTTGTAATGATCTAAACTCATTTCTATCATGGGCACAAACCTGACAGATGAAATTCCACCCTGAAAAGTGCTTTGTAATGTCAATAACAAACAAACAGCAAATTAATTATGACTACCAAATAAACGGCCAGTTATTAAAACACGTGGACTCAATACCCTACTTGGGAATTCACTAAACAAACCACTGAAATGGGAACAGCATATTGATAATGTTATGGCAATAGCAAATCGTACTCTTGTTGTCCTCAGACGGAACCTATATCAGTGCCCTCCAAAGGTGACAGAACATGAGTTAGGACATTTTTTCTGTAACTTGGAGACCTCGATATAGTCTAATAATGGCACACTTTGAGACTGAATATGTAAAAATATGATAAAAATGCTCAAAATCAGCTTTTGTAAGGTGTTAGAGGATGTCCATAGGAGTTATCATGCGAAATATCAGGCCTTAAACTAAAATATGTAGGTTTATAGTATCTAGTTTTAATCAAACAACTACACTTATGTATAAAAACAAGCAACAAAGATACAATATTGATTTTTGTGGTATGCCATAGCCTTCCCCTCCCCCCCCCCCCCCCCCACACACACACACCTTAAAACAAAACAGCAGTAACTCTACCACAATAATTTACAAAACAATATAGTACATTCACAAGAAATTATCATAGCAGTAAATTCACAATTCCAATGCACAGAACCAACACATATAAAAACAGTTTTTTCCCCAAGAGCCATCAAGGAATGGAACACAATCTCACCAGAAATCCTAGATATTGAGCTTTGAGCTTTAAAAAAAAAAATTGAGCTTTTATATAGCGCAATATCCACTAAACGTGCTCAAAGCGCTTTACAAGGGGTCCCTGGCCAACAGCAACACTTAACATGTAGGACGTGACATGATACCTGTTAGGCAATATTACAATTTATTTTTTTTCGGACAGAGACAACACTGTTAACATCCAGGCACTAATTTTGCACCTGAGTACAGTGAGAGAATGTGTGTAAATAATCTTTTCCAAGGACTCAACTATGCGCCGAGCGAGGCTCGAACCCAGGACCTTCCAATCCGAAAGCGAGTGTTATACCACAAGACCACACAGCCGCACAATATTACCAACAAATTTGATCAACTATTAAACAACCACAAAATTGTATAAAATCTGCAGTGATGGATGATTCACCTTTTGTTGTTTTCTTTTTAATTTAGCTATTAAGTTTATTCCTTTGTAGACTTGCGCAAACAATGGAGTTAATTTGAATCGAGTTTATGAGGGTTTACAGGTATGAATAAATAAATATGCTCTGCTGAATAAACTTAACAACCATTCACTTAGCAGTCCATATAGAACCAAATTGTCATCTCTTAGATTACAAATAGTCTGTTAAATGTCCTTTTCTTAACTAGAACCTTACACTATGTATGAGACTGTGTCAAAAGGTCATTTTTGTGACGTTCGCCACAAAAATACTCAAATACTGTTATTTGGAAAAACTAAGGGAGAAAAATCGCTTTCATCAGTTTCTCTGGGTGACCAATGAAAAACAAACAAAAAACTGAGGATCTAACATCAACATTACGGTATTTATAGCTTTTCTTTTCAAAGGGTTGAAGAACTGTGGAAAAAGTTGATACTCTGTCCACACTTTTTTAAACCAAACTATTCCTGGTATTCTGTAGGAGTGAGAATGCAAGTTTTAAAAATTTATTTTACATTATTCCCCTGATAGAAATTGAGAAACGAATTCTCTCCTCAGTTTATCCAAAGAACTTTTTATTGGAGTATTTTTGTGGCAAGCATCACAAAAAATGGCCTTGTGACACAGACCCAACTAGTATAGTGCTTATTCCAGATTTGCCAAATCCTAAGAAATTTTTGTATTCCTACAAATTATATACCTCAGTTACGAATTTACAAAATCATCACATTTACTATGAATTTCACTACAGTGATTCATATTTTGAACAATGATATTGGTAGTACAGAAGAGGAAACTGTTCAGTGAAATTTGTCATTTTCTTTGTCCTCTCTGATTTTGATTCACATTGACTTTGACCAAAACCTAAAATGTTTGAGCAACCTAAGTAAAGAATTGAGTCGAGTCCTGTTCAATAAGTTTGGAAAACTTTTTCCACCTTCTAAAGTGAGTTTTGGTGAGACAACAATTGACTACAAATTTTTTAATGCTCTCTACTAATTTTTCTATATCTACCACTAATTTTGACAAATTGGGTTTGGAAATTTTATTATTAACACCTGACGAGAAGAAGGTAATATATGTTAGGTGCCTCAGAAGACAAAAGGCCAGAGTCTTGTGATCATTATCAGTCATCCAATAAATGACCAGGCCCTACATCACCAAACAAGATGAAAACAAAGTAAAAGACAAAAGAAGAAAAGATTCTCATATGTGTCCCACTGCCTCAGAATGTGTCCCACTGCCTCGGTTTGGTATGATGCAGAGTGAACTAGACCCCCAAAAGTGATTTTAAAATAAAAACAGAATAACAATATTTGAAACATCATTTTTTATGGCATCAACGTCTATTCTTCTCAATGAGGATTAGTATATTTCGTTATTTAGGCATTAAACAAGTCTGTTATTATTTTGAAATCCTCAGGTCAAATCAGGAAGAAGATAGATATGCAATGAAGAACAAATACCATGACTACCTGCAGGAACACAACATCAGTATAGCCAATGTCAGCCAATACACGAATAGCAACAGCAACTTGACTTTTCCGGAGATTCCCCCTGTGGATAGAGACAAAAATATTTCCATCTTTGCTGGTATCATCTTCGCTGTGTTCATCTTTGGTTTGGGCAGGGCCCTCCTTTTCTTCAAGATTGCAGTGGACGCATCCCAGACACTCCACAATAGAATGTTTGCCAGGATATTGAGATCTCCTGTGTCGTTTTTTGACACCAATCCAGTTGGTAAGTACACGCACCGACCACCCACACACAAAAAAAAAGGATTATGAGATTTTTTTTTACCTCATTTTATGTCAGAGGATCAATCTCATCCTTAATTACCTGAATTTCTTCAATTGTTATGGACAGTCAAGAATGTTGAGATCAGATTTCTCTTGGCAACTTGATCCAAAAGCAAGAACAAAATTTGATGATAGAGCATTCTCTTGTAATTATCTGTGAACTCGGTCGTCTTCCTTAAGATCTGAGTGAATCTTCTTCTTTTCCAAATAAATCTTTAAAAAATTTTTTGTTTGTTAATCTATTACTTTCCTGATACTTAAAAAATCACAATATATCTCAGAAGCTTGATACCAGCAGGTAGTTTGTTCCAAAAACAGAATGTATTTAGGAAAAGTGAGTTAACATGTGGCTATATGGTCTAATGGTACAACTCTTGCATTCGGATCGGAAGGTTCACTGTTCGAGACCCGCTCTGAGTGTTGCATAGCTGAGTCCCTGAAAAAGGCTCTTTACTCACATTCTCTCACTATTCTCAGATGTAAAATGGGTTCCTGGTCGTTAACAGTTGTCTCTGTCAGAAAAAATGTAATATGACCTGACATGTATCATGTCCCGTCCTACATGTTTGGTGTTGCTGTTGGTAAGGGATCCCTTGTTAAGCGCTTTGAGTCCGTTTAGTGGATATTGCACTATATAAATGTTCTAGTTTGTTTGTTTTTTAGTTAAGATGACTGTCAATACTGGATGGAGAAATATTATAAAGCTTTTGTGTTTGGATAAGTAAGTTTGCTATTTTGAATGCTATTATGCTATTATGTCTTGTGGAATGTTGGTTTTGCTGTGGTTTGGAGTATGAAGGGAGTGTGGTTCATTTACAAATTTTCTAAATCAGTAGGAGTCTTGCTTCTTTACTCCTTTTTTGGAGAGGTTTCCATTATGTTTGATTTGCATCTCTTTGATGTTTGTAGCAAATTTTGCTGCTCTTCTGGACACTCCCCACTGTGATGATTTCATTTATAACATAAAAGTCTCAGGTTGTGTGCGAATATTAAAGGGTTGATCTTACTTGCTATATGTATGCCTGTGACTTTAGTAGCAGGTTGGTGTTCCGACTATTAATATAAACAATACCTCACTTGACTCAGGCAGTGACATATATCATATTCTTCCTGATCATCTTCATCTTCATCATCATCATCATGGTGTGATCAATATTAACTGATTTGCCAGTGAAATGAGATATTATATGGATTTCTGTTGCTAATTGAGTATGCTATTTGTTCTGGTTCCCATCCAACAGGTCGAGTGTTGAACAGATTTTCCAAAGACGTCGGCCATATGGATGACCTTCTCCCCGTCTGTTTCTTTGATTTCATGCAGGTTTGTTTTGAACCATTTTTTTTTTTTTTTTTTTTTCTCCCCTCCTCCTTCTTAACCTACATCTTCCCCTCCTATTCCTTTTGTTCCTCTTCAATTTCATCCTCTTCTTCCTTATTTCCTTTTCCCATCCTTTACTTCCTCCTCCACCTCTCGTCCTTATTTTTCTTCCTCCTCCTCCTTCTCCTCCATCCACCTCCTCAGCCTACGTTATTTTCCTTTTCTTTCCTCCTCCTCCTCTTGTCCCTCCTCCCACCTTTCCTCCTCCTCCTCCTCCTCCTCCTCCTCCTCCTCCTCCTCCTCCTCCTCCTCCTCCTCCTCCTCCTCCTCCTCCTCCTCTTTTTCCTTTTTTTTTCTCACTGAATAAATTTTATTATGTTATTGGGTTTTTAAATTTTTTTATTGACTAGTGATATTTAATATAATCGATTTAAAAAAAAACTTTTTTTTTGTTGATAATAACCTTTGAGCCTTTCCCACTCTTCCAGTGCTCCCTCCTCATCATTGGCATCATCCTGGTGGCAGGGATAGCCAATCCCTTCGTCTTCATTCCCACAGTTCCATTGGGTGCCCTTTTTGTGCTGGTCAGAATGTACTATCTACGAACTTCTCGCAGCATAAAACGTCTGGAAGGAACATGTAAGTGTCATGAATGTTGCATTTGAATTGTGAAAGATGCTTAAAACTTATTGCCTACACTGCTATGCTGCATTTAGCTGATTCCTGGGTTAAACTGGTCTTTTTTTTTAGAATAACCAGAAACAAAAATTTTGCTTTTGGATAAAAGAAAAGTATATTATTTTTATTTTTATTTCTATGATTACTCGTGTTACGGTTATTGATATTGTTGTATTGAATCTCACTCCACAGTACGAAGTCCAGTGTTTTCCTACCTAAGTGCCAGCCTTCAAGGCCTTGCCACCATCCGATCCATGGGGATGGAATCCAAATGTATCCAGGAATTTGACGATTTTCAAGATGGCCACACAGAGGCCTGGTTTCTCTTCCTGGCGACCAGCCGATGGCTCGCTGTTCGTCTGGATTGGCTCTGTGTCTTCTTTGTCACAGCCGTTACTTTCTGTGCTGTATTAGTCGCAGACGGTAAGTTGTCTGTGATAAGAAAAAGAAAATCAATACGTAACATGTAGGGCTAGACAGGATGCTTGTCAGCGACATTACAATTTTTAAAATTAAATAAATTGAGTTTTTATATAGCGCAATATCACTAAATGTGTAGACCTGTAAATTCTCAGTCAATTAACTGAAATCAGTCAATTTGTCAAATTCAAAAATTTTAAAAAAAGGAAAGAAAGAAAGAAAGAAGTGAAGAAAGAAATAGATAATTCACAAATCGTAGTCGAATGACTGTAAAGTAATTAGGAGTGTTCCATAACGCTACGCATAGCTCATGGGAGCCGTTTATATTAACGATGGATATATTGCCAAGGCTAAGCGGCGCTTTTTAGAATTGGCGCGACGGAACACATCCCAGTGTTATTTCACACAGCCTTCGTTAAATTATTTTTTCACTTTTCAATCTGTCGTGATCCCAACGGAATTTTAACTGAGCCACCGAGTGATAAATTTCACTGTTTCATCTCAGCCAAAATTGACCACATTTACAAGCTGGGTTTAAAAGTATAAAAAAGTAAAACGCGATTGTCGGAAGTGTGTTATGTAGACACCATTAACATCTCTAGTAGATGATAACACCTTTAATTCGAAAGTTAGATAGGATAGATTGCTATAAGCTCATTTCAATTGCCTCACGTTGTAAACAAACTGGTTGACCATTTCATCACTGTTTGGGTACCTGATTTTAAGGAACAATGGTAAGCAGCCTAATTAATTTTCGTGCAAATCAGGACGTTTTCTGCCATTGCTTTGCTCATTTCGATTCTTTGGATTTTTCCGCTATGCCTGCCGAAGTTTCTTCATGATAATTCACTTCTACTTAATAATTCAGTGTATTGGCCAGAAGTCATATTTATTTGTTTTGTTTTTTTCTGTCATTAACTGATTGAAAATCAAGTTTGCTCACTGCTACATTATTCTAATGTTCTCACAATGCCTGAGCTGTTCGTGGATTGCAATTCAGACTTGTCGAGCATCGATAAAGATGTGAGGAATAAATTCAATTGGTCATGGCTAGAAGTTAAAGATGATAATGTTGATTATTTTTCTGACTATGTCAGAAAAATTCCAGGGGCAGGAATATGACTTTGATGAAGTGATCTTTACCTATATGAATGACATGCTTATTTAGCATTCCTTCTACATCAAATTATGGCAGTCATACTTCCAGTAAGAAATAACACCCACTATTTTAATGTATTGTATTTATCACTCTCCTCTCCAATGATGCCCTTATTTTTTTAGAAATAATTGAATCTTCAGTTTGTCGATGAGTTTCAGTCAATTTTTATAGAGCTCATTTACAGGTCTAAATGTGGACAAAGAGGTCCCTGGCCAAAAGCAACACTTAACATGTAGGACATGACATGACGCCTGTTAGGCGATATTACAATTTTTTCGGACATAGACAATGCTGTAAACGGCCAGGTACTCATTTTGCACCTGAGTACGGTGAGAGAATGTGATTAAAAAGTCTTTTCCAAGGACTCAACTATGCGCAGAGCGAGGCTCAAACCCAGAACCTTCCGATCCGAAAGCGAGTGTTATACCACATAGCCGCACAAATTTTTTTGGACAAGAGGCAACGACCAGGTACTCTTTATACACCTGAGCACAGTGAGAGAATGTGAGTAAAGAGCCTTTTCCAAGGACTCAACGAAGCACCGCTTAGAGCAAGACTCAAACCCTGGACCTTCTGATCCTTAGGCAAGTGTCATACCACTAGACCATGTAGCCACACAGAAGAAAAAGAAGAAGAAATAAGGAAGTAAAAATAAATCCAGAGTGTACCCCGAGTATTTGTTTATGAACTGTGTTCTGTATTCTGTACCTTATAAGCAACCAGAACCCTGTATATCCCAACAGTGAGTGGCTTTATGTGGTTTGAAGTCTGGTGGTTCGGCTTTTGCCATGTGACTGGGTGGGGTTTGAATCCCTTGGAAAAGGTTTTTACTCACATTCTACTCAAATGCAACAGCATTACCTCTGTAGAAATGAATTGCAATAGTGCCTGACATATGCACACCTGCCTAGTAATATGAAATATATGTTAAAAAAATTGAACTTTTATATAGCACAATATCCAAAGCGCTTTACAAGGGGTCCCTGGTCAATAGCAACATTTAACATGTAGCACTGGACATGACACCTGTTAGGCGATATTACAATTGTTCGGACAAAGAAATGCTGTTAACAACCAAGTACTCATTTTACACCTGAGTATGGTGAGAGAATGTGAGCAAAGAGCCTTTTCCAAGACTCAACTATGTGCCTAGCAAGGCTCGAACACAAGACCTTCTGATCCAAAAATGAATGTCATACCACTAGTCACACTTTTATAGTATTATGAATTGTGACCCTTATGTCAAACATTTCGAGCTTATTTTTTGGGTATTGCGCTATTTTAAAATCTCAATTTTGTTTTGTATTTTTCTTTCTTTTTTTTCTTTTTTGAAGTGGGAGGTATAAAAAATACACTTCCTGTCAATCCTCAGTTTTACCTTTTTTAAAAATGTTATCACAGAAATGAGTGCTGGATTGGCTGGTCTGTCTATAACTTACTCCATGACCTTGATGGGGATGTTTCAGTGGGGTGTTCGTCAGAGTGCCGAGGTGGAAAATCAGGTAAGGGTACCCAGAAGGTTCACTCACAAGTGCTGTACAAACCTTGAAATATTATTATTATCATTATTATTATTATATTATTATTATTATTATTATTATTATTATTATTATTATTATTATTATTATTATTATTATTATTATTATTATTATTATTATTATTTAAAAGCAACTTTTTTTTTGTTTTTGAAAAAACAATATAGCTTGACACAAATGATTTAAAAGATGGATTGTTTCCCTACCTTATAGATTTCATCTTTGTCACTGTTAACGACAGCCTTTTATCTGTAAAAGAAGATAATGGGGATTATTTATGTGGACATCAAAACCTCCTAACACATTCATTTTAGGTATAAAATTTGTCTGGAAAAGGGATACGTGACAGGTAATTTGCTCTGTATAAAATGGAAATTTTGTTCCCTGTAGCCTGCTGAGGAAATGAGCTTATTTTATGAGGGGCAGTGAGATAGATACTACTGTGAAAATGCTCCAGATGTATATAAATATTGTGGTGCCTCAGCGATACAAGTCTTGTAACAAATCAAAGCAATATTGAGTGTAATGATTGACTGGATGGTGACAGTGATCACAAAACTTTTGAGTCCTGATAGCTCAGTTGGTAGAGCACTCTCTTCACACACAAAGGGACCGAGATCGATCATGGGTAAAGTCAAGATTTTTTCGGACCCCTCTGTCCACCCAGCACTGACTGGTAGCCAGGTAAGAAATATGTGGTGAATAGTACTTTTTAATAGACTAGCATCCTTTCAAAATGGTAGCGAGCAATTGGTATTTTCCATCTCACACTATAGAAACCTAAATTAACTCTGGCTCCATTAGCCTAATGGGTCTGACTGACTACTTTAGACTCATAACTCCACCTTACTCGGGTGTTAATTGTACCAGATCATTGACGTAGTCCTACTAAGCAGTGACTGAATGACAACTTGTTCTATATAAAATACATATTTTATTCTGCATGACCTACTTTGGGAATAAATAATGCATTGTAAAGTGTGTTGAATTCGATTAACTTCTTAGCTTTATAAACTTTCGTTTTTAAACATTTAAAATTTTTTTTTCACACAGATGATATCAGTGGAGAGAGTGCTAGAATATTCCAAGTTACCGGAAGAAGCAGAACTAGAATCCGATAAAGACAAGAAGCCCCCACCTGGTTGGCCCCAAGAGGGAGCCATTGAGGCCGAGTGCATAAGCCTCCGGTACTCCAGTACTGGGCCCTATGTCCTGAAAGGGTTAAGCTTTGCCATCAAAGGGAGGGAAAAGGTAAGGACACAGTGGCTATTGTTTTGGCCTTCATGAAGATGATGAGACTAATAACAATAATAATAATAACAACAACAATTGTGATGATGATAATGATAATAATATTAATAAGAAGAAGAAGTAGAAAAAAATATATGTTTTTTTATAAAGCCCCTTACCCTGTTTCTGGTCAGTTATAGGCTATTAGTTTACGAAAGCTATACTCCCTCCTACCCCCCCCCCCTCCTTTCTTTGACCAGACAAAAAAGTTATAGTTGTCCTTGAATGATCTGTATCTATCAGGTTGGCATTGTTGGTCGTACTGGTGCTGGCAAGAGTTCCTTGATCACTGCATTATTCCGGATGGCAGAACCTGTTGGTGTGATCACCATCGACGGCATCAATATTCAGAAGATTGGGCTCCATGACCTCAGGAATAACATATCTATTATACCGCAGGTTGGTTTGGTGTTTTTCCCAGTCTTTTGTCTAAGGACATCAACCAGTTGAATTGAGCTTAAATTGAGCTTTTATATAGTGCAATATCCACTAAATCTGTTCAAAGCGCTTTACAATGTGTCCCTGGCCAACAGCAACATTTAACATGTAGGACAGGACATGACGCCTGTTAGGCGATATTACATTATTTTATTTCAGACAGAGACAACGCTGTTAACGGCCAGGTACTCATTTTACACCTGAGTACAGTGAGAGAATGTGAGTAAAGAGCCTTTTCCAAGGACTCAACTATGGGCCGAGCGAGGCTCGAACCCAGCAGGACCTTCTGATCCAAAAGCGAGTGGCATACCACAAGACCACATAACCGCTAACCAGTTAGCTCAATTAAGCTTTGAATGAGTAATAGGCTATAGTAAGTGATGAAGAATTGAATGAATCCTTTATGGTGAGATTGGATGTACGCAATAAAATACAAATTATGAATGACAGGCTTTTTGTACTCTGCCATCTTAAGGAAAAAGATTGTTTGTTTACTTGAAATGTGTAGCCACGTAGTCTTTTTCCTTAAGTACTGTACTGTATGAAACGGATATTTGGCTCATTTGATCTTTAAGGTCCAATGAAGGGAATAAAGATAGCATTGTATCACTAGGTGAAATTAAACTTGAATCTATGCAACGCCACAGGCAACTTTGATTCAGACACATTTTTACTCACATTTGCTTAAAATCTTCTTTTACCATTTCTCTTAAAGGATCCTTTTCTATTTACTGGCACTCTCCGCAAAAATCTGGACCCATTTTTGGAACATAAAGATGAAGCATTGTGGCGAGCCTTGGATGAGGTGAGATTTCTTTACAATGATAATTTTTCCTTCTTTTATTTAGATTTCTATATACTATTGGATTTGTTATATACAGTGTGATAATGATTCTTAATGATTTAAAACTTTCAAGATTATACATTTAAAAAAGTAGTCCCCAGAGCCATTAAGCCCATGGAGCCGAAGTTTATCCCTGTGTCTATAGTGTAAAACAGACAAGCAGTTGCTTGCTATCCTTTGGATAGGACTAACTGAGCTATCAGGACTCCCAGATTACACATTACCTACTTTCAATTAACATTGGAGCCCGATACTGATATGGCTAGAGGACTTTCTAACCCTGCAGGGGAGAAAATGCAAGCAGTCCCCATAACATCTCTTGATGGAGAGTTGACAAAAAAAACAAAAAAACAACACAAGTTCTATTGTTTGAGAGAAAAAGATGTATTAGAAGTGGAGACTGTCATAATAACAGAAAATGTAGCATAAATTTTGGAATATGTAACCCACTACCTCAATCTTGTATTATGTAAGGGTGAACTAAGTGCAAAAAAGTGAATTTAAATTGAAAATTATCAGACGATGGAATTTTAAGAAGCTATATTTATAAAGTTATTAGCTCAACCCAAGGCTCTTATTTTTGACCATGTATATTATTATTATTATTATTATTATTATTATTATTATTATTATTATTATTATTATTATTATTATTATTATTATTATTATTAATTTTTTGGGGGGTTTTAAAAAATTTTTACCACATTTTTTTTGTTTTTTGTTGGGGGGGGGGGGGGGGATAAAATAAGATAATATTTAATGTAATTATATCTCACGTTATATCCAGGTAAAGTTGAAAGATCAGATAAAGGACCTCCCTCAAGGCTTGAGCACAGAGGTATCTGAAGGTGGCAACAACTTCAGTGTAGGACAGAGACAGCTCATTTGTCTGGCCAGGGCTGTTCTACGCAACAACAGGATTCTACTCATTGACGAGGCCACAGCCAATGTGGACCCTAAGTAAGACATGATGCGTCTCGGACCTTAAGGAGGACAAAAGGCTACAACTGTGCTCTTCAGGCTTACCCAGTTTTGGGCAATTTTCCATACTAGGGAATATGATAATCCTGCCTCTTTCACCACTCTGTCCACAGATCTTCTTCTCCTTACCTTGTCCTCCTCCTCCTCCTCCTCCGAAAAAGAAAATACAGTATATTGAGAAGGAAAAGTTTAGGTTCAGAGGGAGGTGGGGAGGGGGCGGGGGGGGGGGGGCGGAGGGGGTTAAATTATGTTGTTGCTTGTTTGTTCTTTGTTTTGTTTTGTTTTTAAAAATTAACTTTAAGATTTTACGTATAACTAAACAATAGGAAATTAATACTCAACTATTTTCTTTGCATTTGTCTGTAGCTTGACAATTTCCCTCATCTCTAATATAAATTGAAAACAAAATTTTCTATCATGAAAAAGAAAGACAGACAAAACAATATTTTAAGTATTAGATTAGGTCACACTAGCCATGTACAACAGTGATAGCAAAACAATGACGTACTAATTGTAGTAATGGTTGTGTAGTAGTAGTAGTGGTAGTAGTGTAATATTTGTAGGAGTGAAGTAGTATCATTAGTAGTAGTAGTAGTGGGAGTAGTAGTTGTTGTGGTACTTGTAGTAGTAGTAGTTGTAGTTAGGTAATAGTAGTAGTACCCCGTGTGGTGTCCGGGGTCCCTCAACTGAGAGGGTCAAGAATAGCCCAACGTCAAGCCAGCGTGTCGTAAAAGGCGACTAATGGTGTGTGATTCCCCCATCTTTGAGTCACCTGGTCCTCCAGGTTGGGGGTTGGCAAAGGGTTAACACCCCTTTCCGTTAAACTCAAACCGTTACAGAAACACAGACAGACAAAACAAATCCTTTTTTTAGCTTGGGCGACCGAAGAGTTTCTGGAATTACAGAATTTATGAAGGACAACAGACAAAGCCGAAAGGACTCTGCTGACCCGATGACGTCTTCGCCAAACAAGCAGCTTCGAATTGCGTCGTGGAACGTTCGCACCATGTATGAAGCAGGAAAAAGCTCTCAAGTTGTGACTGAGATGAGAAGATACAGGCTGCATATACTTGGAGTAAGCGAAACCCACTGGATACAATCCGGACAGAAACACCTCAAGTCTGGGGAGAAAATTTTATATTCAGGGAGAGGGGACGGGATTCATACACAGGGAGTAGGAATAATTCTAAGCAAGTTTGCCCAGAAGTCACTGAGAGGATGGGAACAATGCGGAGAAAGGATCATCATGGCGTCCTTTACAACACGGAGTCAGAAGATCAGCATGAACATTGTACAGATCTATGCCCCAACAAATGATGCAACAGATGAGGACAAAGATACATTTTATGGTCTGCTACAACAAGTCATTGACAAGTTGCCAAGGAAAGACATCAACATATTGATGGGAGATGCTAATGCAAAAGTGGGACAGGATAACGTAGGCTATGAAGGTATCATGGGACGTCATGGCATGGGAGAAATGATAATGGTGAGAGATTTGCAAATTTCTGTGCATTCAACAGTTTGGTGATTGGAGGATCAGTGTTCCCCCATAAGAGGATCCACAAAGCAACTTGGGTCTCACCAGATGGTGTGACAGAGAATCAGATTGATCATTTCTGTATCTCTCGTAGATTCAGACGTTCATTGGAAGATGTGACAGTACGGAGAGGGGCAGATGTTGGATCAGACCACCACCTGCTATTGGCAAAGCTTAAGCTCCGACTCAGAAAACACGGGGCCAGATCACATACAAGAAGAAAATTCGAGGTGAATGCACTTGGTGGGGAAAAGAATGAGGAATTCAAACTACGATTGAGTAATAGATTCCAACCTCTTACTGAGCTCGAGAGGACATAGATGTAGAGTCACATTGGGCAAAGATCAAGGAAGTCTACATAACAACTTGCCACGAGGTATTGGGGGTAAAGAAATCGGAACATAAAGAATGGATAAGTCCAACCACCTTGGACCTTATTGAAAAGAGAAGAACAAGGAAGGAACAAGTGAATGCAAGCCGAACAAGGGCTTCAAGACTGGATGCACAAGAGCAGTATCGAGCCATAGCTAAGGAAGTCAAAAGATCTGTGAAGAAAGACAAGGAAGCATTCATGAACAGACTTGCAGAGAAAGCAGAAGCAGCAGCGACTGGAGGACACATGAGGATCCTTTATCAAACTACCAAGACACTTGCTGGAAAATATGGGAAACTAGAGGTACCAGTCAAAGACAAAGATGGGAAAACTATTTTTGGAAAAGAGGCTCAATCTGAACGATGGAGGGAACATTTCAACTGCCTTCTGAACAGACCACCACCAGACAACCAGCCAGAAATTTTGCCTGCAAGGAATGAGATACCAATTAGCTGTGATCCACCATCGATAGCAGAGATTGTGGGTGCCATTAACAAGATGAAAAGGGGGAAAGCTGCTGGACCAGACCAGATTCCACCGGAGGCTCTAAAAGTTGATGCGGAAAGAAATGCTGAGGCCCTGCACCCACTATTTGAGAGAATCTGGAATGACGGGATATTCCCAAAGGATTGGAAGGAAGGACATCTTATCAAGCTTCCAAAGAAAGGGGACCTCAGTAATTGTAATAATTATCGAGGCATCACTCTTCTTTCTATCCCAGGAAAGGTTTTCAACCGTATTATTTTAGAGAGAATTAAGAATGCAACAGATGCTAAACTGCGGGACGAACAGGCAGGTTTTCGGAAAAACCGTTCAACCACCGACCAGATTGCCTCTCTGCGAGTCATAGTGGAACAGTCTATAGAATGGAACTCTCCTCTTATTGTCAACTTTCTGGATTACGAGAAGGCTTTCGACAGTATTGACAGAGCAACATTGTGGAAAATTCTGGCACATTATGGTCTCCCTGAAAAGATAGTAAACCTCATTAAGGAAATGTATGAAGGATCAAGTTGCAGGGTTGTACATGAAGATCAGCTTACTGACAGCTTTGAAATTAAGACTGGTGTCAAGCAGGGATGCTTGCTCTCTCCATTCCTGTTCATCCTTGCCATTGATTGGCTAATGAAGGAAACCTCCAAAGGGAGAAGAAATGGGATACAGTGGACCCCCTGGACACAGTTGGATGATCTGGATTTTGCAGATGATCTGGCTCTTTTGTCCCACACCCAGGACCAGATGCAAGCAAAAACCACAATTATAAACAGCCTCTCGGAATCAATTGGTCTAAGAATTCACCCTGCAAAGTCAAAGGTCTTGAGGATAGGTACGCGTCAAAGGGAGCAGATCAAAGTAAAAGATCAGGAACTCGAAGATATAGACACTTTCTGCTATCTCGGAAGTATAATTGACAAGGATGGAGGCACGGAAGCAGAGGTGAAAGCACGAATAGGAAAGGCACAGGCTGCATTCACATCTTTGAACAGAGTTTGGAGAACTAAAGATATCTCCCTTCAACTAAAGCTAAGACTTTTCAACTCAAACGTGAAGTCTGTCCTACTGTATGGATGTGAAACTTGGAACGCATCACAGGCATGTATAAGGAGGGTACAGATTTTCGTAAACAGGTGCATGCGTAAGCTACTCAGAATAAAATGGATGGATAGAATAAAAAATGAAGAAGTATGGAAAAGAACACAGCAGAAACCAGTGGGAGAGGATATAGGAAGAAGACGATGGAGGTGGATTGGACACACGCTTAGAAAGAATGACTCAACTATAACAAAGAAAGTATTGGACTGGAACCCTCAGGGCAGAAGATCAAGGGGAAGGCCACGAGGAACATGGAGAAGAATTAAAGAAGCTGATATACAGAGAAGTGGTAAGACCTGGAATGAGATAAAAAAAAGTTGGCTCAGGATAGAGAAGGATGGAAACTGTTTGTCTGTGGCCTATACCCTGACCCAGGGTGAAAAAGGCAATGAAGATGAATAGTAGTAGTAAGAGTGTAGTTGTAGCAATTGTAGTAGTAGTAGCAGAAAGGTCCACTCTCGATAATCACAACTTTCGGATAATCGCAACATTTCCCAGGAAATGGGATTAGTTCTATATAAAAGTCACTGGTTAATCGCAACAATTTTAAGACCTCAAAAAGTGGCAAATTCAAGAACTCAATCAAACAAAGTCTCATGATTAAATTTCACCATGGCATTGTGATCAATGAGCTTTGTGAGAGCTTATTGTCTTTCATCACAGCTAATCTCTTTGACTCTTATTACAAATGTTGAGAACAAAAGAGTGAAAGTTAATCCAATCTGAATGAGATGTCGGCTTGCATCAGAGCCTGCTTTTGCTTGTCAAAATGTATACAGGGCTGCCATATAGTTTTTGTTTCATTCAAAGTGCTCAGTCTGTGGTGAACTAAGAATGTTTACAACAAGTGGAACAATGTTTACAACAACTGGAACAATGTTTACAACAACTGGTTTGAGTTTACCATATATGGTATGAAACAGATTAGTGGTTAACTCAAAATTGCTATCAAAGATGAAATTGACCAAATATGCCACAGCTTGGAAAAAACAAAACACGAAGACTGAGAAACCATGGCTTCCCCTAACAAGAGGAACTATTTCACGTCACAGATAAAACTTCAATTCATCTCCTAAACCAACTCAGACAGAACTTGCCAAAAAATACAGCATCTCCAAAAGTTAGATTTAAAGTCTAATAAAAAACAGTGACAGCTTTGAAAAGAGTGCTTGAACATTATCAAATCTAAATTGCAAAAAGCAATGTTATGGTCAACTAGGTGAAGTTAAGAATGCCCTAGTTTTGTGGTTGGGCAATAAGCTTGAACAAGGTGCCAGGCCATCGGGTGACCTTTGATGCCTTCTTAGGGAAATGAGTGAAGTCAAACGCAGAGAAAAATGATGGAATTTTTATAATAAAAAGAAAAGAAAAAAACAAAAGTTTTAATGAGGCCGTGAATGGTACCAAGCCTGTGTAAACTTAAAGGAGAAAATGTTGCAATAGTGGAAACTCAACTTCGATTAATTGCAACTTCGGATAATTGAAACTTTGGTTGGTCACAACATTTTTGCTGATCCCAAGATGTTACAATTATCTGAAGTGGACTGTAGTAGAAGTGGAGGAGTAGAAGGGTTATTTTCACTAGATCATGACTACCATTCCTTGATAAATAATCTGTTCAATTACATTTTGATACTCCCCACGTCCACAGTACTGATGAATTGATCCAAGCTACCATCCGCAGCAAGTTCCATGAATGCACTGTGATGACCATTGCACATCGACTTCATACTATCATGGACTCAGATAGAGTAATGGTAAGGCCTCTCTCTCTCTCTTTCTCTCTCTCTATCTCTCTCTCTCTCTCTTCTCTCTCTCTCTCTCTCTCTCTCTCTCTCTCTCTCTCTCTCTCTCTCTCTCTCTCTCTCGCTCCCTGTGTATGTGTCCGTCCATCCCCTCCTCCCAATTTTTTTCATCATAATGAAACTAGTGAATACACTGCGCATATTGATAGCATATTTTCTTTTCATCAACAACAGGTCCTGGATAACGGCAATATAATGGAGTTTGATACACCATACACTCTGTTGAGCCAAGGTCATGGTCATTTGTATGACATGACTCAGCAGACAGGAAAAGTAGAATTTGACCGGTTGTTGGAGATAGCCAAGGAGGCATCACTGAACAGGTAATTGCTGAACCAACATAGAATTAGAAGCTGAGTGTTGTCCAGTAGTTAATGCCAATAGTAATGTTTCTGTGTTTGACTTGCCCACAGTTAAATCACTCTCCAAAACTAATCATCCATTTCAGTGTAGTTACTCAACGTAGGTCATTGTAAACAAAAATCTGGGGAAACTGCTGAATCATAATTCATTATTTAAACATTTAAGTTCTAGATCAAGAATGAACAGTTTTGTAAGAACTGTTTATACATCATTTTCCTGAGCTTTATTTATTAATAAGATGTTTAATGTTATCACACGAAGAATAAAAAAAATATTTTGTCAGTTTTCTGTAAAAACCTTGAAGTCAAAATGGTTTATTAATCTGTCGATTGTTTTAAATCAAATTGTATTTATGCTTCCAGTTTGTCAAAAAATAGGGTGAGCTCAGCAGTGTTATGTTCATATTATAACCCAACAATAAATAATGAAGAATGAATAATAAAAAGGATTATTGCTAAAATGAATATTTAATCCATAATCGTGCAGAGTTGAGTCCTTGTAGTAAAAGTTCATTATTCGCATTCTTTCAATCTACTCTGATGTAATATGAGTTCCTGATGTGTATTAGCTTTGTCTCTGTGGAATATAGATTATAATAACGCCTTATAGGCATCAATGTTTCATCCCACATTTTAAATGTTGCTGTTGTCTTGTGACTTCTTGTAAAGTGCTCTGAGCATATTTAGTGGATATTCCCCTAAGCAAAAGATCCTTCTTATTAAATGGTAAAAAATTATATATATATATATATATATATATATATATATATATATATATATATATATATATATATATATATATATATATATAATATATATATATATATATAGCCAGGCCTCTCAATAAGCCCTTGGTACCAGGTATTTGACTTCAGATACCATTTTCTTTGTTTCCACATTCAACTGGATATTGTTGTGGAGACCTTCGAGTTAAGGCGGAATGAGTCTGGGATTAGAGAAGGAGCTTCTATTTAATAGAGAGGGTTTTATCTAGTTATTATTCATAGCCTTGTTGAAATTTTCTCTATCACAGATCCACAAAGCCATTAACAGAAACCACCCCAATCACTGTGCCCAATGGCCAAGCTCGGAGCAAGGAGGACAACACACTACGAGACTTGACCTTTGTCAGTAGCAGTCCCAGTGCCAGCAGTGGTAATAGCAATCAAGATCTTGTCCCGTATGAATTGGAAGATATTGTAAAGACTTTGGAGTTACCTTTCATGGATAGCGAAGATGAAGAAGAGTCGATGAAGGAGGTGGAGGAGGAAGAGTTGGAAGCCGAGGAAAGTTCAAGAAGTTTATTGCCTACAGAGTCAAGTCTTGACCGTAGATTGAAGAATGGACTTTCTTTCGAGCCAATAGAATCAAGTGTTGATGATGATAATGGTGACGGTAAAGTGTCAATGCTTAAAAAATTGGAGTCCAGTGTTGATGGACTTCAAGAAGATGATGACATTGATGAGGATGATAGTGAAGTTACCAGTAAGCCATCGTTTACTTCTAAAAAAGTAGAATCAAGTGTAGATGATGATAATGAAGATGATGAAGAATCCATTTCCAGAATAGTTGAGTCCAGTGTTGATGACGGTGGCGATGATGAAGAATTGCCACCTAAAAGTGTGGAGTCAAGTGTAGATGGAGTTTCTAAGAAGGATAATATGGATGATGCTGTGAGAGATAGTCCTGATGATGACTATGACGATGGTGATAATGATGATGATGATGAGAAGGAAACATTGCTGTTATCAAAAGGGCCCGGCTCTAGTGTTGATGATGACAGTTCAAGTGTTGATGATGTTGTAAGAAAGAAAAAGAAGAAAAAATTAGGAAAAAAAGAGGATGGTGCAAGAAAGATGGATGATTTTGGTGTTGAGGAGAATGATGAAGATGATGAGAATGATGAGGAAGTGTCATTATTAAAAAGAAAAAGCGATTTCTACAATGTTTTCCCAAAAAACAAGAAAGACAATTATGATGATGATGATGTGGTGGATGTATGATAGTTATGTATTGAAAGTAATTTTTGGATGCTAGGTGGTAATGACAATAATGAATGATAATGATGTAGCAATTGTGGGATTGACTCTTTTGTATGATATTGCCATTGTCAGGTGCCTACATATCTGCTTGATATTTATGGAGATAAACTTTTTTATGTCCTATAAAATTCAGAAAAGTTGTAAATGAAAGAGCCAGAAAAGTCATCATTCCCCGAAAAAAAAAAAAGAATTGTGCTCTCCTGAATGGGATGAATTTATTCCTCAGTTACTTCGATCCAGTTTTGTCTCACTCTATCCTACATAATTTTATTTTTTTTAATTGTTATTTTGAACTAGTGTCGGCTTTCCTATTTTTAAATTGGTTATAGATCCAAGCAATTGAACTATGATTGTCCTGAACTGTTGTAAGAACATGATTTAAAAGGACCGCAAGTGCTCAATATAAATTTACTTGTTTTAATGAATGTAACATTCATATTATAGGTCAATAAGTCTTTCTCATAATAAAACAAATGGCATCTGTGAAACATCTTTGCATTTCAGACTTGTCTAAACCTTACTTACATTTTTAATTTCATCAATCTTTTATTTGTTTCTCATTTTCTAAGAATAGCATGTTTGAAATATATCTCCATGTTTCTGTGTAAGTCTCACTTTAATATTTTATGTCATACATCTTATGTTTATTTTAAAAATTTATCCCCGTCTTAAAAAGTTTTACATCTTTAAACATGTTTGCATATTATTAATCTTTATAAAGCTTGTTCTGTTCATCTTTTGTTCATTTTGATAATTTGCTTTTACCATTTTACAAAATAGCACTTTTAAAATGTCTCGGAATATTTCCATTTCCATCTTACTCTGTCTTCCTGTAATATTTACGTCACATGTAGATGTTGTAATCCAAAGTGTGAGAATTAGCAAACGATTATTCGACAATCTAACTCATAATCAATCCAAGTATCACGTGACATCCATCTGCAAACAACAAGTCCGGACACTGTACAACAAAATTCGAATTCAGCTGCTTTAATTTTATGAATGTTTGCGGTCCAAGCCTTTGTTCAGCTAACTACAGACATAATGTTAAGCAACAATATGAGATGATAATGGCATCTTCTCCTAATGATAAGAGTAGAATAATTTTATTTTACCTGTGTGTATGTGCATCAGAGAAAGATCATGGTGAGGATACTTGGTACAACATTCAGTAAGTGGTCTGTGTTGTCATCAGCAATTGATATGGTTGATCACAAAATACATTCAATAAAAAATTATATACATATATATATATATATATATATATATATATATATATATATATATATATATATATATATATATATATATATATATATATATATATATAAAGCATATAAACATATAAATGAATATACCTCAACCAAAATGTATGTAAAACTGTACATATTTTGTCTGATGACAACGGAGTGTTAAAGTACTAACAATTTGTAAATTCAAGTAAAAATCTCGATTTATTTTAATAATCCAGTCTTCTTGGAATATCCACACAAAAAAATACCCAAACAAAAAAAAAATTCACATGACCTTTTAAAAAATGGCTTTCTTAATTGAAATTTGAAACTTAAAATGTTACAAAAATAAAATGTATGTCCTTTGTCTGAGCGACAGCAGATTTGCTCTCATGTGATATTTGATAGTTTTAATATGATATTTTTTTAAACATTTCAGTCACTTCAAATGACCTTAAGATTACACAATTTCTACAATTCAGTAAAGAAAATATAAATCTTTGTCATGATTTTTTTAAAACTATTATTTTAATTCAATATCATCAACAATTCTACCTTAAGTTCAATGAGAGCTCTGATGAAACAACAGCTGATCCTCATTAGTCATAATTCGTGCAGTTTGTGGTCTAGTCATGTGACACTTGACTTGCAACGTAGGTCCCAAGGTCGAGTTCCACAGTCGAAGGTGCAGAGGGAAAGGCCCTTAACTCACATTTTCCCACTGTACTCATATTATG
>NC_088369.1:27928557-27936057 GCF_034508935.2 Berghia stephanieae | reverse complement strand
ATTTAACAGGAAAAGCATATCCAATTACTAGTAGTGAATTTAGTAAAGAAGATGAAAGATAAAGATGAAGCAAAATACGTCAGGGCTTCATTATAAGATCATGTTTTACTCTGCGGCAAGTTGAGGTTTTTGACAAACCTATTTCATGAGAATGTCTGCATACAGACTTCTCCAGTATACCATTGACAGAAATGCGAACTCGTGCCAAATTTTTTTGTCAGTTATTTATCATTTTAAGATATCAAATCCCTTCCTTGAATGGCTTTCTGAGAGACGGCTGCTTAGCCTTATGGTTGTTTTGACACTCTATGAGATTTTATTCTGGAATCACAGGGTGGGGATCCTGACCTCCCATAGTGGGCAGGGGGGGTACTTACTGTGTCTTCTATCCCCTTATATCTGTTTTCCAACATGCTTTCTGTCTTTGTCTTGGAATAAGGTTACTTGGTTTTGTCCTGGCCCTGGTTGGAGTCTTGACTGGGAGGGAAACAGTCAAATGCATAGTTAAATGTTTTGGGAGATTATATTTTTTTCCTTGTAAATCATCTCTCTGTTATGTATTATTATATTTGTTGTTTTTAGTGTATAAAGTAAGCATTTGAGTGTATTCCTCTCTGTTGGGTTTTGTGCTTGTGTCCGGATGAGACTTAAAGGTGATCTCAAGCTAAGTACATTGGTGGTATGCTCTTGGAATCTACATCTGATCCCTATTTGTTCCCAGTTCCCCTTTGTCTTACCTTTTCTTGGGTGCTTTAATTGTAATTCTAGAACTTTTACTATCCATTTTCTTCCTTTTTACTGGCCCTGATATATCCTAAATGTGTTGCAAGCGCCGTAAAACCCTTAAAAACAAAAACAAACAAACATTCTGGAATCAATTGAACACTCCCTGCAAAATTGAAGTTGAACTTTTTATGGTGACATAAGATCCAAGCATCTTTCATTGCAAAATACTTTTTGTGCTGATGTCCAAGACATGCTTACTGTGTCAATAATTTTCCAACAACAAAGAAATAGTTACACTAGTTTGAAATCGAGATAAGTCTTGAAGTTCTGAAAAATTTGGCGAGGGACATTGAGTTTGAAATATTTGGTATACATGTTCAAAGACTTGCCATATTTGGTCAATCTTGTAGAATATGACAAATATTCATCATTTTTGTTGCGTTTTTTTCTTGCCTCACATAAATTTACCGGTGTTTGCTTTTTTTATTATCTTTATGTTTTGTCAATTTTAATTGACCTCTAACCTTTGCTTTAATGTTGTGACAAAAGGTCCTTTTGTGTTGTAGATAATGAAAAGAGATAAAAGTATTTGGTTTGTAATGTAAACACTGATAAAGGAGTTTGTTTTTTTCTCACGTTTTGATCATTGAGTCTTGGGTGGGGTCTTTTGACCTCCTATGGCGGGCATGCAGCTCAACTCTGCTATTTCTTCTGTCCTCTGTATTTAATTTCCTTTTCCAGGTTGCTTTTTGTCTTTGTCTTGGAATGATATTGCTTTGTCTTATACTTGCCCAGTCAAATTGGAAATGTTTTTTTTTTGTTTTTTTTTTTTGCTTGTACGTCATCACTTCGTTATGTACTATAGTTTTCTTGTTTTTGATACAATATTGTGTAAATATATGAGTGTACTCTTTATGGTATCCTATGCTTGTGTCTGGATGGGACTTTTTAGTTTGTAAGTGATCTCATACTAACTACATTGACAGTTTCCTCTACCTCTGTTCCCATTTTGTACCAGTCCCCTTTGTTTTACTGTTTCTGGGATGCTTTTGATCGTAAATCTGTAAATTTTTTGACTATCCCATTTTCTTCCTTTTTGTTGCCACTGAAATTACTTAGAGATGGCGTGTAAAACCCATTAAGTAAAAAAGAAATCATATCGATATTGACAAAATTATGGTCCATGAAGCTAGAGCATGACACCAAATTTATGGCATGAGCAGTTTCTCTAATTTGAAATAAGGCTACCTCCCCTCTGTATTTGGTTTTGTATTAATCAATTTTAAAATATTGAGGTTTTTTGTTTTTTGTTTGTTCATTTTTCTTATAATATAAAGTAAGTAGACTGCTTATCATCAACTTCAGTGTTCAACCTTTTGTCACAGAGTCATCTTGACCTATGCATTTTCATCCTATTGGGTGCTATTCTCATCACCATTTCAAATTCAATTTTTGTCTCCAAGTTGTATTATGTTAGGATGAACGGTAGATAATGAATATCGGATTTATAGCCACACATTGAAGACTTGGGGTTAATTTCTCTTCATTATGGTGGAGCATGAATACAATTGATGTCAGAGCGCATACTAAACTCACATCATCACTTTATTTTCTAACTCCTTTTTGATGGGTTCGATTAATCCAAACAATAACACCATTTGGCATGGTCATGCGTCACATGTAGTCAAGATGACTTAAATTGACATAGAGGCTTTTTAGCCAATATTTTTTTTTCCAGTTTACCACTTTTATATATCCTTTATAAAAATGACATCCCACTTTTTTTTTCATATATATATATATATTTTTTTTTTTATCAGTTTTGATTTTTCTTTGTTTTTTTTGTTTTGTTTTTGTTGGGTTGTTTTTGTTTGGGTTTTTTTTTGTGGGGGGGGGGGGGGGACATTTTAATTTTTTTTTTTATCATAAACCGGTGTTGGTGGTAAAAATCTGTTTTTTTCATTTCTTTTTGTATTGAAATAAATGGAAATGTTTTCTGTTTTGAGTAACAAACTAAATTGTGCCAGTGCTACTTTTTGTGACAATCCAATGCAGTTATAGAATTTTATTTTTGACCTCTCCATGATTTTTTCAAACAAGTAGGGTTGTATTTTAATTATTAAAAGCTAAGATTGGCCTTGGACCAGAATCTTGTAGAGACAGTAATCTGTAATCTGTATGGTTGGCGCTGAAGAAACCAATGGTCTGATTGTATTTCAGCGGCATCCTCATTGGGCGCGGGCCCATGTTAGTCGGGCCTTGAAATCGTTTAGGTGTAGTGCCATGATGACCAGTTCATCCAGCTCATTCCACTCCGAGATAGTTCTAATGAAGAAAAAATTTCTGTAGTTTTGTGTTCTTGTCTGTGGGATTTTGAAGCAGTTCGAATTGTTTGTGGTGTATTAAAGTATTGAGACTTTTAGGTGATCTCAGTATTAAAATTCCAAGCATTTGGAAATTTCAGGCACCCAATTTGGTAGGCCATTAGGCTGTGACAGTTGCAAAATGTTATAATGCTAATTTTGAGTTGAGATGTGACATTGACTTTTGCTCCTATTCTTATTTTTAGTTTATTTTTTGAAAATTCTCTTGATACAGAAACATCGTACATTTTAAACAAAAAATGGAACTAGACATACAGCCTGTAAGGCACTAGTATGGCTTTGTTTTCTATTGGTATGACACTCAGTTTCTGGGTGTGGTTCCTGACCTCCCATAGTGGGCACAGAGGTCACTTTCTGTGTCTTCTTTACCCTTATATCTGTTTTCCATCTTGCTTTCTCTCTTTGTCTTGGAGTGAGATTACTTGGTTTCATTCTTTCCCTAATTGGAGTCCTTGGCTGAGAGGGAAACAGTCAAATGTGTAAAGTTTTGGGAGATGCTATTTTTTTTCCTTTTAAACCATCTCTGTTATGTTTTGTTATATATGTGTTGTTTTGAATGTATAATTATAATATCAGCATTTGAGTGTATTCCTCTTAGTGGGATTCTGTGCTGGTGTCTGGATGAGACTTTTAGGTGATCTCAAACTAAGTACATTGATGGTATGCTCTTGGAATCTACATCTGTTCCCTATTCGAATCATTCCACTCGTCTTACTTTTTCTTGTGTGCTTTCAAATGTAAATCTCGAATTTGTTGGACCATCCCATTTCCTCATTTTTACTGGCGCTGCTATAACCTAAATGTGTCACAAGCGCCGTAAATTCCTTAAAAACAAACAAAAACAGACACTCAGTTTGGGACCATAGATCCAGGGCTTAAGTCTTGCTGCGAGCAAAGCAAAGTGGAGAAATTGAAAAAGATTTTACTCACACTTCCTTACAATACTCAAGGGGGGGGGGGGGGGGGGGGTGAGGGGAAGATTAGTACCTTACAGGCATCATGTTTTTTCTCATATATTAAGTGCATTTTGCACGATTTAAAAAAGATCACTTTTGAAAGTACAAGTTTTCTGTCAAAAACAACAACAGGGAGATCTCCAAATGTAATGTCCATTTCCAATAGGACTAGAAGAATATTCGCAAATTGTCATACAGTTGAGGCCCTAATCACACCTTTGCACAACAGTGACAAATGAAAATGCTTGCAATGCTTTTTTGTCTATTAATTTGTATAGTCTCCCTAGATGCCTGTATAATATATACCCATAGATGCTGCAGCCACTGTCAAAATCTCGAAAGCGATCAGCAAAGAACAGAACTTTTTTTTCCAATATGGTAGGAATATTTGTTGTAAATCATAACTATAATTTTTATTTTTTTTAATAAAACACTTGGATTGATGGTCTTTGGGATTTATATCTTTTGAATATTTTTATATACATTTTAACTGGGCTCTAGTCACAGGAAATCCATATTGACATTGATTCTTCTTCTTCCAGAAACCTCCAGTATTTTGTTGAACTATTGTTTGCATATTGTGTTAGTTTTGTTTAAGTTCTTTGAAATAACATCGATTTTTAAAGATATGTTCTAAGACACTATTTATCAAACTGCTATGTCTATATCAAATTAAGAAAGTAAGGAGCCAGCACTGATGTAAGATATAGAACTGAACAAGTATGTATGAACGGAGCCAGACAAAGAAGAAAGAAAAATACAGGAAAAAAAAAAACACCCGAGTTCAACTGATTTTTTGGGATGGTTTTGTCTTGTATTTTTCTTTCTTGCTTTGTTTGCACCTGTCATACACACTTGTTCAGTTCTTTACTATGTCTATGCTTTTATTCACGACCAGTTTAATGCCTAATTTTGATCTGTTGTTTGTGTTGGTTTCATTGGAATGTTGTCACTGTTTGCATTATGTGTTAGTTTTGTTTGAATTGTTTTGATTTAACATCGATTTTTTAAAAGATATGCTCTAAGATACTTTTTTTTTTAATATCAAATTATGTCTATGCAACATCACTAAGCTATTGCACTTTACTATGGATACAAGATGTTTTCAGCGTGGGCCCTCCCATAGTGGGCAGTGGGGTACTTACTGTGTCTTCTACCCACCTATATCTGTCTGTTTTCCAACATGCTTTCTATCTTTGTCTTGGAATGAGATTACTTGGTTTTGTCCAGGCCTGGCTGGGAGGGAAACAGTCAAATGTTTAGAGTTTTGGGAGATGATATTTTTTTCCCTCGTAAATCATCTCTCTGTAATGCATTGTATTATGTTTAGTTTACATATTATATTATATGATTTGTAAACATTTGAATGTATTCCTTTTAGCGGGGACCTGTGCTTGTGTCTGGATGAGACTTTTAGTAATCTCAAACTAAGTACTTTCATAGTGTGCTTTTGGAATCTACACCCGTTTCTTATTTGAACCATTTCCCTTTTGTCTTCCCTTTTCTTGGATGCTTTATTGTAATTCTAGAACTTTTTACTATCCCATTTTCTTCCTTTTTACTGGTGCTGATATGACCTTAATGAGTTGCAAGCGCCGTAAAACAATTAAAAACAAAAAACAGCGTGAGCTCGGACCAAATTTTTTGGACCATGCACATTTCTGTACATTGGGCAGGTTTATATCTGTTGATTTCTTTTTTTTTTTTCTTTGTGACTTTCTGTACTTATTAGTGAATGAGACCTCTTGGTTTTGCCCAATCCCTGGCTGGGATCCTTAGCAATGAAGAAGTCAGATATGTATGTTTTTCTAAGAAATCGATTTTGTTTTTGTCTCTCCTTCTGATCCTTGTAAATTAAAAACTAAAGGTGCCTAAATGAACCAATAAAATGGAGAGAAAAATAAAGTGATACATTGTCAGTTTTGTTGTTGTTCCCTTTTATATGAGTCATATTTACTCATTTTATATTTCTCTCCACCTTGTAAATTACCTCCCCTCGTGAATGGATAAATGTGTACCTGTGTGTGTTTGTGTGCACATGTGTGTGTGTGTATGTGTTTATATGACTGTGTTCAAAATCATGTGTATGGGGAGTTTTAGTTGTACTTCGTGTATACACATAGAATCAATCTGTTTTGTGTTTGAACTACAGTTGAGAACGGATATATTGACATCATTGGGACTGTGGTAAAATGTCGAGAAAAGCATGATGTCGATATATAAATCATTCAAAAAAATAAAAGGGAAACAACTGAGAAAAGGCGAGATAATAACAAGGGAAGTCAATATTGATGATTTGGTGGCTTTAAAAGGGACTGATTTTGAAATTTATTATGGTTCACTTTATCTAAGTCTGTTATTGTGGTCTGTCTCTGAAGGCAAAGAATATTTTTATGGACCCTTTCCTCAGCACTGACAAGAACATCAAATAAGGAATTGTCCTTGTGAAGTTGCTGTGCACTTCAGTGTAGGATCTTGATAGCTACTATAGTGGCATGGCCGGAAACTTGTCCCAATGCCCAATGGTTGCACTCACCCCCATCTGACTCCACATCAGCAACAATGGTGTCTTCTAAAATTTAACTATTGTCAAGTGGCATCGGAACTTAGTACCAAAAATAGTGGCATTGACCTTGCCAATAATATTGAAACTGAGAAGCTGAGCATTGGCATTGCATATAAAAGAAATTGAGAAAGTGATTTTCTTTTTGGAGGGGTGGATGGGGGGGGGGGGAGTTTGCCTCATTTACCAACACTCAGACCGGAATTAGCCAGGGCAGCCTACATAGACAAATAGACAGTCTCGCACATAGTGGGTGATGTGGGAAGCGTTTCACATCAGCCTATTTGTTGAAAATAATGTAATATTGATATAGGAAATTCCATTATGGTATCAGTATCGAGAAAAGCTGACATGGCCTGAGACTAGACTTGACTGCTGACATTACGATTATGATCAATGACAATGACGATTCACGGGATGTCACTGAACAATTGATGTCGCATTTTCTTTGACTGTTATTTTACATCACAGTGGGATATCTCTGTTCACTGTAGGATATATTGACCGTATATAAATTGTATTGATTCTTTTTTTTTTTAAGAAAATTATTGTAGGTATCAATGATTTGAAACGTCAATATAACCGTCTTGTGGTAACATTTATGTCGATATTAGCGGGGAAAAACAGGACTTTGATGTTATGTCGATATAAGCATTGTCGATATATCTGTTATGCACTGTAGTTCCTTGTCTCTCTTTTCCTTGTGTGCAAATCTAATTTAACTTTCCCAGCATCTTCATTTATAATTCACTGGTGCTGAAATGATTTTGAAGTGTTGCAGCGTTGTTAAATATGTGATAACAATAATTAAAAGAAATGATGTAATGTTGTTTCTATGCTTTATCTTTCGAGAATTTTTTATCAGACGAAG
>NC_088369.1:27878557-27926057 GCF_034508935.2 Berghia stephanieae | reverse complement strand
CCCTCTCCTTACCAACCATAGGGAAATCGTCACATTCGTTACAATGAAATCAACAGTTTCCATCTAGTTCTCTATATTACAAATTAAGAAATTTTTCATAGCTATAAAATCGCACTGTTTGTAAGCTCTTTGTAACATATACTAGAATCTCGTTCTTTCTGTTAGTAAGAAAATCTATTTGTTTGTCTAATCAGAAATTTAAAGGAAAAGATTTTTTTCCAACTATGACTACATTGGCCAAACTATCCTTCGACAGCTGTTGTTTGGTAGAATGAGTACTTCTTTGTAAAAACTCAAATATAAATTACAATAGAATCTCCGTGCGTTTGCTTTTTTTCTGTTTGTATTTAGACTAATCGATCTTTTGTGTTGGTGTATCTTCTCGATATGTTGGTTGCCTGAAAATTTTGTCTTTCGTGGTTTTAATATCTACCTGTTATGAGATTCCATTGTGAGTTCTTGTATACACACTCAATGACCAAATGTGGTGCCAATTAGTTGCTATTTTTGACCCCTGGTTTGAGTCACTATGACTTGTCCTTTAATCAACTTTATTATCTCTTTTGTTTCTATCTTTCTTTAATGGATACTTCTTGCGGAGTTTGCTGAAGGAACACAAATATAAATATAGTATTAGTTTTGGGATACGATATTTTTTAAATTGTAAATCATCTGTTATGTACTGTATTTTTTGTTTTGTTTTGAATATGTTTTGTAAGCATTTGACTGTATTCCTCTTAGACTTAGTGCGACTCTCTGCTTGTGTCTGGATGTAATCTCAAACTAAACTCATCGATAGTGTTCTCTTGGAATCTACATCAGTTCCCTATTTGAACAATTCCCCTTTGTCTTACTTAGTCTCGTGTGTTTTTTAATACATCTACACTTTTTTGACGATCCCATTTCCTTCCTTTTTACTGGCACTGCAATGACCTAAATGTGTCGCAAGCACTTCTAAAGATTGCTATTATTGACCCCTGTTTTGTCACTGACTGACCTTGTCACTGCCGCTTGACATCAAATTGATACCTACTGTTTATTCAACAATTCCTAAACTATTAATGACTCACGGTTCCTACTTTGCTGTTGATGCAGCATTGTAAATATGTTGAGAAATCCTATTCTAATCTTGTGATCATCACAGTAACACGGTAACACATTGACTCGTCTCAATCTGGTAGAAATTGCAGGGAAGACTGAATGCTAAACATTGAATTCCATGCCTACATTATGATATTTTATTGAACATTAATTATGCTTGTATTAAGAAGAATAAATGTAATCTCATTAGTGTAAAAAGCTATAATTGTTTGACTCTCCCTTTCTTTCGTCTTTTTAATGGCGCTGAAATGACTTAAATGTGGCACAAGCGCTGTAAAACCCTTAAAAATAAACGAAATAAAAATCTCAAATTTGATCATTTTGATAATACACACATTGCTTTTTTACTAGTTACAGCAGATAGGAATCACAATAACAATGTAAGGTTTTGTAGGATTGATTATCATAAAAATTACAGAACAAAACCTATAAAATATTTGTCAACCATGCACTTGATGACCAGACAGACAGATCATCGTGATATTACGCCATGCCGACAGATGGTAGTTTTTGTAACCAAATATATATAAAAGCAACTCTTAATTTGGTAAAAATCAATCGACTGCACTGGTGTATCCCCCAGATTCCATTTGGTGCTTCTTATTCACCCAGACAAAATGTCAGTTTGAGTCTCATATGACCAGCCTTTAAATTGTGTTCATGTTCATGTATAACAAGTAACAAAATATTATGGTAATGCATCCCATAATTATGATTATGGTCAAGTATTAATAATACATCACACATATTTCATTAGCCATGACTTTGATTTTTATGATGATAAACTTATTATGTCAGGATTTGCCAAGAGACATTTTTGATTGTTGAATTTTCATTAAGCCTTCAATTTCAATTGAGATCTTTAATAATTTGAATTTATAGTAAAGAAATAAACACATCCTATCCTACCCCGACTTATGCCATGGTTGGTAAAGAGCAGGTACCGCTGAAAGGACCTCTTCTTGCTTTATACATTGTAAAATATCAATGTTGTTTTTGTTAGTTCTAAATCGGTAAACGGCATTGATGATTTTACAATCAACTACAGTAATGTTGTGTCTATGATTTTGACCTCTGGAATGCAATATGGGGTCTTTTAGTGATTCAATGAGATGAGCTAGAGACTGATTTTTTAATTTCCAATTATTTTTTTTTTCCATCAATGTATACACTTATTGTTTTCATAACTTGATAATCCAGAGATAAAAGTATTGTTTCATGATTCATCACTGACCATTGTCCGTTGAGTAATACAATAATTATTCCATGAAATCAATAAAAGAAAACTTTGAAATCTGTCTTTTTTGTTGTTGTTGTTCAATTATTCCAGGGTGAAGAAATTATAAACTGATGGTATCTGTTATCATTTGAGGTGGCTGGAATTTCCCTTAAGCTGGTTCCTGCCTCTCATAGTGGACTGTATAGCACCTCCGCTGGCCATGAGAAAGATGCTCTACAATCAACACCATCCACGAGTCCCAAGGAATGTGGTTTCCAACGTAACTATCTTGAGTCCCTCTCGAGACTCCTTAATGTCATGAGTTCACCACAAGTTTATTAGCGACTTAGCAGTTGAGCTATGAACTCTCTCAACACAAAAATATATCATAACGTAATGGTTTGAGAGGGAATAACAGATCATGTCAACTCAAATGTAGATCCAATGTGGAAGAATATTAAAAAACAAATTCCAAGTCATTGACAACCATGCATTGTACCAACGAGAACTACAACCAAAACATTTCAATAACCACGATTCAATAAAAACGAATAAGAAACTAATCCTGGAACCAGCTGTGAGAGAGATGATTAACAAACATCAACAACACAAAAAAGCGGTCTCAAGCGTAGTATTATCCATATAGAGTTCTTGTCACAATTGCTGGGGCCAGAAAAAGACCTACACAAACACCATCAAAGTTTGGCAAAAGCTCCCTTCTCAATTCTAACACAGAGACGGTTGAGACATTGTAAGCATATGAAATTGAATGAAAGAATAAAAAAGCTGTGGGTCCCAGCTTCAAAACCCATAAAGGTTTTTATTTTCTATTGCTGGTCAGAGCTCTTTCTTGTAGCTTTATTTTCTTGACCCAGAGTGTAAAACAAGAAAAAAAAAAAAGCACAATATATTGTTGTGTCTCGTCTGAAACCCTATAAAAGTCCCACACAGACACTGCTCCATGTTCTCCACCAAAAGGGATACACTCAACTCAAATGGTTACAAAAAGAAACTTCAAAACCTGACAATGACATCTAGCTATTTAATTTTAATGGGAAAATGATCATCTCTCACAAAAAGACAAGTCCACTTCTATGCCAAAGCGCAGGCAATATCAAATGGAACAACGACACAAATGGATAACTGATACAGGGTGATGCTATCAGTAAAAATCACCATTCATCCACAAAAAAGAGTGAACCAACCCTACTCCTTCTATGCATAAATATAAAGGCAAACAACAATCAAAAGTTTTTTAAGATTGAAGTTTATTTGAACGACACATTTGGTAAACTCTCTTTCTTCTTACACACTCATACAACACACTCTCTCTCTCTCTCTCTCTTTCTTCTTACACATTCTTATAACACTCTCTCTCTTTCTTCTAACACACTCAAAACAACACCATCTGTCTCTCTCTCTCTCTCTCTCTCTCTCTCTCTCTCTCTCTCTCTCTCTCTCTCTCTCTCTCTCTCTCTCTCTCTCTCTCTCTCTCGATAAAGTAATGTTATAAAACAATATTATCAATATGAATAATAAAAAAAAAGTAATATCAAATTCAGAGCTAGTTAATTTATACTTTTATATAAAACAAATAAAACACTTCGTCACATCCTTACAATGAAAATTATCTTAATAGTTCACACAAAAAAAAGTATTAAAAAAAACAAACATCAGGGATGCCAACCTGTACTGAAATTCAAGCGTTAATGTAATGTATGCTGTCTTTTAGAACGTTTTAATTTTTAAAAATATATATCTATAATATATACATATAATTATATCATGTATATTATTCCAAAGAGATAAGCTATTTTCAGTATCCAGCTTAACCCCCTCCCTTCTAAAAAATAAATAAGAAAATTCTTTAAAGTATAAATTAGGATATTTTAAAGTATCCATGAAATTCTGGAATTCTGGCACTGGTAAAGGTTGGCATCTCTGCATGGGGTGTATAATATAGTATAAACCACATGGGACACTTTCCCAACAGGCAGAGAGCTGCTCTATGAATGTATATGGCTCAAAACCAGCCAATATTGCAACAGCATTTAAGTAAGAAATTGCAACGTTGGTTATTGCAAAGAAAAAATAAATGAATATAATGATGATTAATAGAATAAATTGCCAAGTAAAATTTCAAAAGTCAAAATAGTTTCATGTGAAAAAAAGAAATAAAAATACAATGTATATATCAAAGGGCTCAGTTGCAAAACCATTAAATTCCAAGAATATCTTTTCTAGTTTTAGGTAAGACCACTCTTCAACCAATGACTTATCAGGTCGATATAAATATATAAAACTGTCCAATGAAAATGCTTTATTTCAATATGTGATGAAACTGTTCATGTTCATTTATATGGTTGGTCATTTAGTTCATTTCCTGCATGTCAGGTTTTCCTGAGTTGAACTTGTTTTGTTTGTTTTTAAGGGTTTTACGGCGCTTGAAACAGTGCCAGTATAAAGGAAGAAAATGGGATAGTAAAGAGTTTTAGAATTTACATTTAAGCACCCAAGAATAAGTAAGGAAATAGTTCAAATAGAGAACATGTGTAGATTCCAAGAGCACACTATCAGTGTAATTAGTTTGAGATCACCTATATGTCTCAGCCAGACACCATCACAAGATGAGGAATGCACTCAATTGTTCACAAATCATATGTTAATTTTTTTTATTTTTAACTACATAAAAGAGAAATGTTTTACAAGGAAAAAAATATCATCTCCAAAAACTATAACTATACATTCAACTGTTTCCCTCCCAGCCAAGGACTCCGGCCAGGGTCAGGACTAAACTAAGTAATCTCATTCCAAGACAAAGACAGAAAGCAATTGGAAACAGATACAGGGGGATAGAAGACACAGCAAGTACCTCACTGCCCACTACGGGAGGTTGGGAACCCCACCCAGCTGAGTTGAACAGTTTTCGACCTCGACCATTGATATAATAATGCTGCTTGTGATGATTGTTTTTTGTTTGTTTTTAAGGGTTTTACAGCACTTGCAACACATTAAGGTCATATCAGCGCCAGCAAAAAGGAAGAAAATGGGATAGTAAAAAGTTCTAGAATTACAGTTAAAGCACCCAAGAAAAGGTAAAACAAAGGGGAATTGGTTCAAATAGGAAACACTATCAAAGTACTTAGATTGAGATCACCTAAAAGTCTCACCCAGACACCAGCACAAGATCCCACTAAGAGGAATACAATCAAATGTTTACAAATATATGTTAAATTTAAAAATAACAATACATAACAGAGAGATGATTTACAAGGAAAAAATATAATCTCCCAAAACTATAACTATACATTCGACTGTTTCCCTCCCAGCAAAGGACTTCAGCCAGGGTCAGGGCAAAATTAAGTAATCTCATTCCAAGACAAAGAATGAAAGCAATTGGAAAACAGAGAAAGGGGGATAGAAGACAACAAGTACCTCCCTGCCCACTATGGGAGGTCGGGAACCCCACCCAGTGCTTGTGATGACGATAATGATGATAATAACAATAATATTAATAATAACTTTAAATTATTATTTTTTAAAGGCTTATGGAGAAAATACAAGTTCCATTTAACCATTCTTATACATTTCTTTAAACAACATCTATGATAAATCATAACCAATCTACAAAACATTACAGAGAATATTTTATTTCTTTAAATTTTACATCCTATTAACAATTCTTGCAACAACCATGCAACAACCGACACGCACGATTCTAGATATTACCATTTTAATGGCAATATTCCAACAGATAAGGTGAAAATGCAAAGGCTTCCGATAGAAAGGAACATTGAAAACATAATTCAAAATGTAGTGAAAATTGTAGCATGTGTTCTCCTTGATGGTTGGATTATGAATGAAACGGGAACAAGGCGTCAATGTGCCACACTGATGTCACGCTAGCTTTATTCATACTCCGAATAAAACATGTTACAATTCTCACTACATTTTGTCTGATTTCTTTTCAACTTTCCTTTGCTGATTGTTTTGCTGACAAAGGGTGTGAACCCGAAATACTCATTGTATTGTTTCCATCCAAAGCCTTTCCAGTAGCACCTGTACAATCCCAGGCTTCAGACAGCCCCCATTGCTCTCTACTTCTTACAGATGTGAACAAGATCCAGATAAACCTTCACTGCAATCTTGTGGGTCCAGAGGTACATATATCACTCTGAAAACAATAACACAGGGAGGATTCCTAACCGCGTTTTGGATAAATTTGAGTGATCAATGCTTCCACGTCATTACCAAGATAGATTGTCAGAGTGAAACTCTTTAACACTTGTTGCCCTTGTTTGCTCTGCCAAGAACAGGGCACTCTGTTGGATTAAATAAAAAAGAAGAAAAAAAACAGTTAAGGTGATTATTAAAGCCATGCATATTGAGGATTCTTTTTTGTGAATTGTGGGACAGTTGCCAAAAAAATTAATCAGTGGGTAATAAAACGAAGACGAAGTCAAGAGATGCAAAGTGGGGAGGGGGAAATGAAACTTGCCTACTCATTTTTTGGGGGAGATCCTATCATTGTTTATTTGCCTAAACAACACCTTCGTCTCATCTCACATTTCTCTATAATTTCTTATTCATCATGTTTTGTTGACAAAGGGCAAACCTAAAATGTTAATATCATTGTCTGTGAATTTGATTTTAAGCTTTTATTTCATATTTCTTTAAATCCGGACATTTGAGTTAAATAATTAATGCCAGGTGTATAAAAGCTTGATCATGGGAGTAAACTTACATCAGGCATCAAAGCTGAGGCACTTTGTGACAGACATCTTTCGCCTTTTAGCTGCTGACATCTTCTCATTGATCATGTGGAGCTTCTCTGATGACTGGAAAAGAGAGTATTAATAATTATAGGCCATATGCTTTCAAATATTTTTGCGAAATAACATCCATAAAGGCGGACAAAAATTTATCACTTTCAATTTCTATTAAAAGCATAAGCAAACTATTGTTTATTTGTCTCCTTGAGTAGTAAGAATTGCTGCTCACTTCATTAGAGGCTTATCTTAATCATATCTGTCTCCCCAGGAGTTTCTTGTAGCTTCTAATTCCAAAAACACACGGTCAAATCAATCAGCTGTCAGAGTCCAGGCCTCACATCCGTGTTCTAGTATGGATAGAACCAGGCACTTGTAGTTTTAGTTTCACTTCAAAGCTCACCTGACTCTTCAACATCTTTCCCAATCTTGCCATTCCATTTCTTGCCTTGTCCTCTGATCTGCTCGTTCCATCCTTCGTCAGCAGTTCACTCAGATATTTAAAAGGGGTTTCGAACCATCCCTTGCAATTTTGGCTTGTGTATTTCTTCAGATTTTTAGTAATATCTGGGATTTTTCTATTTTCATATTAATATATCACAATCAGAGGATTTTTTTTGGCACATTGTCCTTTTAAAAACTCCATAACTTCTATTGGTTACATACCAGCAGATCTATATCATCTGCAAAATGCACGTTACATTTTTGTCTGCCATTGATTAAAAGTGTACTTTTGATGATTCTGTAGTGTATTCTGTAATATTCTCTCCAGGTAGTTAAAGAATAGTGTTGGAGAAAATATACATTATACAGCCTGTCTGACACCAATATTTGTGCTGAAAAATTCCCTATCTTGTTGTTTTCAATACAGAACTAGTATATTTGTAAAGAGCTGCAATTGTTTGTACAAAACCCTCATTAGAATCATAGATTCTCATTACTTTCCTAAGACCACCATGACCAACTTTGTCAAGTCAGAGGCTTTTCTGAAGTCCATGAAGTTGTGAAATAACTTCAATTCATACTTTAGATGCTTTTTCTGCTAGTATTATCAGGGTGTCCAGCAGATTATCAGACTTAAAAATCCTACCTCCCCCCAAAAAATCCTACCTAGCAATTTAAAAGCCAAAGCACGGCCCCTGCGTGTCTTTAACCCACTGCTATGTGAGTTGATAAGGTGTAGAACCCAACGAATTTCTGCTGCTAAAACATGTTCATCGCTTATATGAGCATTAAGCGTCCTAGTGGTTGGTTGAGCCACAGAAGAGGCATTTGAACTTGAACTGTCAGTGTCTACAGCATTGGAGGTAGATTTACTATTGCTGCAATCACTAGCACTTGGCTTTGTCTTTAAAAAGTTTTAAATTCCCACACTTTGCTTTGATGCCTGAAAAATTTTCATGTGCTTTGCAGTCCCCATGTATGATGTCAAAGCTTTAATCCCTGACAAACCTATGGTGTAATTTTGTCGACACACACGGCAAAAAAAACCTTCAGCATTGTTTACATTGATTAAAAGTGTAATTGCATTTGGCTGCACCATATGGTTTGGAGGATGCCGACTTAAAGATAAATCAAAAATTTCAAAATCTATCAAAGAGGCATCAAAAATAATAAACCATCCTCTTGATGTAGAAAGTATTCATGGAAAAGCAATAGAAAGGAAAGCATTCTCAATTACCAACAATAAAAAACATATTTTATACCATGAATTTAGTCTTTTACCATCTGGGAGAAGGTTTTGTCAGATTAAATGTAGTACTAACAAGTATAAATCAACGTTCGTTCCATCAGCAATAAAAATTTTGAATATTTCATATGGTACAGAAAAACCAAGGATTGATTCGTTGACTGATTAACTGATTAATTTATTTAATGTAAGATTAACTGACCAATTGATAATGATGATAATTTTTGGTGTCGAATTGCCACAATCGTAACAAATTGAAAACGAAATGAATATGTTTATCGCACGTGTGAAAGAAAGAGAGGAAGAGAGAGAGAGAGAGAGAGAGAGAGAGAGAGAGAGAGAATGAGAGAGAGAGAGAGAGAGAGAGAGAGAGAGAGAGAGAGAGAGAGAGAGAGAAAATAAGTAGGAGTGAAATATCTGTTCAATGTTACATTTATCGTTTAACGTTATAACACGTGTAACTAAATGACAAATTGCCATATTTATGGACAATAAAGATCTATTATTATTATTATTATTATTATTACATCACAGCCAAGCCATTCTATAAAACGTTCATCCTTGAGCCAAGTTTGATTAAAATAGCACTTTCCCATAGTGGGATAATGAGTAAAAGCAACAGCAATGAATTGAACAAAGAAAAAACAAAGTCCGCCAAAATTTAAAATTGGCCTAATCTAGATTTCTAGATCTAGCAACGAGCCACAGTTTACTATCTCGATTTATAGATCTAATCTACTAGATCTACAAGAATAGACTAAGAGGAGGCACAAAGGCAGAATGAAAATAATAGTCCTCAATTGAACAACACCAGTTAAGATTTCGCAAAATGTATAATCCAAAAGGAAAAGAGGCACTTCGCGAGATGAAAATGAATGCGGATTAGACGAACGCCAAAAGTGAGGTGAAAGAAAGTGAACCGTATGATCAAGTCTATCATGTGGTCAATACTTGTATCAAATTATCACCGACATTGAAGAGCTCTCAAGGTAGTTAACTCTCCTTTATTCGGATTCGGTATTTTCCAGTATTTTCATAGGTAGGAAGGCTTAGGTCGACTTGATTGTAGCAATCATTATATTCGTTGCAAACGCGTTTCGCATTTCCGCTCGGAATCGCACGATCACTTAAAAAATCCGACCTCGGGTGCAATTATCCAGCTTTGTCCTACCAATCCGACCTTAAGGTAAAAAATCCGACTTTATCCAACTTATCCGACCTCGCTGGACACCCTGATTCTATTTTTGAAGACTTCTTATTCTTAAATTGTGCCCTTGCCTTCTCTGGTCTATTTTTACTTCAGCAAGGATTTCTTTTGTGTGTAGAACCACTTCTTTTTATTTAGAAAACGAAAGTAGAGAAAGAGTGAAAGTGAAACTAAAATTTCCCGATCGTTTTTATCTCAATTCGTTTGTCTGCTGTGAATTTTTGAAGTTTGTCGACCAAATCGGTTGTGGTAACGTCCTTTTTTTTCTTTTTTTGTTGTTGCTGGAATGGCGTTTGAATTCCTCAATTCTCGGGCGTGATCAACGTTTTTTATTGGACAGTGACGATGATAGTGCTCATTCAGACACTGAATCAGACATTGAGGTTGAGTTGGATGCGAATTTTGATGACATTGACAATGGATTTCATGTGTTTTAATATTATTGCATATTTTTCAACTTTTAATTTTTTTTTCAAATCAAAATATAAATCAATAGTCCAAAATCATACATCAAATTAAAGGCCATTCATTCTTCTTTCCAAAACAGCTTTTATTTTGTTTCTAGCATGCCTCACATTCTTGCAATGAATTTTTTTATGAAGTGTACTATGCAATTTGGAAGAGGTATCTCCCCTCGCATGGTCTACAAGAGACATTTTTTCAGATTATGCCCGGCCAGCAATGGGTTAAAAGCTTTTTATCAACGACAAAAAGAAAAAAACAGTTCCAATTCCTTTTGATTCATCTTCTTGGCTTGATCAGTTTTCACAATAACCCTGTCCCCTTTAATTCAAAAAGAGATGTCACAACTTACCCCAATGGAGTCACCAAAGCTGTACAACATTCGTGTGGACGGGGTTAGCTGACTGGGGGAGGCGGGCGCCTTGAAAGGGGACTGTTTCATGGGCGATACATAAAAATTCTTCTTGCCGGGGAGGCTGAGGAAGAAATACCAAACACAGTAGATTTTTTTTAAGCTGTTATATTGATTGCTTTTCCCAGTCTATACAGCCTATAGCAGCCTATTATCACTTTTACTTCCAACAAACATATCTATTTTGATCTGTGTCCCCTGAAAAATGAACACCACAAATAAATAAAGATAGTTCAAAATGAAGAGATGCATTGGTGAGCAAAACAAAATTTGTAAAACCTGAATTTAGTCAAACTTTGAAAAGTCAAGAATTAACAAACTGATCAAACAGAAAACTACAGTAATGTATTTTATTACCTGTAGGTGGGGGATGGAACAGCTTGTTTTGGCTTGGGAGACACAGGGGGTGTCTGGTGGGAGATATTTGAGAAATAATAAATTAATGAATTAATATATGAATTCCCTTCCTCGTATTATATTTTTGTGGAGAGTTGATTCTGATTAAAAGCTGGAATAATACAAGCATCAATCACAGTGCAGTGTGCAGAGAGCAAGTTCAAGGTGACCAGCTCAAGCCCAATTAGCATGGAGGGAGCATTGAACTTGGTATATCTTGGGTAAGAAACAAATACAATATTGCTGTGCTTCCGAAAATGATATAGTCACATTTTTTTTAAAGGGTTTTACGGCACTTACGACACATTTACGTCATTTCAGCGACAGTAAAAATAAAGAAAATGGAATTGTAAAAAACAACTCTAGATTTTATAAGAAGAGTAAGACAAAGGGGAATGGTTCAAATAGGGAACAGATGAAGATTCTAAGAGCACACTATCATTCATTCAATTGTTCGTTAACAGTGTTGACAAAAATTATAATACAACATCCACCTGTCAGAAATATGACAACCTGTAGATGACCATGAAATCACCACTTCCTTCAGTGATGAGAAAATCATCAATTATTTGTATAAGTATGGGTGCCTTTTAACTGTACGGCTATGTGGTCTAGTGGTATGACACCCGCTTATGGATTGGAAGGTCCTGGGTTCGAGCTTCGCTCTGCGCATAGCTGAATCCTTGGAAAAGGCTCTTTACTCACATTCTCTTGCCGTACTCAGGTGTAAAACGAGTACCTGGCCGTTAACAGCATTGTTTCTGTCGTAAAAAACATGTAGTACTGCCTAACATGCATCATGTCTCGTTCTACATGTTACACATGTTGCTGTTGGTCAGGGACCCCTTGTAAAGCGCTCTGATCACGTTTAGTGGATATTGCGCTATATATAAAAGTTCAAGTTTTTTGGGTTTTTAAAAAACTAAATCTAGTTTAGCCAAATGGCAGGGAGGATGGCAAGTGATTTGTAAAGGATAAAGTGTATGCCTGTCAAGTCTTAGATCTCAGAGAGGAGAAAGGATAAGCAGTTGCCTCTATGAGACAAGGAAAATGTAAAAAAGAATTGGAATTAGCGAAGAAACAAGACTTAAAAAACAAATAAACAATTATGATTCTAATGTTGAAGTGTGATGTTGAAACAGCATTTCCAATTTGACTGAAACAAATTTCCTCTTTCAAAGCGTCCTATTTGTCAAATATCCAGAGTCATCCATTTTGAAATGTAACTATTGAATCACTTACTGTACTTAAATGTAAAATATTCCAAATAAATCTTCATTTTTTCTTCCATATTGATTATTAAAAAGAAAAGAAAAGAATAAAGGTTGATATTTTGAGTTCTCTTCCACTACTGATATAAAGACAAATGTGAACATTTATATGGCACATTTCCAAAGTGTTACAATGCTGAAGTGTTTCACAATGCTTCATTTATCACCCCAGGCAAAGTTGGAGATATGGAACCACATATATTTACAGTTCATATAATAAAATTCACCTGTTAAACCCATTTGTTTGTAATAGCACTCTTACCCGTCACTGGCTATTTTCAGATATCTATTACCCATTGTCAAAGAGTAAAAGTCTTTAGCTCAAACATTTCAAGCATTGTGCCTTGTTAAAGGCGTTTTACACAAATTACCTCACTAAAATCGGGTGTAAATCAGTATTCAGCAATAGGATTGACAAATTATTGTGAGAGTGCTCAAACCTACATGGGTTCTATCAGACGACTGTACGAAAGAGAAATTTGGTCTCATATGGCCTGCTGGGGGAATAAATGAACAAGTATGAAGAACAATGCGCACAGAGAATCAATGGAAACATTCCATATAAATGAACATAATCTCTTTCTGGTCTGATATCAGACAGCAGACAAACCTTGTTGGCAAGAGAGAACTGTTTGATGTAGGACTCCATCGTTTGAATGAAAACTCGGTTGTAGAAACCGATGATGGAATCAAACTCATCTGGCCTGATGTAGACACTCTTGTAAGTCTGAAATAACAACCGGTCAATAGATATGAATTATAATAATAATAATAATAATAAGAAGAAGAAGAAGAAGAAGAAGAAGAAGAAGAAGAAGAAGAAGAAGAAGAAGAAGAAGAAGAAGAAGAAGAAGAAGAAGAAGAAGAAGAAGAAGAAGAAGAAGAAGAAGAAGAAGAAGAAAAATAAAATTATTATTATTATCATTTTTATCAGTATTATTACTACAGTGCACCTCTGATTCAACTAAACCTTTTATAGGTTTTTTTTTTCTATTTGACAATGCCAAAGCATTCAATGAAATTCAGTTGTTAGAAGATATGAAGGGGACAACTACTATTATATAATGAGATGATTTGCAATAACGTCCCAATGGCTAGAAATAAGTCATTAAATATGCAACAATTCTGACCTCTTGCCTAGCATGTCCAAGTGTCTTGTACTGATTGACTATGGATTTGAACAGTCGTTCGTGTTCCACTACTTTACAAATTCCATATAAACAACACATCACAATCTGAAACAAAACAAAAAAAAAAAAAAAAAAACAACAATAAAATTATTGTAAAAACGCTTAAACCTGCACAGATCCTAGTACTATAACAGACTTGCAAAACATTTTAGAAATAAGGGAAAATTCTTGGGCAAATCTGGGATATGACTGAAGATATGTTGATAATATTAATATATTAAAAAAAAAAATTATTTAAAAAAGTACTCAAAATTCAATACCAATAAAAAAGCTAATATTATTCTTACTCACATTTGAGTAAGCACAATGGTGGAAAGCTCTAATTAAATCAAAGTTCAAAGAATGATGAGTGTAAGATGATTGATTAATTCAGCAAAAGATTTCAACTTTCACAAATACCTGATCTAGATGACGATTCTTTAACAACATTGGTTTCTTGGTTATACAGTATTCAAAACATGTCCATATTTTGTGCTCCTGTTGGAATCAAATGGAATATGGGTTTAAATAACTTCACATCCCGAAATAAATCAACAATATCATTAGGTAAGGGAGCAATAAGGATTTTATTGTATACTTAAATACAATGGCAAAGAAACAAAAATAAATTTCAAATCAATGATTGAGGAGCCATTCAAGATCTGTTTGGGGTTTTTTTCTCCTTTACTTTTTCTTTGGAGTTGTTTTCTTTGATAAACTGGTTTTTTAAAATCCTCCTTAATTAACTCACCCAACAATAACACCGACAATGTCTGTAATTGGTTGTGGTTATGTTTACCCATATTTATTTACATTTTTCTGACAAATCACAGCATATTATAACAGCTGTTATTTTCCATTTTTACATGATAATGGTAGTTGAATAAAACTATGTACATGTCAATTTCCCTTTAGATTGTGTAACTGAATATATTTTTTTTCAATTTTGAAAAGTACCAAAGATCTCTTGGATAGAGGGCTGGGTAAGTGACTTAAAAGAATAAAACTTTGTAAAACCTACAATTTACAATCTATTATAACCAAAACTGAAAAATAATAAAGAAGTTGAGTAAAGAAAACTTACAATATCCTTTGAAATATCCAAAGCACTACACAGTTTGCAAAGCCGATAAAATCCTAAACGAGATACTGAAAAAAAGATGTGAGAAGGGTTTACAACTAGCTCGTTGTTTTAGATAAATTACAATTCATTTCAAATGTTATCAATTCAGTTGGATTCGTTTTTGTATGTTGTTTTTAAGGGTTTCGCAGCGCTTGTGACACAGGTCATTTCAGTGCCAATAAAAAGAAAGAAAATGGGTGAGTAAACAAATTCTAGATTTACAAATAAATGAGAAAAGTAAGACAAAATGGAATGGTTTAATAAGGAACAGATGTAAATTACAAGAGCAAATCATCAGTGTACTTAGTTTGAGATCACTTAAAAGTCTCATCCAGACACCAGAACAGGATCCCACAAAGAGGAACACACTCAAATACATTATACATTCAAAACAACAGACCACAAAAACAACAATACACGACAGAGAGATGATTTACAAGGAAAAAAATATCACCTCCCAAAACTATAACTATACATCTGACTGTTTCTCTCCCAGCAGTTGGGAGTTTTCACAATGAAAACAAAATGCTAAGGGGTCAAATTGGGGGTTGATAATCTAGCACAAGGAAAAAGATGGGTCTCGACCCTAGTCGCTGTGCAATACCTGAACCCCCCTCTAACAAGACTGCCAGAATAAAAGCACAATGAAGTAATCTCGCTTCCAGACAATAAAAAGAGAGCGTCCTGAAAAATATGACATAGGTGGACAGAAGAGACGTAAGCTAGACCTACTTGACCCAGTATGGGAGATCAAAAGACACCAGCCAAGGTGTAATATTAGCTTTGTGGGAAAGTACTCTGCTATTGTCCAGCCTACTATTCACAGGATAGCACGCAATAGTTACCATCTTTTATCATGCATAAACTGGATTAAACTCATTAACTCTAAATCTAAAGAACTATCCAATTTATTCTATTTTAATTTAACAAAATGGAATAAGTTGAAATAGACAAAAACAAACAAAAAAACAAACAAACAAAAGAAAAAACATGTGAACTGTGGATAAGAAACGACTAGTTAAAAACACAGGGTAAATTGGGGGTAGGGGGAATAAAAAAAAATTTAAAAAGACAAAATATCAAGGCAGGACAAATTATGGGAATAAACTTATTAAAAACAACACAAACCAGGAGGAAATTTTACTTAAAAATGAAAAAATGACCATGTAAAAAAATGAAAAACTAAACTCAAAAACAAGACTTTACCTCTACTAAAAAAATGGGTTAAAGATTGTGATTTTGGTTGCTGCCTTAATCCATCTGGATTATCATGGATTTCTTGTTTTGTCGGTGACGAAGAAGATGATGATAATGTCGTAGTTGTTGGCAATAATTGTGAAGGGGGCACAATAGACGATTTGGGACGCATTGGAGACAGAAATCTGATGTGGATAAAATGAAATGTAAATTGTTTGAAAAGGTTTATTGTTTGACAGGGTATATTGTATCTTGGTTGATAGGTTTTGCAAACACTTCCTGAACAATTTAAAAACCAAAGACAAGGAAGACGGTACACAACAAGAATGGATATTTTTAGTTCTGTGCCTGCAACAAATACAGGTGCTTTGTAAAAATTAAGACATGGGGAAATTTTCACAAAAATTATGTTCCTTTATGCAAATACCTTACATATCTCAAAAAAAATTTATAAAAAATGGGTGATATACATAACAAAGTAAAGAGCAACTGCCATTAAATTCAGGAACTTTCAAAAAACTATTGAGAATTCTCAGCAGAGGCTGGTCATCATATTAAAAAAACCCAAAATAACGGACAAGTCAACAATTGAAGACATGGAATATTCTAGAGATCTGACACCCTGTACAGTATATTATTGTTTTCATTGTTGGCAAAAGGAAGAGGTTTGAGCCTGGGGGTCCCGATAGCTCAGTTGGTAGAGCACTCGCTTCACACGCAAAGGGACCATGATCGATCCCAGGTGCTGACAAGATTGGGCACTGGTTAGATCTGGTGGAAAGTACTCTGCAATAGACTATCATCCTATCCAAAGGATAGCAAGCAATTGTTATTGTCCATTTCATACTATAGAAACCAGGATAAAATCCAGCTCCATGAGCCAATTGGCTCTGAAGGACCACTTTGGGCCTGAAACATTCCCTGAATTCTATTTCTTTCTGTTCAGTACATTTTATAGTCCACAGCTTCTAGAGGCTTAGTTTTCATCCCAGGACATAATAACTATATTTCATTTTTAATCAAGCTACTTACAATTCAACAGAACACTTTGAGCCATTGAGGTGTCCATGCAGTGGGGTTGTTGTTCCAGCACCAGGAGTCTTGACCGGAGACGTGAATGGGGGAGATATGGATGGCACATCACCACATCGACCTAAAGCATCGTACAATGAGGAACCCTGGTGTGATGGGATAATATTGACACTTTTTATTTATTCTAACAGAAAGTGAGGAGGGATGCCTGTGTTAACGTGTCAATTAAATCCATCCTTTATTGGAAAATTTATGTCAACATACTTATCACCCAGTCATATGGTTTGTAGTTTAAGCCTTGACACATGCTTTGTTCACTTAATGACACAGGAAGTCTTCAATAACCCTACGGCAAATTCTTGTAATCATGTTTAGCCCAAGAACTGGCATGCTTTTAATCAGAACAATTATGAATTTGAATAGGGAAAAAAACAAAACAATTATTAGCAATGAATATTTTCCAAACTGAAATTCTCAAGTTCCAAAGAGAATGCCTCTTCAAAACGACAGATGATTCAGGGGGCAAAGAGGCTGAAAAGTAAAGACATTGCACTGTGACCTGGGTTAAAGCCCTACTTAAAGCACTCTCATTTTTTTCTTCTCCTTTGGCAAGCTCATGAATCCCCCATTTGCTCACTTTGCACAACATTGATGATTCATGGTGATATCAGAGGTTTCATTAATAGATTATCTTTTCCTTCATGGAATACTTAGGCGGAAGGAAGGGCCTAATTTTTTATCTTTTTTTTTTTAATCAGATCGTAAAACCAAGAATCTAATAGAAAGAGTTTTCTCATAACAACAAGCTGTCCAAGTAAAAATTAAACTTTGTATCCACATTTTAGCATGTACATATAATTTGTGTGCCAGGAAAAAAAAAATTCCATTGAGCTCCCTCCAAATTGAAACAGAATATTTCAAAATACACAGAAAAATATGGGAAAAGAAAAATGAATTTCTCCCTTAAGAAAATACATCAAATTTTCTTTTCTTTTATAAAACACCAAACTTGTTAATGACAATTATCCAAAGTTCTACTATCTTTTAACAGATTTAGCAATGAAAAAAGGGCATTTCGGATAAGATCATAAAACAACTAGATTGAAATGAGCTTTTTACCTCCTTCCATGCTAAGCTATCAAGGATCTGGAATTCAATGTTTTGCAAATGCTGAAAAGAAACAACACAAAAAAAAATTGTTTGTTATTGTAAAAACATACTTGTCTTCTCAAGTACTTACAATTTCAAATTTATTTTTTTTTTAAATAGCATAAAATTAAGCATGAATTAAATTTTAAGAATGAATATTTTGAAAACTAAAAATTTCTCAGTTTAATGCTCTTTTCAGCACATTTGACGTTATCTAAAAGTAAAAGGCAGCACCTCTGTTTTAACGAGTGTATGTAGGAGAGTAATTAAAACACCATAGTCAAAATGTAAATTTAACAGTGTTTCCCCTATGTTTCTAACACACAACCATTTGATCTAAAGGCAAATGACATAACAGCCCTACAGCAGATCACGTATATGCTCAATAATAAATATGAGAAATATAATAATAATAATTAATAATAATAATAATAATAATAATAATAATAATAATAATAATAATAATAATAATAATAATAATAATAATAATAATAATAATAATAATAATAACAATAAAAATAATAATAATAATAATAATAATGATGATGATGATGATAATAAAAATCTCATTCATAGCATTTACCTTGACAATTTCAATGGATAACTTGGGATCTGCTTTGATAAAGCTCTCTACAACCTTATAAAAATCGTAAGCCTGAAGGTCAAGGACATCCAAGATCCAGGGGAACATACAAGAAGAGCTATCAGACATCACACTGCTTGGTGATTGGTTCCCTATGAAACAGAGATGAGAGTTGGAAATCACAGTTATACCTATGAGATTTCTTCTTCACTTTGGTTGAGAAAGTTCCTTTATTATACTTGCTATACTAAAACTTTATTCAATCATTTCAAAAAGAAAAGTAAAAAGTTGTCCTTCAGAGCCATTAGGCCCATGTAGCCAGAGTTTATCCTGGTTTCTATAGCGTGCAACAGACAATAGCAATTGCTTGCTACTCTTTGGATAGGACACTAGTCTATCGCAAAGTACTTCCAACCATACCTAACAGACCCAGCTACCCAATCACTGTTGGGTGGACAAGGAGGACAGAAAAAAATCTCAAATGCACCCGGGATTGATCTCGTTCCCTTTGATTGAGCTATCAAAAAGAAAAGATTTGAAATATTATATTCTCATAAGTGTAAATGTTGCTGCTCGAAGCTCGAAGAAATAAATAATAACGTGAAGTTGAATGTAAGCTTCAATTTAATTACAATCTGTTTTTGTAATTAAATTGAAGCTTACATTCAACTTCACGTTATTATTTATATATTCTCATAATAAAATCAAAATGACTCAACACTCGAAAATGAAAGGAGTAAGGTGAGAAAACGTATATGTGAATGAAAAGACAGGACAGCTACTTACAATTTTGCCCATAAGTTGCAAGAACCACCTCCAAGGAGCAAGCGACCATTGATTTGTGGAACTCTTCTTTGCTAAGCAGCACGCTTAGAGTTATCTGAGGAAGACGCTCAGATTCCTGTTTTCAAATGTGAAATCAAAATCAACTATTGAAGTTTCTTCAGTTTCAATTGTATAATATCAGTCAGTGAATATGATTAAATTGTTTAATAGAGCACACAGCGTCATATTTTCGACTCTGAGCGCTACTTCAATCGCCTCACATCAGGCTGACCACCTGATACCCGATACCCTTGCTCTCGGGAAAAACGTAATTGACCGTGACAAGATAGGTATGCAAGCCGGACGTTGGCGTGGCATGCGCGTGTGGTGCAACACTGTGATGCAATTATTTGCTTTGAAAATCCCTCTTTTGCACCCTTCCCCCCACCAAACCTTCAGAACGATTCATTTTATTTTCATTATTTATGTTATCACCAAGTTCAGATTTGTTTCTGTGTAATTTTTATTGTTTCTTGGTTTTCAACTTGGAAAATAATATTAGTTAAAATACGACTGCTTATCGCTCTTGGAATGATATCAAATTTGATGTGAGTGATGTGATAAATTTAATTAATAACTCTGGTTTGGATCCATGAAGTTTTATTTTTTTTCGTCATTCCCTATTTTGAAGTCTTTGTCTTTAATATAAGTTTTAGAATAAGTTCGCGATATGAGCGATTTAGGGATAAATGTTAAATATTCACATTTGTGCTCAAATGTATTATCTCAATGTGTTCTCGGGGGAGGTGGGTAGGGGGGCCTGTGACAGGCTTGGAACAGTAGTAGTAGTAGTAGTAGTAGTAGTAGTAGTAGTAGTAATAGTAGTAGTAGCAGTATTAGTAGTAGTATTAGTAGTAGTACTCGTAGCAGTAGTAGTAGTATTAGTAATAGTAATGATAGTAGTGATAGTAGTAGTAGTGGTGGTGGTGGTAGTAGTAGTAGTAGTAGTAGTAGTAGTAGTAGTAGTAGTAGTAGTAGTAGTAGTTTTAGTAGTAGTTATGTTTAAAATTTCATATTTGGATTATTCAAAATCATTTGTATAAAGTAAGATTTTATAAAATTGACAATTCCAAGATTATTGTGAAGCTAGCTTCAGTAAACCTCTATGCAGACTTTCAAAAAATTCAGTAATGGGAACTTCAAGAGCATTTTTTGGATTAACTATGAACTTCGCAAGAGAAATTGAGGGTGAGTTATAATTGTAATAGTTTTAAGAGTAATATAAAACAAAAAAATCAGATGTCCATGGATTCATTGTCTTGTAATCGACACTTTAATTGAAAAGTGTTAATGATAATCAGTTTAAAAAATGACCTACATTTGTTTCGTTCTAACTATCATTCCATCATTCATAGACTAATGAAACTTGTCATGTCACAACCATACATCATTACTAACAGTTTCCACCCTACATGCTTTCAATGGCATGTTTTGATTTAACGGGAATGCCCAACTGTTGATTGCATACAATTACTATAACTTGCATGTCCAGCAAGCTCGCCGTTCGTTTTCTCGCCGAAACTGGGTGAGTCATCACCTGGCACATCTGGCATCGCTTAACCGCGGTAGGGCTGTGGGGAGGCCGCGGTATTAAAGTATCGCAATTTGGACACTGTGAGCAGGAAACATTTACAGATAATTTAGCATCAAGAAAAGGATAAGTGATACGAGAGTTAAAAAATTGTAGATTGAACTTATCAACACTCTCATTCCATTTATTTGTCAATTTTATTTCTAAGGGTTTGATGACACCTGCAATAATCTTAAAAAATCATATTTCAGCCACAGTATAAAGAAATATAAATTGTGATAAGATTTAGATCTGGCTATCAAGCACCAAATTACAATGCAACAAGATAAAGGAGACAGGTTCATTAGAGATCATAAGTAGATACAAGAGTAATATATCCTTGAAGCTGGTCTGAAACAACTTAAAAGTTTGACATCAGTGATAGCAAATTAAATGAATACCTGGTCGGATGTATATGTCTGAAAAAACTGCAAGAATAACTTAGCTTGTCGTAAGTATATGCCTTACATGTCCTTACATGAGTTACAAATTACTATCTATCATAGTATGGCTATATTATGCTTTAGCATGGTATGACCTAAAAATTTTTGTTGCCCAATGAGATCACTGGCCTGACAATGATTATATAAAAAAAAATGGTAGCAAACCGTCAAGATCATCCTTTCCAGGACTTTCTGGTATAGCTTGACCCCTAAACTCCATCGTTGACTACCCACTGCAGACCGCACTCCAACTCCAATGACAGACTGATGTCTAGTCAAAAACCTTTCCTTCAAGTCTGACAACAAGTGACGAATGGATACACTGGGGTCTGGCTCACATCTCTGGAAAGAAAAATGTCAAGATCTAAAAAAATTGCAAATTCATAAATAATGTATTGTATTTATCAAGAAATTATTACGACCATTGAAAACATGATTACCATGAGCTGACATCTTTCCCTTCCTAATATAGTCAGAATTTTATAATATTGAAAACATCAAAGACCTGCATCAATGTAAAAGACTAAACCAATTTTAAACTCAATAACTTTTAAAATAGGAGGGAATATGATCATCATATTCCATACAGGAACTGAGATATAAACAATGAGAATATCAGAACTCATGGCAACTAATTCTGCTCTATACTTCATGATACTTATGTTTCCTTTGATCTCCTTGCACCAGCACCGCGTGGCCAGGATTCAGCATAGTCGATTGACCTTACCTTGCATTTGTCTTCTCGGATGACAAAGGGAGATAATTTCTCCTAGCACCTTCCATGTTGGTTTTATACCATTAATATTTCAATTTTAATGCATAGCACATTATTTTGCTTATTGTCTGTGTACTAAATAAGTTCAATACTGCCTACAAATGTTGTTTTTTTTCACATTCAACACCTAAGTGGTTAAACAATTGTGAAGTTTTGTTTACAAGTTTTTGTTTGACAAAATGTAAATGTGAGTTATGTCATGACGTTTTAATCAAAATGTGCGCGCTGTAAGTGAAAATCACTATCGTGTATAGAAAGTTCAATATTTTATCTAAGATTTGCACCAATTTTAAAAAATAATAAATACTGTTTTATTACAATTATTAATTTTTTTTTGTAAGCAGCAAGGATGAAAGGTGGCTGATTTTGAAATTACCATCTCATGCTAGCAGTAAAATGTCACATTCCAGAATATTGAAAACAAATTCCCAGGACTAAGACCAGATAGCAGGAGCCAAACTTGTATTATGGGAACATCTTTATATTGCAAACTGACACAATATTTACGCACTCAACACTAGTTAAGCAATGACGAAGATTATCGTCACTGATCAGGAGTTGGTAAAAAGGTGATAAAAATCATAAATTTACAGTAAAATGAGCCCCTGCATCTCCTACTCTTACTCCATGAGCACCAAAAGCAAAGTGGGATGAACAGAAAATCAATTCCAAGAAAGAACAGAAATATGTCACTTCTATCACCAAAGTATTGGTTTGTCCAATTTGAGACAATTCAAGTCTAAAAAAGTCACTAGTGTAAGGTCCTTCTCAAAAGGGTTACAAAAGAGAAACACTTGAATAATTGAGCAAATCAACATTTATATCATTAGTTGGCTAGAGGTGAAGGAAAGGGAAAGGGGGGGGGGGGGGGGGGGGGGTAGAGAGTAATTTTTTTTCTTCTTTTCATTCGTCTTTTTATAGCTCTCACTTACATGGTAAAAAGACAACAGCTTTGATCCTGCCTCCTCCTTAGCATCAGAAAGGTTGAGGTTCAATTGTTGGACGGCGCTTACAGCCACTCTATGGAAACAAGAGGGTTTGTGTCAAATAAAAGTTCAGGAATTTAAATGGGGGACCTTTTATAGATGAAGCATACTTGAAAATTGTGGCTATCACGAGATAGGAGCAACTTCCCAACACAGTCATATCCGGTTCTTTGTATTAGTATAGTACAAAATTCATAAGTTCTTAGCATTTGTATAACCTAGCATGGCAAGCCGCCTAAAAAAATACCTTACAAATTTTGTTATAACAAAATTTAGAATTGATACAAATGAGTTTTCTAACTATATTAGACAATATGGAAAAAAAAAATAAAAATAAACATCACAGTTGCACTAACTCAAAAAAAATTGTATTAATGGTTCAGCTTTTTACTTGTGAAAACTGCATGTTTCATTTTGTCTGACAAAGCTTGTTATTTTCATATTTTCTTTCATGTATTTTAAAAATAGGCTTCGTCACTACCCTCGTAATGACCCATGGTAACTTAGTAACTGGTTCTAAACTATCGGAACAGTGACGGACACCCATACGAAAAACTGCTCCGACGAGCATAAAAGTGTATCCAGAGGAGAAAAACATTATAAATTTGATCATGTCTCAGTGATGATACTCACAAAAAGTCAAAAAGGAGGAAAAGTCTCGGAAAAACGAAAAACTCACCTAGAACATTCTTGCACCACAGGAAAGTAGGCAGCATGACTTCTTTTGAGTACAATTTTAAAACGCCCGGAGTCCAGTAAAAGGAGGAAATTTTATATATATATATTTTTTTTTTTAAAAAAGGAGGTATTTTTTAAAGATTTATTATATAAAAAAAAAAAGTAAAGGAAGAAATGAAGGAAATATCCGCGGATCGAGGATCTGAGGAGGAAAACCGAGGAAAGGAAAGAAAACCGCGGATTTCCGCGGATCCGCGGAAAAGTATCATCACTGATGTCTTGACTTTTATACATTCTGATCACATGACATGTGAAAAAATTCTAGCCAGCATGAATAATAAAAAGTACAGATTTTTTTGGTTTAGAACCAGGCTGCTCATTGCTGGGCGGACGTGACATCAGACTACTGAATCCAATTGATAATGCCGAAAATGACTTGTGTGTTTATTTTTAGGAGTTTTCAGGTGCTTTGACATTTTATTACTTGTAAACAGAAAGATGATGATAAAGATAAAATATAAAACCACTTAAAAGCACACAAGAAACAACAGACGTGGGAACACGTTTAAACCGTCCAGGAAGTTCATTCCAATATCAACCTATATCAGTGTCTCTGATTTACTGCGTCTTTAATTTCGACCAAAGAACATTGACAAGGATCTTACAACGAGGGATACATCAATGTGGTTATAACATTTATAAACAATCAATATCAATAAATTACACAGGGATGATTTTTGAGGAAAAATAAATCTCTCCCACAAAAAGGTACATCCATATGACTAGTCACCCTCTTAATAAACAAAAGAAATCAAATGGTCTCAATCCAGAACAAAGATAAAAAGTTATATGGGACTGACAAAAAGATATAGGGGGATGGAGGAGATACCAAATGACTTCCAAAGCCCTATCGGAAAACCAAAGAGGTCCATCCAATAACATAACTTTCCAATGCCAAGGTCATTTGCTTGATCTTTATAAATGTTTCAAATAGTCTCTCACCTCACTGGAGTCATAGCTTGAGGAGACAAATTGGTGTTAGAGTTGCTTGAAGTATTTGTTCTGAAATATCAAAAACAAAAATCTGTAAATCCAGTTATGTAATGAACACACAAGATTTTAATAATAGCTTTACAAAGATTTTATGTTCCTCTTAATTAAAATTTGTGGCCAAAATTATTAAAGATTAATTCACTTTAATAAATGACATCATGAAATTAATTTAATATAATCTAATATATAAATACACTTGTCTCTAAGTCCAATGCTTGAGAAGGCTTGACTCGTTGGTAAAAATACAAAGTTCATAACATCTATGTATAAATTTGTCAAGAATGCTGGAATTAAATATTCTCTTTAACTCACCAGCATTGGATAAGATGAGGAGTGTCTATTTGAAGGTATGAGATAATATCCACTTAACAGGCTTAAAGCACTTTACAAGGAATTCCTAGACAACAGCAACACTTAATATGTCAGACGAAACATGACGCCTGTAAGGTGATATTACATTTATGTTTGACAAAAAGAGACAATGCTGTCAACAGCCAGGTATTCATTTTACACCTGAGTATAGTGAGAGAATTTGATTAACAAGACTATTTCGAACTATGAAAGGGAATCGGTTTCACTGTCTTTACCACAAATGTATGAAGAACAGGGAAGCGCATTGAGTGAAACTTTGGAAATGCCCAATAAATGTGCACATTTGAAAACATTTCTATAGTATTTTTGTAAAACATTGGACAAGTAGCACTAGACTGTAATGTGACATTAATCCTCTTACTTGGCACTTGGCACAGGAACAAGGAGGGAATTCTTGGAAAGAAATAACAGTTCGTTGAGATCACCTTCTTTCTTGAAAATCTTTAAATATTCTTCACAAAGTCTGTCACACTGAAAATTGAAATGAATAAAACAGGTTGTTAAACATCCACAAACAAGTGGGGATTTCCAGACCTGCAGAAGCAACCAAGAGAATAAGGGCGTGCCTCTAAAGGGTGATCTTTCTATGTAGACAGATTCAATTTTCCTTACTCTTCTTTTACTTAAAAAAAAATAATCAAAAATAAATAAATAAAAGAATTTTTAAAAAGGGCATATGAACATTTATTCCAAAAACGATATAAAATCTACTCACATCAAGTTCTCCATCACGGTTCAAAAGTCTTTGAAAGATAGGTTCGGTGCTATTTTCATGCAAGTCTTGAGTCTGTTATGCAAGAATGAAAGAGACCTTATTTACAAACATGCTTAGTGGTATTTTCCATTGACAATAAATCGAGTTACTGTACACTAATTATGGATACCAAAAAAAATATTGGCACTATATAAACAGACACAAAAAATGCATCCCATCTATGGTTGAGAGAATTATTAAAAAGACACCAATGTGTGTGTACGTGTATGAGATGGGGGAAGGGTTATCATTGAAACTAAAGGTAGGGAAGAACTTAAGTTGCTCAAGATTGATCTGACTTCAACCTAAAGCCAAGACTAATATTACTTCTAACAAGTTTCAGAAATATCACAAACAATAATCATTACTGTAGGAAAGTGCTTTAAAAAAAAAAAATTAAAATACTGACAATGTGATAAATAGAAAATGGAAAATCTGCTATAGAGTGAGGATGGTGAAGGAAGGGGGACAGGGACTTAGGGGCTGCATCTTTAACACTTCTAAAAGTAGATTGGCAAATGGTCCAAATGGCTCAATGTCACTATTTTCTGAGAACAATGCATATCACTGGTGCCTCGCAAATACTAGTGAAATTCTTAGTGTTTAAATGCTTAGAAATCTGACCAAAAAAAACTTTTAAATTGTGCACACCACATTATCCAAGGTAATCCTCATATCAGTATCAGCGATAGGGGAAGAGAAATTTTGAAATATAAATGCAGGTTTATATTTCCAATTGGCACTTACATTTTCCAGGTCTACATCAAAGTCATCAGCAAGTCGTCCAAGCATTGTCTGATCTTCACTCTGGTTGTTGTAGTATCCAAATCGTATGGAATCTATACCATTAGAAATCATCATTATTCTGAGTATTATCACTATCATCCTTATAATCAGTACTGAGTCAAACAAATACAATCAACAGGCAAAGTTACACTCACTGATGTTTTGGACAGGTAGGTATCTATATATGTAACCAAAATCCTTTTTCTTTTTGGTTACATATCAGTCCAAACCATCTGTGACTGTAACTTTGCCTGTTGATTGTATTTGTTCGACTCATTACTGATTATAAGTACTTTCCACCAGATCAAACAGACTCAGCATCCAATCACTGCTGTGTGGATGGAGGCTTCCGAAAAAAAAAATCTCAACTGCACCCATAATCGATCTCAGTCCCTTTGCTTATGAAGCAAGTAATATACCAACTGAGCTATCAGGACCCCAAAATTAATAACATTTATTTCACAAAGCTAAATTGAACAGACTTCAGGTGTGGTGTTTGTAAATAACGGTAACCTGGGAGAAAAGGTAAAACATTATCAGATTCAAAGAATTAATATGGGAATATATCCAATGTAAAAAACAACACTGTTGTACTTTTAATTATAGATTTAGTGCAATTCACACTTAAAATGAGATAAGCTGGGAAAGACTTTAAAAAATAGAAAAATAGAAATGATGCTACATGAAGTATGATGTCTTTAAAATTTTGTTCATGAGTTTTGGAGGAAAACAAATTATATCAGAGCAAATCTGAGAACGTGGTGTTATTAATACAAAAGACAGCTTGTATTTATCTAAAGATTGTACATAAGAAAATGAGAGCCGTGTGAAAAAGGTCTGAAACCATCCATCTATGGGATCTCTGTGTTTTCAATGAGTTCATACTTTTTAAATATTGCTAATATTTTTAATTTATTGTAACGATGTAACTTATGGTCATATAGGAAGCACTAATTCAGAATTTGAACCAAATCTAGAGCTTGTAGGTAAAAATGTTTTAAGACAATTTATCCAAATTTCACTTCACAAAATTTATACATACCGTAGGGAAAATTGAGTAAAAAAGATGGTGTATTTCTCAAAACAAACTCCAAGCAACACAGAAGAAGCTGAAAGTGTTCAAACAATTCAACACTGTTGTTCAACAACTTATCTGTAAAACAAAAGTTTTAATCATTATAAATTTCAACCTATAAACAAAATTTGAGAAAAACTGCCGAAAAAAAATAATATATATTTCCTATAAATGAATGTTTGTGTAATATTTTTTTAAAATTTAATGTGAGAAATATGTGAGAAATTGCAAAATAAATATATATTGAAAGTGCTAAATCCTTTAAAACTCGGAAAATGCTTCATTTAATGACCAAATTGAAACCAACAAAAACCAAAAGGAACTTATCCGAACCAAAAGGAAAAGAAGTCAATTTGCATATGAACACCTACATTTAGACTACTATAGTCACTTTTTGACCTCTGGAATGATCATTAACTAAAGTGACAATTAATTAAATTAAGACCACAAGAAAATGAGCTTGTGAGACACCATCATTGGCATATGTCTAATGTGTTATTTTAATTGGTGCTAATCCAATTCAAGCAAAAAGTTTAAAAATTGAGATAATGATAATCCTTCTTTTCTGTTAGCTTTTAAAATTATATCTTAGTTTAGTTTGTTTGTAGTATGGGGAGGGTGGATTGACCGTCAAGTAAATACTCAAATTCACGCTATCAAGCTTCCAGATGTGAAAGAAACATCTTTATGGAACACTTTCCAAGTAAAATATATTGTGGTCAAACTCTTGACACATGGTCATTCACTGACTTGGAGTGACCTTGCATGGAAAACTGAATTGATCTTCAACAATATGCACATATTTGCAGGTCTGAAAACCAAACGCAATTACGGGCTTGATTTACCATTGTTGTAATGAACAATATTTTGCATTTATATTTGAGAGTATTTCCATTACAACAATGAGCCCATAACAATTTGGGTTATCAACCTGCAAATATGTACACAACAACCTCCACCTTTGACAAGTGCATGGGATGATGTTCGAGCATAAAATATATACTGTAGCTTCTGCATTTGACAGAACCATGAACTCCTTAAAATCGACTTTTTAAAAAAATTTCTGCCATTACTAATTTAATACCACCATTGGCACACACAAACAAAATTAAACAAAACTCAAATTACGTTTGGCAAGCAAAAAGAGAACCCATGCTAGTCTTTTTCTGTAGGCCAGACCCTCCGTCTCTGGGATTGGGGGTAACAGGGAATCACTGGAATAAACAAATCAATTCATTAAGATCAAAAATGACAAAAGGATGATATCAAATGAATGGGGTTTATAGCAAACCTAAAGCTTAGGTTAACTGAAAGCTCTCTGTTATGATTTACTATTATTTTTTAAATCCTAAGGGCAGTTCTGTGATAATCATAAACTAAGAATCCAGAATCCAATAAGTATATTTGTGTTACTAGTGAATAAAGGTTTGTTTTATTTTTCATACAGATAACTGAAAAATACTTTTGAATAAATACAATGAACTTTAATTTGAAAGAACCATTGGTAGGAACAATAAATGATTATTGTCACTGATTCTTATCAAGTTTGCTGGATGAAAATCCAAATCTGAACGGGGGAAAAAATTATATCAATCTGAATAAATTTATAAATAAACACCAAAAAAACTCAACAACAACAAAAAAAAAAAATGTAGAATCATTTCTATCAGTTTAAGAAATAAAACTTCAGGTCCTATTTCCCTTCTCCACTCAAAATAATTAAACGAACTAATCCCAATTATCCTCTCTAAAACAAAAACCCCAGCTATATTACAAAATCAACACTTACTCCATGGTCTTTTCTTTCGTGTCTTCTCTAAAAATTGCAGAACAGAGACGACTGGAGACAAAATGAATCAAAAATTAAGCCACCGTTATAACAGAAACTATAAAATTAAAATCTTCATAGTAATGAGCAAAATCAATAATCTAAATCAATGATCAATTTTGTTATTGAATTTTGTCAATATAATATTCAACAAATCTTCTTTCACACATTCATTCATTCAAAAGAATTCTTTAATCTACAAAATGTCAAATTGGAATATAATTTAAATTCACACACAAGGATATAGACATTATTTTGCAAACAGTTCCAAAACTTTATCATTGATTTAAAGATTCTTGCACTCTTGCTTTTTGTATTTATAGATATTTCCATAATTTATGTACAAGTTTGAGAATGCCCTGTGGGAACAAAGTGCAGATTCTAAAACACAAAATTGCAAGAAATCTTTTATTCTACCCCTCAACTAATGCTGAATTCATTACTTTTAATCTAAATAACACTTCTTGTCATCTGTCATACTTAAGTAAAAATTTAACACTTGACATCACAATAAACTTAGTATTATTTTGGGGTGAGGTAGAATAATAGCAATTCCAGTCCTACCAGGGGACATATAATCTGTATTATCACTCCAAATGAGCGGAATATTAATTTTTAAGATATTTTAAAAGTTTAATTAAGGTTTATTAATGTTTTAAAATTATATCACTTCATGCAGTCGGAAGAAGGAACAAAATACAAAAGTGGTATTTAGAGCCTTCAGTGGCCAATTTTCTACCGATAAACAGGTCTCATCAACTTAGTTGTCCTAAAATAATCAACTTTTTCTCTCTCGAATTCAGCAGGAATGTAAATAAAGCAAATTTATTTTGATGGCCTATTCAAGTCTTTGAACCTGTTGTTATGAGTTAAAGCACTTTATGTAAAAGCTATTTATTATGATTATTATTAATATTATCGTTATTAATAATATTATCTTTATCATTGTTATTATAGACCTGTAAATGAGCTCTATAAAAATTGACTGAAACTCTTCGACAAACTGAAGATTCAATTTTTTTTTTTAAATAAGGGCATCATTGGAGAGGATAGATACAATACATTAAAATAGTGGGTGTTATTTCTTACTGGAAGTATGACTGCCATAATTTGATGTAGAAGGAATACAATAAGCATGTCATTCATATAGGTAAAGATGACTTCATCAAAGTCACATTCCTGCCTCTGGAATTTTTCTGACATAGTCAGAAATATAATCACCATTATCATCTTTAACTTCTAGCCATGACCAATTGAATTTATTCCTCACATCTTTATCGATGCTTGACAAGTCTGAATTGCGATCTACGAACAGCTCAGCCATTGTGAGAACAATAGAATAATGTAGCAATGAGCAAACTTGATTTTCAATCAGTTAATGACAGAAAAAAAAAACTTAAATAAATATGACTTCTGGCCAATATACTAAATTATTAAGTAGAAGTAGAAGTGAATTATCAAGAAGAAACTTCGGCAGGCGTAGCGGAAAAATTCAAAGAATCGAAATGAAGGTAAATCGCAACAAAACAGCAAGCTCGCTTGGGCTTGAGCAAAACAATGGCAGAAAACGTCCTGATTTGCACGGGAATTAATTAGGCTACTTACCATTGTTCCTTATAATTAGGTACCCAATCAGTGAAGAAACGGTCAACCAGTTTGTTTACAACGTGCTGCAATCGAAATGTGCTTGTAGCAATCTATCCTAATCTAACTTTCGATTTAAAGGTGTCTCCCATTATCAGATGTTACTTCCGGCATTCGCATTTTACTTTTTTTATACTTTTAAAGCCCAGCTTGTAAATGTGGTTAATTTTGGCTTAGATGAAACAGTGAAATTTATCGCTCGGCGGCTCAGTTAAAATTGGCTACCGTTGGGATCACGACAGGTTGGAAAGTGAAAAAATAATTTAATGAAGGCTGTGTGAAATTACACTGGGATGTGTTCAGTCACGCCAATTCTAAAAAGCGCTGCTTAGCCTTGGCAATAAATCCATCGTTAATATAAATGGCTCCCATGAGCTATGCGTAGCGTTATGGAGCACTCCTAATTACTTTACGGTCATTCGACTACGATTTGTGAATTCTTTCTTTCTTCACTTATTTCTTTTTTTGTTTAATATTTGAATTTGACAAATTGACGATTTCAGTTAATTGACTGAGAATTTACAGGTCTATTATTATGAACATGAGTGAATATTGAGACACTAGACATATATTTATAATTATCATCCAACACATCGTACGATTTGTACATGAACCAATATGTCAATCTTACCCACCTTTGAAATGTATGAAATATTGCAGAAATAACACAGTACTTTTTCTTCATATTTGAAAAGTGGTGTTGTGTTAACTCGGACATCGGGATCTTTTCTCCAATTGCAAGCAGAGCCCGAAAGAGATCATTTATACTGGAGAAAAAAAAAGTTAAAACTGATGAAAACAATAACAACAAAAAGAGCAAAAGAAGACATTTTTAAAAAGCAAAAATAATTATAATAATAATAATAATAATAATAATAATAATAATAGTAATAATAATAATATTAATAATAATAATAATATTAATATTAATAATAATAATAATAATAATAATAATATTAATAATAATAATAATAATAATTTTAATAATAATAATGATGACTATGACAATAATCCAAACCGTGATAACAATTCAAATCCTCCTGAATGCCTTGAGGGTAATATGGTATAGGTGACTGGATAGGACGCTGAATTACAAAACAATGTCACTCTTCAAAAATGTATTTCTTGTATTCATCCCTGGACGATAAGGGTTTGAGTTCAAATATATTACAACATGGCATGATATCTTTGGTTTTACCAAGAGGGCTGTTACAGCAATGCAACTGAAATTGAAGTTTTAAATCCACGCTCAATTGATGTTATTCTCTTGATGAGAGATTAAATTATCAAGTCTGCTTATAATAATATGATGTAAAATGTTACATCGTTTTATTAGTTTCTGTCATTAGCACTACAAGCAATGCCTGGTAGAGTACTACGCAATACACATTACCAACAATGCAAACCATGCTAAGCACTCCTTTTAAGTATCCATTACATAATAAAATGTGTTGGAATTTTTCTACATCTATAACTTGAGCTTTTATACACAGTGAGCGCAATATCCACTAAATGTGCTCAAAGCACTTTACAAAGGGTCCCTGACCAACAGCAAAACGTATCATGACACCTGTTAGGCAATATCACAATTTTTTGTGACAGAGACAATTCATTTTACACCTGAGTATGGTGAGAGAATGTGAGTAAAGAGCCTTTTCCGTAAAGTCTTGTGATCACTACTTGTTATAAATATGTACATACCCAACTTTTAATGAAACAACAATATCAACAACAACCCCTCTTAATGACAAACAGTCCATATCTAGTTCACAATTCTAATCAATACGTTGTCTTTTTTTTATAAGGTGATATATGGTGATAAAAGAAGATTTAACTGTAACATATACTAAATCAATTATCCATTAAAAAAAAAAAAATTAAACGCAGTCAAGCAAACTTACAATGTAGATGTTTGAAACAAATTTATATAAATAACAAATGTACTTTTTTTGATACAGAAAAGGGAGTCCAGGTAGCTCAGTTGGTAGAGGCCTCACTTCACACACAAAAGGACCTTGTTCGATCCTGGGTGAAGTCAAGATTTTTCTGACCCCCCTGTTCACCCAGCAGTGATTGAACAGTTAGGTCTGTTAGATGACGGAAAATACTTTGCCATAGACGGGTGTTCTATCCAAAGTCCACTGTCTGTTTAAAATTTTAGAAACTGCGATAATATCTGGTTCCATTGGACTTACAGCTCTGAAGGACTAAAAAAAATCAGAAAAACTTTAAATCGACATGGGGTTATTTTTATATCTGCTCTCTACTGTAAATAAAGAAAAGAAAAAAAAAGTTAAGGACAAAAGCACAACATACTTCACATTAGCTGCCGTCAAAATATCAGTGACGCTTGGGTCTGGAGAGGTATCCGAATCCCTTTCTCGAACCCTGTATGGCACCCTGAAAGATAATTTTTTTAAACTTGTAAATTTCACCAACCAACTCAAAACTATTATTGATCATAATCTAATCATTTACCAAGCACCATCATCTTGGCCACTATAAGTAAATCATTTATTCTCCTCTTTAGGCAGTAGAATTAAAGCTTTGAATTTCAGAGAATACTGGACACCTTCAGCATAATGTACATCACTGAGATTGCCTGAAGCAGCATATCAATGATCGGCAGATCAAACTTCTGAAATCCTGATTTTCACAATCGGCGGATCAAAACCCCGAAGTCTAAATACAAGACTTACGCACCATGTTTTAATTAATTTTGAATGGATCAGACCTCTGATATCATCAGAGGTCTGAGCTGCCCAAAATTTTAAAAAACATTGTGGGCAAAGTTCATATGTAAACTTCAGAGTTCTGATCTGCCACCATCGATGTATACAGACACAGATACTATTTTCAGGCCTGCCAACCCTCAATGTTAGAAGAAATTTTATGATATTTTGACCAAATATACAAACATATTTACTTTATACGTAAATCACAATTCATGATTCTAACTAAATGGCTCTGACTGAGGTCTCTCAAGGTCATTAAAAAATTTGACCATAAAGACAAAATAATGTGACAAGTCTATAGTTGTGACATGAAAATGGACGAAGTAATAATATGAGAGTATCATTTATCGTTTCTTAAAACAGCTGAATATCTAATTTAGAAAATAAAGGACAATATAATAATTCAAAACTTACCTTGCATTTATCACAGTCATATACAATATACTTGCAAATATCTCAGAATTTGTCATCTGAAAAAAAACATATATATATTGAATTTTTTTTTTTTAAAAGATGGAACTGGAAATATAAAATAAAGAAAAGAATGTTTAATTGAAAGCATAAGAACAGGGCAGTCTGCTTAAAGTCAACTAATTTTTACAGACAGTGCCCAGTGAATTTATCCCAATTTAAGGAAAATAGTGTGTGGTGTATCACATAATGTGTGCATGTAATAAATTATGACTTTAACTGATAAAGACATTTCATATTGCCTCATCTGTATGTCGATTGTGTTTGTTATTACTTATTGTCACATTTTTTATGAGTTTGTAAAAAACATTACACACAGTTAAATAAAATATTCAGTCTCAAATTTCATCTTTCATAATCTTTTTTTTTGCTTTGGGATTGTCATTATAACCTCAAAATGAAGTGTCGGATTAGAAGGTTTATTGTGTGTGTGTGTTTGTGCATTAGTGTGTATGAGGGGGTTGAGGGAGCATGTGTTTAATTTTATTTTTGCTTTTCTTGTTTTTGTTTCTTTTTGGAGTTGCTTTTCATTTTCATTGTTTTGGTTTTATGCATTTTTAATATTTTGTAACTTTGTGTTCAGTTGGCTAGTTATTGATTAAATGGTTGGTTGATATGATTGTTTGTTCCTTCATGTGAACGTTTACCTGTATGTGTAATAATTTTCGAGGAAGGGAATAATCATAGGGTTAGTTGTATTATATGAAATATTCAACACATTATTATATTAAAGAGTAACTAGGGTACAGCAGTATTCTTTGTTTGCCTTGATACTTACTTTGGGTTCAAGGTGGAAAATGTCTGAATCAAATGCAACTTTTAATATATCCTTGCATTTCTTTTTCAATGTAGATGAAATTTTGACTTTCTGACAAACTTGTTCAAGTTCCTCCACAGTGGCATGGAAGAGAAGACTTTGGATTGAAGAGGAAGAGCTGCTTCCAGGCGTCATTGAGTCTGTCCCATGGTTTGCCCTTGAAGGAAAAATCAAACGATATTTTAAATGAGCTATTAAAATAAAACATCATACTACATGAAATGTCCCAAGCATGCCTTTCAAGAAATAAGAACAGAAAAAAAAATGATGAAACTTAAATCAACAAAAAAAAAAGTACAGTGCAACATGCACTTCTGGACTACTCAGAAGCTTTCTTTTCTTTCTTCGCTCAGTTTTGTTCTTTAAAGATATTGGTAGACAAGCTAGGAATGGTGAGTTTTCAAGCAAGCAGTGGCTGGATCTATCGTTCCAAGAAACGATATTGCAGAATTTTCAAGATGAAGTTGCCACGGCAGATGGTTGGAAAATAATGACAAATGACATGAGAAGAGGTGTGGGAGGGAGGAAAAATAGGAGGGAGGAGAAGGTAGGCACTTATCTGCACAACTGTAGCCTTCATTAACTTATAACCTGAGACCAAAGTTAACTGAATTGCTTGCTTGTCACCTGACAAGCCCCACACAACCGTTCGTTTTAACCCATATCGTTCCTTTTAGTTTTCATGCTACCTTCGTGATTCATCACGCCACACAGTGCCAGCGAGGTTGAAGTCACTGCCGGCGAATAAATGTAATAAGTGACCTATCATTGTGCTTTTTCCTCAGTTTTTCTCCACTGTTCCATGACGTGTGAAATAGCCACAGATATAGAATAAAAAGAATTGTAAATTCCAACCACAGCTCCACTAACTGTTAAAATTGCCTGGTCATGTGATTATTATAACACATAGTCCCGACGACAACACCAGTACTACTACCGTCTCTAAACCACCAGCATCACTTACGTTGTTAACACCACCACCGCCAGCATAATTTACCTCTGATAATAGAATTAATTGAACCGTCAACCAAAATGTCGCTATCCCCAGTTCACCCTACTCCGCCAGATTAAAAATATCCCCACATTGAGATAAAAACTGGCTATAATCAGAGAGTGAAAAATGTCCATATACTGGGCTGGTCATGAAAGTTGGCCACACATGATAAATATTATTATTACTATTACTATATAGTCCCTGTACTAACATTCCAAAGCACTATACTATTATATTATTATTACTACATTGTACTGGTCATTGGTTGTGTGAATACACAAAGAACTATATAAATGGATCTCAATCTCACGATGTTCTTAATGTTTGCATCTCTTCAACTCTTCTGCACTCTGTGAAAAAGTTAAAATTTTGGCCAGAAAACTTGGACTCTACAACTAAAATGATAACTCTAGATAACAACATTTTGTCTGGTTCCGACAATATCGTTATATGGAGAATGCACTGTAATTAAATTATTCTTCCCTCATCAACCCTTCCTGGACTGGGCGACCATCCCATACTAAGGTTGCAGATAGGGATCAGCATAGATGTAGTCCAACCCGTCAACGACATTGTTGCTGTTAAAGTGGAGCAACCAAAAATGGCAAAGGGGAGGGGATAAAGTACTTGACTATGTCTATCTTTTTTTCAGCCATCTACAGCTCTGGTGCACACCAACTTATGACCTTGATTTCTTTCGTTCCCACCCCCACAATCCCACATTGTGTGTTATAGGCAGAACATAAGTAGCTGGGCTGCCACATGCATGACTAAATTGGCCAAACAAAGAATCAATACTTTGGTATTAGACACCCATTACCCGATGTCTTGGTTTTTAATCCTAGCCTAGTGAGAGAAAAAAAATCAATCATACATGTAATTGCAAACTGAACAGAAAGTTTTCATTTTACCATGAGATGGGAAATGGGAAGGGATAACACTATGATAATAGAGAGAGAGAGAGAGAGAGAGAGAGAGAGAGAGAGAGAGAGAGAGAGAGAGAGAGAGAGAGAGAGAGAGAGAGAGAGAGAGAGATTTTTTTTGTTTGTTGCTTTAGGTCTCTTCCAACACAATTGAGGTTATATGAGAGACCGCTGAAACAAAAAAACAAGCAATCTAACAGAAATAGTACAAATGTAAATCAAAATCATAACCTATCATAAGCTAAATTATAAATAACCAAGAACAAACAGGCAGAAGATTTACAGAAAAAAAATATCCCCTGTCAAAAATACAATCACAAACCAAAGAAGCAGGATAGGCTAGTAAAGAGAAGAAGAAACGACATCACTATCGGATCGTACACCCATGCGAACATCATAGGTATATGATTCAAGGGTGATGCTCCCATCCAACCACCCGCAGAGAGAGAGAGAGAGAGAGAGAGAGAGAGAGAGAGAGAGAGAGAGAGAGAGAGAGACGAGGGGAGTAAGGGGGCATGGGGAAAGATGAAAGAAACAATTGGTTGCCTGATGACGTAGATCAAGGAAGTGTTACAAAGGTGATTCACGGTGCGTGCTTCGTAAATTTTAACCTTTTACAGTGACACTGATTTTTTTTCTTCTTCAGATTGCTTATGCAGAATAAATCGTTTCTATCAAGAGAGCAGTAAGAGTATTTCAACTCAGGCTTCAATTAAGCTATAATCGCAAAGCTTGTCTTTTAATGATGACATTAAGACTAAGATCTGGAGTTTGGGTAGTATAAGACTGAATCTCGCCTTTAATGGGTAAAATTGTTTTGACTAAAAAAAATAAAAATAGCACAAACATACACATGAGTGCACGCTCACGACAGCGAGGTCCATCCATTGCTTGTATTGCAATGGTAAACCAGTTAACGTGTACATAGATCCTGAGGCTAGGTGCCCCGTTACCATGTACGTAGACACTCCCTACTTTTTAAATTTAAAAAAAAACGGTCTTTTCATGACAACCACCATCAATTCAATGATGGACACGGACAATTTCGTGAGGAATGAATTATGAAAATTAACAAAATAATTTCAAACATAACTTTTGAAATTCATCAAGGATTGTCTACTAGTACCGAATGTTTTTTTATAGAATATAAATGAAATGCATCTTCAAATCTAAACTGCTTTTGGCGTTAAGTTTTTTGTATTTTTATTTGTCTAAACGAATGATTGGGAACTTTCAAGGAGCTAAATGTGGGTTCCACTGGCGAACCTCTCTAGTAATAGAGAAGAGGTGGCCTTCTTACTACTGGATGTAATTAGTAGTTTCTATAGTATAGTGTTGGTGTTATAGTTAGTTATAGATCGTAAGGAAAGGTCCTTGGGTTTTTGTTTTTCCTATTTAGGGATAGTTAAAGTTAAAGGTACTAAGTTTAATTGTTCTTTAGGTTAGATAAAGGAATGCTTCGGTTGTTTCCCTTAGCTGGAAGTACGTGTGGAAGTAGGCCTCAATTGAGATTGAGATGAAGAAAAAAAATGAGGAGGGGGTGTGATTTGTTGTCACCATTTTGTCCTTTAATTGGTTCGCCTGAGCCCGATACAATTAAAACTGAGCACTGGCACTTGGTCAGTTTTCTAAACCTTAACTCTAGAACAACAGTAAAAGTGCGTCTGCGATTGTGTCTGTGATAGTGACTGACACTGACAGTAGTCAGTAGTATCTAGAAAGTCTAATCTTTACTGTGCCGAGTGTCCAGTTTTTGTTTACAACTATTACAACACAACCCGGCCTGAGGATGAATTCAACACAATTATGCCTCTAACTTACTCGGAGGTATTGTCATCAATATTGTCTTCCATCTTCTTTAGTAATTACTCTTTGTCGGAGATGAATATTTTTGTTTATTTATCTACTGTTGTTGTTGTTTGACTTAACTGTCATCATCTGATTTTCGCCTTTCAACTTGTTGTTTGGATTTGATGTGGCCGAACGGGCATCATGTCGTTCAACCGATACCAATCAGCAGCTGATGAATTCGAGTACAAACAGGTAATAAACACAAGGCCCGAAATAAGGGTCTTTCCTTTTTTTTTTTCTTCTTTGTTCGTTTGGTTAGTTGGCTGGAGGGTCTCCGTTTTTAAGCCTTTTGAAATGTTGACCATAATATTAATTTTATCAAAATCGCCATTCTTTTTTAGAATGATGTCCTTGTTTCAGATGTCAGTCTTCAATGTTGCAGCTGCGTAGCGGAGAGGTGTGAAAAGAAGGTTCATATAAATTTTACCAACTGCACATAATCCTACTCCCACGTCTACGGCAGATTAATTTTGCTATGGTAGGCTTTATGAAGACATTTTAATATCCTCAGCTCTCGTCCACTAATATTATCTTTATTATGATATTTTAAACGAAGGCGTGTTGTTTTCTTTTGTTTTATAGGAAGAAGTCCATTCGTCATTTTTTTAAAAATCCCAAAACAAACAAAAACTTTATAATAAAATGGCATTTTACATTGGCTCAACCTCATCGTTAAAATACGCCAGGTGGAAATTCAACCAATGTATCCTGACATATTTACTTCAAGTTGTTTTAATAAAGTATTACGATTAAGATTAAATAAGGAAAGGGCGAACGAACATGACGACACTGTTAACTTTCAATGGAAAAGTTGCGGTAAAATATTCGAGGAGATAAAGTTTGACAACGGTTTCTTTATTTCGTTGATTTTGAGAAAGTAAGATCCAGCTTTGATGGAGAGAAAAATGGGGGTACCAAAAAGTGTATCCTTTCCAGATATGTAGTCACCATTATAATCGTAGTCGACTACTCTACCGTCCTACGGGTCTCTTCCTTGTTTTCACCTGAAAGGATTCCCCGCGAAACAAAGCGCTCAGCTGTGATGCTGTTAGTGGATTGGTTGAGAGAGTGTCCTCAATGAAAGGTTATAGGTATTTTGTGTGCCAAAGGTCAGATCATAAAAGGGGTTTTCCAAGTGTCGATAGGAAGTGCTTGTCATTAAATTATGTGCCAGTTATTTTTGATTAGTTATTTTCCAAGTTAGACCAAGGAATGGTAACCTTTTTTTAAATGTCAAAATATAAGCAATGCCATGTTCTATTAAACCATGAACTTTGAATTGATGAACATATTGTCGCCATACCCGTCTTTAGACATGGAATTCATCAACTACTATTATATGATTTTTGTAACCAAAATAATAAAACAATCTGGCAGGTCTTACTTCGGCAAAGATAATAGTGCTTTCCGTTTACATAAAACACCCACGTCTGCCAGCCTGATTAACCATACCAACACACAAAACTGTGTGTACCTCTATTCTTCTGAGAAGGATCATCACGTTGCCGTCGTACAGGAGCTTGTGCGCTGCCATGACCCTGAAGGTGATACCAGCTTAGATCCAATCCTGCTGGAACAGCTGAAGATGAGTAGCCAGACCAAGAATGATTCAAACCGGCGTCCAGACAAGGTTCTTCCTTCTCCTGGACCCACACCTCCAACTCAATGAAAATGAAAAATAGGAAAAGATACCATGCTGGCTCGGTCGTCGCCCAGTACAAAAAGGACCGCGTGTTAAACGTAGGAAGTCCGATTGACATGACAAGTGAGCTAGACTCCAACGTTGAAAACAGTCTCACTATAGGCACAAGCATTAAAATACTTTCCCTGAATATAGAAGGAATAATATCAATGGCTAAATGTGAGTACCTATCATATGTACTCGAAAAATATGATGTCGACATTGTTCGATGACACTGCCACTCCCTCATAATACAACATTCAGGGATATCACGTAATAAACAAACAGCACCACAGGCAATATGATATATTATGGCATCATCACTTATGCCAAAGCAGCAGCCCAAGTAACTGACCTGGGAGGCAGCACAGAAATCAACGGCACACAAAGAATCACTATTAAACTTGGTGACACTGAAATTACTAATGTATACAGACCACCAAATCTTAACTGGGCCTCTTACCCTAAACACAACACCAAAGAAAAAGAGGATATTTTAAGAAAACGAAACCCAGAATACTAAGTGCACTGACAATTTTCATTTTGATCGAGAAAACACCCACTTCATTTATTGATATATCAAAATGACGCCTACATTTTCAAAAAGTCTTTTTAAAAGCGAAAACTGTCATATAGAGTAACATGCAGGCCACAAACCAATTTTAAAATCACTAGACAACAAATGTGCACAATGTCAAACGGGTAAAATATTTTTCTTTTAATGATTTCGTGACCTCCCTAATCAACCCGTATTATGAAGTAAACGTTTTTTTGTTTTTTTGTCAAAAAGGGAAAGAGCGCTATATCCTTGTACGGTAGACAGCTACAGGCACATAACACCAGTGCAATAGGGTTCAACAGTCGTGACGTCACTTCCCTCATAATGACGCATAGTAACTTAGTAACTGGTTCTAAACTATCCGAACAATGGCGGACGCCCTTATGAAATACTTCTCCGACGAGCATAAAAGTGTTTCCAGAGGAGAAAAACATTATAAGTCTGATCATGCTTTGACTTTTATACATTCTGATCACATGACAAGTGAAAAAGTTCAAGCCAGCATGAAGAATAAAAAGTGCAGATTTTCTTTGTTTAGAACCAAGCTGCTGGTTGCTGGGCGGACGTGACATCAGACTATTGAATCCTATTAGGTGGGATCTCTCCGACAAGGCGTGTTATAAAGAAGATTTTCATACACCGAAGATTTTAAACCATTGGTCTCCCTTGTGTCGTCAACAGTTTAAGGGAAAATGTTACCACTCGTGTCTCACAGTTGTGTCCAACACGATTAAGACATGAGGAGAAATAAAGTACGGGCAATATTTCTAATGGATTGGGATTTCCACGATTGCACAAAACGAACAAATCACAAGATTATAGAGCAAACAAAGTTACAATGTTGTGGACTTAAACGGTAACACACGCAATCATTCTGTAAAATAATATGCAATTGGAAAATCCGATTATCACCGATTTTGTCCCTTTGTTGTCTCAAAACACAATAGACCCAAATTAAGAGGACAATTCACATCTAAGTTGAGAGTAGAGAATTTCTAACAGCTTGTAGAATCTAGAAACAAACTCACATTTCACCCATATAACAAAAATCAAAAGATACCATTTCAATGCACTTATTTATAAACGGTGTACAAACTGTGAATATGTTCCAGTGATAGAACATCGTAAGTTGAACACAAAGGACAGCATTGTGATTGCATTGCACTCCGCAATTAATGGGATACACAAGTCGTGATGTCACACATTCCTCTCCTCCGGTTCAAAACTCCTCAGAAGTGTGTAACTTGTCCGGCGGGATCTAATTTTTTATCAGTCGTCAAGTATGGTGCCTTTAGTCGAGACTTTTTTTTTCACGTTCTCCGTCTACCTTTGCTTCCTTTCATCTCTCAGAGACTGGGGTTGTCTATAGGCTATATCCTGGGATTTGGTCTTATGGCAATTTTTGTATAGCATATTTGACTCCTCCGGGGGCTCGCCCGACATGAACTGGGTATTGTTAATTTATTAGTGAGGCGATGAGCGGATTTAGCATTGAATTTCCCTATCTGTCCTATCTGCCAAAGAAGTATCGTATGGCTACACCTCCAGCTGAAATCTGTCGCCCCATTTCTTGAAATCATTCCCACCTCTTAAGATCGTATCACCAACAAGGTTTGTCGGGACGCCAGGTTGGATTGCTTTTGGTCAGGCCTCTCATATTCTGCAATTGAGAGATTCTGCCGATGGATTTCATAATTGAAGCAGCATATCAAGACCACACATATTTTGTAACTTTAGTTGTATTTGTAATGTTGATATAGAGTGATACAGAGCAGCCTTTTGTTGCTTCTTTGAAATGGGATCTTCCGTTATTGACAATAGATGATAGAAGAAATTGACGTCATCGGGTCTTTGTTATTGTTTTTTGCCATCCACATTTATGAGTAATTCTCACTTAACTGTATTATCCAGACTACAAAAGTTTTGTGTGATGGTCCGTTATACTTACGGATGGCAATGTTGTGAGCTTCTTGGTCAAGCATACTATCCATATATACATGAACGTGTCGCGTTGGCAAATGTAGAGAGTGAGTGACTGTCTCATGATCACAAGATTATATGGAACTGTCATTACGAATAATCTTTCGAGACATCCAAAGAAATCAAGGCATAAAATTTTGTCCAGAATTGTTTACAACGCATTCCATAATTTCATAAATACAACATGCTTATCTGACGCAAATAAACATTTACATCCAAACTGAAAAACAGAGACAGGAGACATCAAGAGAGGCCAAAGAGTTTTAATACGAGACGATGCGTATCTAGATCAAGCCATGTCAATTCAGTAAACGTCCTCACACTCTTATGTTTCATTGCAATACTAATGCCGAACATGCAATAATTGCGGGGAGATAAAGGCTATTACGGACTGGCACTCATCTATTTCAATTATTGTGAGCCAGCAACGATCAAAAGTCTGTAGGTGCGCGCAAAATAATCTGGCAATACGTCTTCACTGTAAACTTAAGTTGAAAACGCTAGAAAACATGGGATGGTGTTTGACGTGGACAGATAAAAAAAAAAAAAAACAGAGGTCTTAGGTACAGGCATTTATTTATTTTAGTTTCACACTATCGTGGAAATTGAATTAGACGGAGACAAATGTGTTGAACCATTAAAGGTCTTGTAATAAAGTCTGTTGACAAAACTTATTCTTCCTATTGGACAGTTATAAAAAAATAAGTCCAGCCACGACCTAAATGCTTTATATTGTTGACAAACGTATACTTCAGATTGGACAGATAAAATAAATCGAGTTTGCCCACATTGACGTATTCCATAATTTATGAAAATCCGCGAGGAAATGTTTTACAAATAATGCCGCTTAAGCTAAACAAACACATTTACATACCACTTTTGCAGGCAAACGTCAATCTGTCAACTCATCTAAGCCAGGAGTTGGTGACCGATCATTATACCCCGACATATTTTATTAAATATGCAATTGGGTCAACGGGTGATAAAATTACCCTTAATTTAGAAAAGGGTAGCAAGTTACTCGTATCTCATTCTGTAAAAAAAGTTTTATGTTTTTTTTTTTCGATATACCAGTCATTATGTGTTCGTTGGCAAACATTTAACATTTAACTGCACGGCACAATTTGGCTCCAAAACTATATTTAAAAAAGACTTGATGACTTATATTTAGTAATTATTTTCGCAGCTTCTAACTTCATTAGGGTGATAACGTCTCATTAAATTCTTCAAATAAACTTTGAAGGTTACACGTACCATCAATCCTCAAATGTTATGTTTACCAACTTGACATTGCATACGCATGGAGCTCCAAAAATTGTTTTGTTTCTCGACATTATCATTTTAGCTTCGGCTTGCGCTCTTACTAAATATCCCCTGTTACGGGTTGTCAGTATAGGGGTTCAAGACAACCACTTTGTCCTAAGACAGCAGACAAATGCGGTTCGTAACATAGTATAGAAGTAGAAGGATCCTCAGATAGGAGTCTCTGGGCTTACATCATAGGATTATGACGAGCCAAGATGGAGAAATGAAGAGAAAGATATCGTAACAAAGTGAGTCGGCGTGATGGCACAACTTACACATGAGTGCACCAAGGAGGATAGAAGAAGATAGTGCGAACATGATATTAAGCTAAACAAAAGGAATAACGAAACGTTTAAAACAATTAAACATTTATTACGGACGATACATACTATACCTGGACATACTTACAAACACTTAAACACAGAGATACATTTTTAAAATACATGGAACAACCGGGCATCTCCATTTTCACACACATCCTTTCAATCAGTATTTTGTATAGAAGAAAATAAAATTTCTCAGACAGATCGTTCCAATTTAGCGGCGCCCCACTTACTGGCTTCACATAATTGTCAAATAATCTATGAACATAATGTGTCATGTCATTATATTCAATTACATACGCCAACCAACAACTATAATGATTATAGTATTTGACGGATGTGTTGAGTTATATTCGCTCAGGAAGGAAAGACCGAATTAATGTGACAATGCTATAAAATTGCATAATGGACTGCGATACAACATGTACTTATTTGCAGGTCTGATAACCCGATTTATTATGGGCTCATCGTTGTGATTGAAATAGTCTCAAACCAACACAAAATATTGTCCTTTACACCAATGCTAAAGCAAACCAATAATTGAGCCCGGTTAACAGACCCGCAAAGATATGCACGGCGTAATAAAACATTGTAGATTATCTATGTGGCCACCGCCACATTACATACCACCACCCCTCTGCCAGTATATTACCAACCTCCGCACACGGAGTCTATTTAAAGAATCACGTTTATTCTGTTTCTATTATTATCAACCCACCAACTACTACTACTACTACTACTACTACTACTACTACTACTACTACTACTACTACTATTACTACTACTACTACTATTACTACTATACTACATCTACTACTACTACTACTACTACTACTACTACTACTACTACTACCACTACTACCACTTTACTACTACCGCTACTGCTAGTACTACTACAACAACAACAATTACTACTACTACTATTATCACCCCGTTTAATGTTTTGTACGTTCCGTTAATTTAACCAATTTCATGGTGTCCCTAGAGTGTTTTGAAAAATTAAGTGAAATAATCATTCTAACAAAAGAAAAAAGTGTTATTAGAGCCAATAGATACATTTTGGATCCAACGATAGAATAATACAACTCAATCTTTTTTATCCAACAATTATGCCACGGCAGTACAATTGCACCGAGCTGAAAACGACAGTTTTTCGTGCAGAGAATTAGGAAGGACTAGAACTTGGACTCCCACAGTAAAGGGTTCAAAAAAAGTGGCTCTCTCATGGTATCTAGAACAGCCGCAATGAGGCGGTTAGAAAGCAGCGGGCGTGCCTATTAATTACTTGCGCGTGCAGTAGTCGCAATAAGAATTTAAGTAATTATGTCCGTGTTTGGCTTTATTTATGGGTCATTCTCAGTGTACTTGCCAGAACAGATGGATTCGCTATATAAAACCCAATATGGAATCTTTACAATTTACAATTAATAAAATAAAATTACTTTAATCCTTCATTTTTTAGTGTCCGTTTGGAATTACTGAAAACTTTGCACTTTACACACATTATCCAATTCGAATGGGGTTTTTTTTCCTTCTGAATTTTCAGAATTTTAATCAACCAAATTCAACTCAGCTGTAAATATGTACTTAGCAAAACGTTGTGACGAATATTCTAAGAGTGTTACATGATGTGTTACAGAAAGGTGTTGGACGGGAAACGTGTACTATCTATACGTCTATCTGCATATCTGTCTAGCTCTTTATCCATTTATCCACCCATCTATCTATCTATCTATCTATCTATCCATCTATCTATCTATCTATCTATCTATCTATCTATCTATCTATCTATCTATCTATCTATCTATCTATCTATCTATCTATCTATCTATCTATCTAATCTATATTTCTATCTAATCTATCTATCTATTCTATCTATCTGTCTAATGTATCTATCTATCTATCTAATCTATCTATATACCTGTCTTATCTATCTATATATCTAATCTATCTTTCTAATCTATCTATCTCTCCCCCCCCCCTCTCTCTCTCTCTCTCTCTCTCTCTCTCTCTATATATATATATATATATATATATATATATATATATATATATATATATATATATATATATATAATGCAAATTTTCACTCACATTTTTGTGGCCGAGATGACTCGTTTCTGTGTTTTCCACGTTTTCAGTCGGCGTAATCCATTGTAATGTCCGTAGAAAAGTTCTTACTCCAAACTCAAGTTGTTTCGTTGTGTAGTGGTGATTAGTGTTGATGTGTATTGTGATGTGCTCTCATTGCTTATATTATGAGTGTGTGTGTGTGCGTGTGTGTGTGTGTGT
>NC_088369.1:27873557-27876057 GCF_034508935.2 Berghia stephanieae | reverse complement strand
GGCATTAAAAGCAAAGAAGCAAAAGTCCTTTCAAAATATATAAGCAACAGTGCCATCATTGGCTCTTACAAAGTTTGGAGACAAAGATGTAAAATTCATCATAATTAGTAGCACTACATATTTGTCTATTTATATATCCCTCTATCTATATGTATCCATCTATTTGTCAAATATTCCAAATATATCAATATATAATCGGTTTAATTATTATTATTATTATTATTATTATTATTATTATTATTATTATTATTATTATTATTATTATTATTATTATTATTATTATTATTATTATTATTATTATTATCATTACTATCATTATCGTAATTATTAGCACTGTTGTTATCATCACCACAATTATCAACGTTATTATTATTATAGTGGTAAGGATTATTATTAATATCATTGTTATTATTATTATTGTTGTTGTTATTATTATTAATATCATTGCTACCGTTGTTACTCTCATCGTCGTCGTCTCCATCAGCGCCATGGCCACCACTGTTATTGTCAGCATCGCCGACATCATCATCGTCATTGTCATCATCATCATCGTCATCATCATCGTCGTCGTCATCATCATCATCATCATCATCATCATCATCATCATCATCATCATCATCTTCATCATCGTCATCATCGTCATCATCATCATTATCATCGTCATCAACACTAATATCATTATTACCGCTGGGACATTCTGTGGCAGAGTCTGAAACTTCCCTGTTCAAATTAATACTCCAACTCTATACATTGTACATTATTTTAGGAAATGGTATTATGTCAATGAATATGTTACCCTTGTTACATTATCATGTATATTTCCTGAAATAAACAATTTTGATATGTATGTATGTATGTGCCTTCAACAACTAGACTTAAATCGAGAAGACCTTTCCACCTAACAAAAATGGCAGATTTCAGTGTGGAGGAAAACTGGAGAGAAATGTGGAACAGGGAAACACCAAAAGGAGGAAACATCATTAAAGATCTAACTAAAAGAGTGCCTGCATTCAATAACGCTAGGAAATACTGGATTTCCTCAAACCGCCTCTTAACTGGACATGGCAGAACTGTATCAAATATGTGCAGATGGAAACTTGGAAACAGTGATACCTGCCAGAAATGTCAGGCAACCCCAGAGACCAGCGATCACATCGTCCTCCACTGTCCAGTCACTAAACTGAAGGTGGCTACGAAACCATCCTTAGGGCGGAGGAAGACTTTAGAAGCTGGGTTGACGAAATACATTTGGAGGTGTAGCCATACGCTACTACTACTACTACTACTACTACTACTATCAGTGTTGCCACATTGACTACCTGAGAATATGGCTCGAATTTTTTACCATCTTCAAATACGAGGAAAAAACCCGCCTCAGGTCCCGAGCAATATTTGCCCCAACTCTGGTGGACTGGGGAATAATAGTTAATGTTAGTCATTTACATCATAGTATGGGAACTTCGACCATCTTTATTATTATCGAAATCACGATTATTAACAAGTTCATTTGTTTTTCTCTCTTTGTCATGATTATTGAATATAGTAATTTATTATTATCATTTATTTTCTATTATTATTATTATTATTATTATTATTATTATTATTATTATTATTATTATTATTATTATTATTATTATTATTATTATTATTATTATTATTATTATTATTATTATCATTATTACTATTAATAATAATAATATCATCATCATCATCATGATCATCATCATCATCATCATCATCATCATCATCATCATCATCATCATTGTCATTATTATTATTTATTATTATTATTATTATTATTATTATTATTATTATTATTATTATTATTAGATCTATTATTATATTATTGTTATTATTATTGCTGCAAAAAATATATATGTAGGAATGTGAACGAATTAAGCAATACCTTTCTTGATAGTGAGAGAGAGAGAGAGAGAGAGAGAGAGAGAGAGAGAGAGAGAGAGAGAGAGAGAGAGAGAGAGAGAGAGAGAGAGAGAGAGAGAGAGAGAGAGAGAGATATCTTGTATGGTGTCATGTTTGATTTCCGAAGTGGAATGGGGCTGTTAACATTCTTACGCTTTGTAAGTTTTGAAATTAACCTTTGTTCGATTGACATTCAATGTGTCCCTTTAGCCATTTCCCTCGGTGTCCAAACTCCAATCAATATATTCGTTGGTGATTTCTATAAACAAACTATTGAAAAGATTTCCAGGGGTAGAAACATTCACCATAGAAATTTACTTTAAAAGTATGTAAGTAAGTATTTTCTTTATGATTTTTTCCTTTCTTTTATATTTACAAATATAGCGTGTGTAAATCATTTTCGTCTGGCACGACTTTATAATGTAAACATGCCACGCCGCTGTATGTATGTATGTATGATTGTTATTTGAAGGGCGAGTTTCTGACCAAATTTTAAAATACGCGTTTTTCCAGGGTACGACAGTATAGCGACTACAACCTTTTTTATCTCCAAAAAAATTTACGAATTATTCGATTT
>NC_088369.1:27871993-27873457 GCF_034508935.2 Berghia stephanieae | reverse complement strand
TTTTTTTTCTTTCTTTCTTTCTTTCTTTCTCTCTCTCTTTCTTTCTTTCTTTCTTTCTTTGTGAAGCTGAATATATTAATCTTTGTACTCGGTCGAAATTAAATGTTTATCTTTCTAGATTGGACACGGTTAATAGAAGTGGACATGGTTCGGAGTCATGGACACGGATTAAAGACTTACATTTGATATTGTTTCATACAGTCACGTTTCTGAATTGGATAAATCGATGGCATAGTAGTAGGTCAATTACGTTTGGGTTGGAAGGAAACTAGGTTGAATCCAGGTGGAGGCAAAGGGTTTCTTTGGGGAGGGGGTTGTTTGTTTGGGGTTTTTTGGGGGTTTTTTTCAGTGTGAACTCGATCAGAGTTTCATAGGATCTGTTCAATATTAATGTAGATATGAAGATAAATATGATGAATGGAAACATTAACATGAACAATATTTTGCATTTTCTAGCTCCCCCCCCCCCCCCCCCCACCCCTGCTTTTTTTTTTTTCAATGTGCTCTGCGATGATTTAATAATTCTATTAGTATATTGTTAGGAACAAAATTCCCAATTATACAGTTCAAGTAGTCTGTTAGCTGGACGTACATTGTGTACTGTCACTATTACAGCATCCTTCACTGCCAATAGTCAGGTACTCATATTCCTCATGTGAGGCAATGTATGTAGAGTCCATAACACAGATATATAAAGCTGGGGACCAGTCATCATTTATTATCAATTATCCGATGACTGGCTACGCTTAATATTGTTCGATTTTGTAACAAAACAAAGACATTTTTCGCTGAGACATCGACGGCACAAACAGTTCAGTGACGTCAAGCGGGTGTCATTTATCGTCTTTTAAAAAATCTCAATAGATATTTATAAAAGGTGTACAGTTAATTAAGTGGGAAGGGAGGAGGGGAGGAACTACGTAGTGCAGTATAGAAAGTGAAATAAAATAAACTGAAGGCCATCTATAGATGTCGCTGCCATTGATAGAAAATAAATACAATGGAATTGGAAATAAAGTTATACTTTATTATTTGCACACTTTTTATAAATATTTATTGTTCTATTTAAATTCGTTGATGAAAATGTTGCTGCTCTATATGTTTTCGTAATTAGATTGAAGCTTACATTCAATTTCACATTGTTATTTATTTAAATTCGTGCTTCCTTACAAAGGAGCATGCTATTTCCTGATCCATCATTGCTTATTCACCTTAACAACGCCATTATCACATATTATCTCATTCGTCTGAAGTATATTGTTTCATTCATCCTGTTCTGTTGATAAAGGTAAATCCCGAAATATCAACATTATCATAATCATAGTTTGTCGCCCCAACACCGAACCCACTCCACAGCATCTGGGGAGCAGACATTTAGGTCATGGTCAGTGCAGCTGGGCCCATCCTGGCATTCGCTAAGGATGTGCTCCATCGTTTGCTCTGGGCATCCACATGTACACGAGC
>NC_088369.1:27854493-27859493 GCF_034508935.2 Berghia stephanieae | reverse complement strand
CCCATCCACGTTCCACTGGTCCAGGAGGCGGAATCTGCATTATTTATAAAGAACATTTGAAACTGAAATTTGAAAAAGTTACAACAGCCCCATCATTCGAGTGTCTCAAATTAATAACTCTTAACACTGTATTCTTCTGTCTATACCATCTACGAGTACCACCATCGGCGCAGAATTTCTCGACTCATCGAGATTTTGTTCAGAACTTTGAAAGTTTGATTGAGTCAACGACTGAGTACTCCAAACGTTTCGTGATCATTGGTGATTTTAACATCCACTACGACTCTACAAGCGATCACCACTCTGCTTCTACAAGGGCAATTCTAGATCACCACAGCCGTACCCAACACGCATGAAAAAGGTCATAATTATCGACTGACTCCTAACACCAGGAGTCGAAGTCATCAACCTGAAAGTTACAGACCAGTGCGTTTCGGACCATTTCAACATCACATACAACATCGATGTGCCTACGCCAAAGAGAGACAAAATAGAAGTCACATCCCGCGATGCGAACTTTTCGACCGTCCTCAACAACACCCTGTCGACGGTTCTGGACAAACACGCACCCTTGCGTACTAGAATGGTCACAGATCACAGATCGTCCTCCTACGCCATGGATTTCCGACGTCGTCAATAAAGCCAAACGACAACGTTGTGCGGCTGAACGCAGATGGCTCCACACAAAGCATCCAGAGGATCGAGCGGTACTGAAGCGGGGTACAGGGGAAGTTAAATATATCATCAGAAACGAGAAAAGCACATACTATAAGAACAAAATTGAAGAGTGACCAAATTCAAGGATTCTTTTTAACTTTATTTCTGAAATTAGTGGAAAATCAAAATCAAATTTATTACCATCAAATATCCCATTGTGTGACTTACCAAAATCTTTTGCACAGTCTTTTGATGGAAACGTTCTGAAAATTAGAGCTGAGTTTGATTCGGGTCAGGATGACATCGCCATTGAGTGTGACGTCATGCCTTTTGAGAGACCGACTTTCCACAAATTTAGGGAGGTTAGCTCTTCGGAAGTCAGAGATGTCATAGTGTCATCTGCACCCAAATCATGCGCCATTGATCCTATAAACACTCGACTTTTCATGAAATGTTTAGATTCAACCATTGATTATGTAACTTTGATTATTAATGAATCGTTATCTTCCGGATCTGTGCCTGATTGTTATAAATCAGCAATTGTCACCCCTTTATTTAAGAAACCAAATTTAGACCCTGACAATTGGAAAAAGTATCGCAAAGAAATCCAAGCTTTCCTTCATCTCTAAGATTCTCGAAAAAATTGTCTTGAAACAACTGAAAGACCACCTTTTGGCAAATAAACTGATCGAAAAATACCAATCTGCATACAGGGAAAGACACTATACAGAGACGGCGCTTTTGAAAATTGTCAACGACTTTTTGTTATCGTGTGACAATGGCCAAGTATCAATTCTTGCACTGCTCGACTTGTCAGCTGCGTTTGACACTATCGACCACTCAATTTTAATCCAGGGCCTTTCTAATATATATCGTATTAACGATAGTGTGTTGCGATGGTTTACATCGTATCTTACTAGTAGAACCCAGTCTGTTTTGGTTAATGGCAAACAGTCAGACCCCTTACCACTAAAGTTTGGAGTTCCACAGGCCTCGGTACTCGGTCCTGTACTTTACGTCCTGTATACAATGCCACTTGGGCGAGTCATTTCTGCACATGGTGTGAATTACCATATGTAAGGCGATGATACGCAATTGTACAAATCCGCTGTGCCATCGGGCATACATACAGCTTCATCTGATATTGAGCAATGCTGCTCGTCTATTTGGCATTGGATGCAGGACCATAAATTAAAACTTAATCATGACAAAACGGAGATCATGCTTTGCGGCACTCCGCCAAATATTAAAAAGACAATATTACCATCAATACTTGTTGGTGATTGTCAAATCTGTATATCATCGAAAGCGAAAAACCTTGGCGTTGTGCTCGACGACTGTTTCAGCATGGAACACCAAATAAATCAGATGATCAAAACCATGAATTTTGAATTAAAGAGAATCCATCGAATGAAACAATACACCATCGAATGAAACAATACATTCCTCTCCATTTGCTGAAGACGGTAGTTTGTTCATTGATACTGTCACGCCTTGATTACTGTAGCTCGCTACTTGTTGGTCTGCCTGACATAAAACTCGAAAAACTACAAAAAGTTCAGAAAAGAGCAGCAAGACTTGTCCTAGGTATTGGTCGCAGTGACTCGATGGGTGTCAAGGCGATGTTGAGGGCATTACACTGGCTACCAGTTAAAGCTCGTATTGAATACAAAATTGCTCTACTTTGTTTTGATGCCATGAATTCACGAAGCCCTGCTTATATTTAAGACTTGATTGTCCCCTACAACCCCACTCGAAATCTCAGGTCCTCAAAATTGTATAACCTTCAAATTCCAAAAACTAATCTTAAACGTTTTGGCGATAGATCATTCAGTAAAGTAGGCCCTATCACTTGGAATTCACTCCCACTGTCAGTCAGACTTGAAAGCAGCGTTGATAAATTCAAAAATAAACTGAAAACCTATCTCTTTTGGAAGTATTTAGATTATGCCAGGAATTATTGCAAAGCGCATACGTTCGTGCGTTTGTGTGCGTGTGTGTATGTGTGTGTGTGTGTGTGTGTGTGCACTCGTGTATACATTCGTATGTGTATGTATGTGAATATATGTTATGTGAAGCGCTTCGAGGCTTCGGCATAAGCGCTATATAAATGTACATTTATTATTTATTATAAAGAACCTTGAAACCGCAGTGAATCTGGTTGAAGGAATGCGGGCGAGTTCGCGACTGTACACAAATAGGTAACTCGTTCTCCGACTGAATAGAACATCCATAATATTATTGTGAAAAGGCCATTGTCCTAGGCAGAATGAGGCTCAACTGTTGCTACAATATTCATTGTTATTCTCAGAAGAGTACAAAAAGTTATGATACACATTATTATGCTTCAATTTCCATGTTAGCCCAGTGTAACCAATCAATCTTGATAATCAACTGGATGTTGCTGAGAATAAAGTTTAACATAATGATATTATTTTGTTATAAATAATATTTTGTTATTATTATCATTATTGAATCGTTCCTCTCAATTGAAAACAAAAAGGAGAGAGAGACATTCAAACAGTTTCGGTGCGGTTTAGCACAGAAAGGTAAGTTCTCAATTTCTATCCGGTGACATGATTAACTGTATGTATGTATGTATGTATGTGTATGTATGTATGTATGTATGTATGTATGTATGTATGTATGTATGTATGTATGTATGTATGTATGTATGTATGTATGTATGTATGTATGTATGATTGTATGTATGTATTTATGTATGTATGTATGTATGTATGTATGTATGTATGTATGTATGTATGTATGTATGTATGATTGTATGTATGTATGTATGTATGTATGTATGTATGTATGTATGTATGTATGTATGTATGTATGTATGTATGTGTGTATGTGTGTGTGTATGTTTGTTTTTTGTTTGCTTCTAATGACATAATGCTTCTCAATTATTTCATGGTTTTTGGTGTGCTAGATATGGAAGAATCAGATGATATGGAGATGGGCGTCCACCTGACTCAGGGCGGTGAGGTGACTGGACGGAAGAAAACTTGTGTCTGGAAAAGCCTGGAGCTGGCCCGACAAAATGTTGTGATGATCCTCATTATGGTGGGCATCTGTCTCGGGTTTGGATTAGGTCTGGCTGTCCGAGAGTGCAACCCTTCTGAGGATGTTATCATGTGGATAGGTGAGTGGATAGAATTGATATAGTATACGATATACAAGATGTGTATGGAATACAGATAGTTTATGTTTTAGTATAATACGCACCTGTTCTATTGGCCAGAATTGTACCAAAATTCTAATCTATGTGTACTCTGAAAAAGAGTGAACGAACAGCGCCAGACAGAGCAGAGAGAAAAATGCAAGAAAAAGCCATCCCAAGTATCAGTCTGACGTTCGACTACAATGATGTCCATGGTCGACTGCCAATTATATGGTTATGCCAATGAAAGTTTCATTGAAACTCAAACTAATTGAATCTCCCCATTATTTCAGTCAGTTACAATGCAAGCAGAATAATTTTTGTCTCCACCACACTGTCTATTAATTTTTTTTCGGTTGTTCTTTGACGCGAACCCTTCCTTTCGAGTCTCGGTGACGTTCACTCGCACCTCGCTAGCTGATTGGATTCAGTTGTTTTGTTGTTGTTGTTTTTTTTTTTTTTTTTTTTTTTGTTTGTTTGTTTTGTTTCGTTTTTAGTTTTTACTCACAAAAAATGTGTACTTTCGGCGATCTGCACTTATCTTATAGTTTTTTTTATGCCCGTGTTTATAGCAACAGAACACTTTTAGCCGACGTATTTTCCTTCCGAATCGAATTTCTCAATCTTAAAACAGCTTCTATATTGTCAACGCTATGAGGTATCCTAGTAACTAGCCTCAAACTAAGATTTGAAGTCCTGCCTCAGCAAATGACTTAAACTTGGTCAAACTTGGTCATACTTGGTCCGGAGGTGCTGTGATTTTAGTCTGTCAGCTCACATGAAATCCGATTTTTTCGAGTCCTTGACTAAAATCAGCGATAGTCATTGACTAAGTGCTAGTCCGCGTTCATGAAAACGGCTCCGGGAGTGCTACATTTACACCCAAGTTGAAAGTGTGTTATTAGAACAAAGTACAAAAAGCAAGAGTTAAAGAAATCTTTTATCTCACACTTCAGTCTATTATAATTATAATCCGGTTCTACCTGATCGAAAGACAAGCTTTTAAAAAGAGTTTAATGATGCAAAGTGTCATCTACTTTATTCTATTTTATTTAACTAGCAGGTATTACCGTTCTACGAACGAATACAGGAGAACTTATCAGACATGTGTAGATAGATATATAGTAATAATATTAAGAAGAAGAATCTTTATTGTCCAAATAGGCAATTATTGTTA
>NC_088369.1:27831993-27849493 GCF_034508935.2 Berghia stephanieae | reverse complement strand
AAAATAAGATTTTCTTCGTAAAAATTATAGTTTAAAAAATTGACTACTTGCGGCCGTTGCATATCCAATTTGCGTGGAATATAATCCAGTTTCATGTCAATATTACTTTATTATATCCTTCAAATTTACCTGGAAGTATAATGAGTCATTAAATTTGTTGTTTAAGGAAATACAAAGAAACGCGAATAAAATTATTGCGTTAAATATATAAACGATAATAAGTTTGCCATTTGATGACACCTTTTCATTAGCTTTTTAAGGTCTTTAGTGGTGACATTTCCCTCTATTTCCTCATATTTATTAAATAGCCCGTATTTGCTTACAAAAGACTAGATATAGACCATTTTTGAGCTTTATTTTTTTTTTTTCAGGAGCCGCTTCTCTAGATCCGAAAACGGGCGGAAAAATTGGTGTCATGATTTTAGTGTGTGTCATCCTGACACATGTCAGCATGCTGTCTGTCCGTTAGCATTGTTATGATTCTAAAACCTGGTAAGTTGTGTCAACATCGCATCACACATATATCATACAAGTCGTCTGTTTATGAGCATTGCCACTTGATGCACTTCATCATCAGACATAGCATAATATGCCGTCTGTCCAATAGTATTGTTATACTTATAAAATCTTGTACATTCTGTCAACACACACACATACACACACACACACACACACTCGCGCGCTCGCGCGCGCATACAGTATAGATATATATATATATATATATATATATATATATATATATATATATATATATATATATATATATATATATATATATATATATACTAGTAAAGAGCCCGCAATTTCGCGGGGAAAGAACTATTTTCATTCGATACTGTACTCACCATCATTTAATGAGGGCAGATTGGTAAACAACGTTGTCTGTGTAATTTGGTATATCTTCGGTTGATTTTTCTGTGTGGCCCAACATGAAGTGTAAGCCACTATAGCCTCTGACCCGTGACACAGCAACATACAGTTGTCCGTGTGTGAATACCGGTTGTGGTAAGAAAATCCCCACCTTGCTTAATGTCTGCCCCTGAGACTTGTTAATTGTCATTGAATATGACAATTTTACCGGAAACTGTCTTCTATTTATAATAAATGGTAAGCCTGAATCAGTTGTTGTCGCCAGATTGATTCTAGGGATAAACACTATGTCGCCAGCTCTACTACCGGTAATTATCTTGGCTTCTAATACTTTTAAACCTAATTTAATTATTAACAAACGGGTGCCATTTAGGAGGCCTGATTTAGGATTTATATTTCTAAGCAGCATGACTGACGTGTTGGCTTCCAAATGTAATGCATGTGGAGGAAGTCCGGGAGGTTTAAGTTCGTTCAAGAATTCAATCGGGTATAAGTTGATGTCAGAGTCATTTTGAATGGAATCAGCATTGCGGTAAATTTGTTCAGTTGATGAGGTCAACCTGTACAGAACGGCTGCATTTATTTTGTCAACATTTTCATGGGTTGTAGTCAAAATTGCTCTCTCTGATAGATAACGTTCATCCGCAAAGTTCAGATTCAAATCATTGTATACAGCATTTATCAAGCATTCTGGGTCATTTTCAGGAAGGCATAGCGCTGTAGGTAATTTAACAGAATACTTTCCTATTTCGCTGAAAACCGGCTCTGTACCATTTCCGATGCGGAGAAGCCAATTTGCAAAACAGTTATTGTCATCAGTAACCCTCATGTTCTTGTTCATGTGAAAAATGGTGACAAAATTCCAAATAATTGACTTGTTAAGTGTGACACTTAATATATCGGCTTCACTTCCTTTGTTAGCAACAGGTAGAATTTGCCGAAAATCCCATCCAAGTACAACCACTTTGCCCCCAAAAGGTTTTGAACTGCCTGTTATGTCACAAAATGTCCTGCTCACACATTCAAACACACGCCTGTCCATCATAGGTGCTTCATCCCAAATTATGAGAGTACTACTCTTCAGTAACTTAGCTGTATCTGATTTGGCGACTGATGCTACATGTGCTGTTATCCGTTATTGGAATTGGAATTTTGAACGTTGAATGTGCTGTTCTACCACCGTGCTGACAAAAGATCAAAGGTGAAAATACAAATTTAAATAATACTGGGGATGTAGGAGCTTTCGGAATGTCTCCCCTTTACTTAACTTATGGAAAAACAAACACCCTAGCACCTTTAATAACACTTATGACTAACCTCTCGAGCTAACCCTAATAGTAAAAAAAAGAATCAAAATGGCGACTGAAATACCTTCATGTGATCAAGTGAATAATATCACTATGAATGCCATGATTTGCTGAAAAATGCCAACACACACACACATGTATACACCACACACAACACACACACACACAAACATACACACACACACACACACACACACAAACATATCATAACAAAACTGATCACCGCTAAATCAACAACACAACGGAAGTAATAATAATACTTGATGTCATAAATAGATGACGCAAATTGACAACTTTTTACAGTGTCAAAATTAGTTGATTTTGGGAGCCAAGTGTCGTCGGTACATATTTTATGATATTATCTGTTTGACTCAACGAACTTTCAAACTGACTTTAAATTATAGAAGGAAATCAAGTTATCTCTTTATCTATCTCTAAAAAATACATTTCTAATTTTCAAATCTTTCAGTAGAGTTGTGCGCCGTATCAATTTTTTTATTGACTCAAATAAGCACAATGTTCTCCACAATGCTATATTTTTTAAAGAAAGGATATATATATATATATATATATATATATATATATATATATATATATATATATATATAGAGAGAGAGAGAGAGAGAGAGAGAGAGAGAGAGAGAGACATACGAGCATAGCTGTCAGTTCATTGACTGGTATCGATTCAATGTAAGTACTCCCACCACATTGTCATATTCGCTAACCGGAACGTTGTCACACGTGCTAAAAATGATGGCACCTGTTTTCGATGGGATTTGACGAAACAAATTGGACTTTTCGATATCAATGTGTGTCTAATCGATTTCATGATACATGCAACCCATCTTCATGTCCAATGGAAATGCCAAGCAAAATTGATGACAATTGGTTCGAGAGAGAAGGGAAGGAAGACGGGAAGGGAGAGAAAAGGGACGTACAATTGGGATGGGTGGTGGGGAGTGGGGGAGGGGTTGAATTGGTGTGGAGGAGATCTATTTTGTGCTATTAGCTTGAATTTGTTTGAGTGTCTGCACATTGTGAAAGTTTGGATCTGTTGTTTAGGATGTTATGTTTATGACTGTCTAAAATGACTGCCAATTGTTCAGTGAGATACAGATTGCACTCACTTGTTCTATATCGATAGGGAATAATATTTTTGACACTCTCCCGAGTTACGGATGGCGTTTTGCTTGCATCTATTTGTTCCCAGTAGTACATTGATAATTTTGTGCTCTTGGCTCTGTTTTCATTTTATGGTCGTTTTGTGATTGTTCTTTCTGGTTTGAACGGTAGTTCTGTATTGCCAATATATTGTGCTGTATTATTGCGGTGGTTATGTTAGCTTTATAATAAATGATGACCATAATTTGTAAGCGGTTTCCATTCCTTTTTTCTCTCTCCCTCTCCCGCCTTCCTTCCGTCTCATGACCACGAAAAAAGTACACATCCTACCATACCGCAATGCAAACCATTTAGCACATCAATATCAAAAATATCACTCCGATCTTAAACCTAAATACATATTTGAACTCAGCAGATCCAAATTAATAGTCTAGGCGTTCACGCCTCGGTTTAATGCTTATTAACAAAATTACTATTTAAACTAATCAATTTATTGCATTAATTTAGTGTATAGTTTTGTCCGGTTGATGAAAAGGTAGGAGATAAGATATATATATCTATATATATATATATATATATATATATATCTATATATACATATATGTGTGTGCGTGTGTTTTCCATATTTATGTATGTATGTATGTGTGTGTGTGTGTGGCTGTGGCTGTGTATATCGTCCTCTTCTTCTGTCTCAGCTTATTAATTTTCATTTAATCTTTAAATAGTATTCTACATCATGTCAATTGAATCAATTATGGCCCGGTACGTATTTATCGTGCCAAGAAACTCTGCCAGTGGTGAGTGGTGTTGAAGTAAACAGTGAATCTGTCTCGGACAGATTTTGCTTCTTGTGTTGGATTCTTGAGAGATATTTCAGCAATGCTTATTATATTTGGACCTTGTTTCTGAGTCCAGCTAAAATATTATGAATGGAGGTTTCTTCACGATCCAGTTGCTCAATATGTGTAAATTTCATAGGCTTTTGAGGTTTACCTGAATGGTATGGATGACACAATTTGTCACAGTAGGATGGCATTTATACATGACATTTATACATGACATCTATACCGATAGGTGTGTAGTGGACTTATCCGGGAGGGAGTTATGGTTCATATCTGTCTTCAATAAATGCATGCTATTAGAATTAGTTGGCCTTTCAAAGTTATGTATTATTATATTTGGAATTGCTTAAGTAATGCTCACGATCAGCGGTCTCAAATTTTATGAATGGTCTTTTTCGTAACATTCAACACAAAAGTACATCTATATCAAATCATTTTGAAAAGCTGTTAGAAATGTTAGGTTTAATCTGTTTCTGAGGGATGAGTAAAGAGAAATACTTTTGGTACTATCGACAATTTGGCACCAGAGTATAAGAAGAAATAGCCTCTTAAAGGGACAAACACTGCGGACAAAGTTATAGTCTGTGTCAACCCTTATCCGACATGTCTAAGCAATACATTGCGATTCTAATTGGATACAATAGTCTGATGTCACGTCGCCCAGCAACGGCGGCCATCGTGGTTCTAAACAAAGAAAATCATTACTTTTTATTCTTCATGCTGGCTAGAACTTTTAATATGTCTTGTGATCAGAATGTCAAAACATGATCAGATTTATAATGGTTTGTTTTCCCTCTGGATACGCTTTTATGCTCGTCGGAGAAATATTTCATAAGGGCGTCCGCCATTGTTCCGATAGTTTAGAGCCAGTTACTAAGTTACGTCATTACGAGGGAAGTAACGTTACGACTGTTGAAGAGTATTGTGACAGGCAGATTTTGGGTTATTTTTCATTTCTCGTCCCAGAGAAACTTGAAGACTAAATAATTCCAAATCTTTTCAAAGCAGCTTAAAATTGCTGTCTTTTTGTGTCGAATCTTACGAAAATGATCTTTTGGCACAGTCTCAAAATGTCATGAACTTTATGTGCAAATATGACCAATGTTTTTTTCAACAGGGGCATACTGAGATATTTTCTTTAACCTTTCTGGATTCTACTGTTGAGAATGACCTTATTCGTTGATTTTGTTATTGGCCAGAAAGGGGCTTTGAGCCTGAAACGTTTCGTGTCATGGGATTTGTTCTTTTTTTTAAAAACTGGTATACAAGACCTTTCATATTTATCCACAACTCCTGGGGCTTAGTGTTCCTAATGTTTAGCTTCGCTATTCATTATTTTCGTATTAAATAATTGCCGTGGCAAAATTTCATGAGAATATTATATTGAATTAACCAGTATGGAGCTATTTAAAATTTCACAGGAACAAAAACAAACAAACAAACAAACTTGAATGGGTCATTGTTTGGCTTATTCTTTGAAACAAATAGACCACTCCAAATTTGGCATCCTGGAACATAGAAACGTTTTACTTTGATCGATTCCAGACTCTCTCCAGAATCCACCAGTCAACCAATCAGTCATTGAATGATCTGACGAGAATTTAGAATTGTTACACGATAAAACGTTTTTTCTGTAATTCCATTTCATGATGATGAAAAGTTTTTTTTGTTCTTTTGTCTTTTTGTTTGGCTCAATACAGGAGCAAGAAGTCAAACGATACCGGCCAGGCGGTTGGAAAAAGCCATAAAAACGCATGATGTTTTGGCCGATTTGCTCAGGTACAAAGCTACATTGGTGTATATTTCCTGTTGTTGTTGTGTGTGTGTGTGTGTGTGAAGGGCGGGGGGGTCTTTGATTTCTTTTGGTTCAGTTTCATACTTTTTGTCGTCGTTTTTCTTTTTTTTTTTTTCTTTTTTTTTATTTGTTTTGTTTTGTTTTTGTTTTTTGGTTTTTTGTTTTTTGTTTTTTGTTTGTTGTTTTATTTTGTTTTGGGGTGGGGGTTGGTTTTAAAAGAAATGCTGCTGGTGGTTTTTATCTCTCATTCAACAATGGATTTTTAAGGTGAAAAACAGATATACATATATACATTATTCATAAATTCACACACGCATGTGCACGCCCTAAGAAACGCGAATATTGTAGTCAAGCAAAAGTGGCGCAGCGAGGATCGTTAGAGTCGAGTTGTCAGTGTTGATTCCATTTATATTTCTGCTTTTCAGAATTTATCCCTCTCAGCTCAGGTATGAAGAAGAACTTGACTATGAGTAGTGACAAGTGATTTGCACTGTAAGTGTAAGAGTATCAAAAGACTACCTGGTAATGGACTAATGAGAAAATAGATTAAACAAATTGGAGCGCAATGAGCATGTCTTCAACCATAGGAATGTCCTATTAAAATGTTCATCACATCTCTCTCAAACTTGTAGGAAAGGTTGAGACCGTGAAAATTGAACGAATCGAATTCCTATGCCTGTGACTGCTCTCTTGATGTCAAATAGTCAGGTCTATAGAAATAATGCGAACTTGGAAACACATGTCACTGTAATGAGATGAAATTAGATACTACAGATACTAAAACGTGACGCCTTTGTTGTCAATCATCGCGTGTTAATTAAATTAAATTCCACTCACTGACGCTCTCGACTAATGAGATAATTATCAAATCGTAACTAGAATTTTATCAGTTTATCTAATATGAAATTCATATCTCATAATGAATGTCATCCATGTACAGAACAACTAGCCAATATAATATCTTTTATGGGGTTGACAACATAAATTGCTTTGGTCCATCAAACCAATACAAAAGATACCCCGTTACATGAATTTGCTTTTGGTTATCAGACTTGCAAAATATGAGCAAGTAGTGACGTGCACATATTTCCAGGTCTGATAGCCGAACGCAATTAGGGCTTGATTTGGCGTTGTTATAATGGACAAAAAGTTGGTACAAACCAAGATGTAATATCTAGGACTGGAAAAGACCTAGAAGCCTTCACCTTGATTAGAAAATCCGCATCTTCCACAGACATGTAACAACAGTTCTTCCTTTTGGATCTAAAACATAGCGAACAACTAAAGCAATGCTCACGAAGATACATTCAGACATTTTAAAACGCATTTCTGGGAGGATCTCTAATATTAGGTGGCCAGAGACGATGACAAATAAAAAGCTGTGGCAACGTGCAGGACAGGCACCAGTCGAGCAGCAGATCCGAAGGAGAAAGTGGGTCTGGATTAGGTCACACCCTTAGAAAACCAGTACCTGTCGCGGGTTTTTGTTTTATGTGCAGACACGCCGACTACATCGAATAATTTGTAGATTTATGAAATTTTGGCTTCAATTTCAGAACTTTCTGGGCACCTTTTAGTCATGAAAACTTATTGGAAATAAAAGTTGATGCCAGACCCCATAATAATTTAAAGGATTTTGAAGCGTTATTTAATCCTTGTGATCGTAAATTGTTGATTTATAGAGTTAACTATAGCGTCTGCTACTTTTATAACCTGACAACTACGAATTAAAAAAAAAAAATTCAAGTAGGCAGATCTGTATGTGGGTTAGAGTCTAAATGACAACCGTAATGGTCTGGGTTCGAACCTAGTATGCGCGCTATGGGCTATCGCTCCGAGTTGCGTCACTCAACCCACACCACAAACGTAATAATTAAAAGTGAGTCAAGACAAGTAACAACGTAATAATTAAAAGTGAGTCAAGACAAAGTAACACCCAATACAATAATTACAATTCTATACAAAAGTTTAATTTGACTCTTACCGGAATAGATAGAGAGAATTTTGTTGTTCAATCTGCTGTTGGTATATGGTGACATGATGACAGTAGTGCTGACACCTGGGTGGGGTTCCTACCTCCCATAGTGGGCAGGGAGGTACTTATTGTGTCTTCTATCCCCCTATATTGTTTTCCAACTTGCATTCTGTCTTTGTCTTGGAATGAGATTGCTTGGTTTTGTCCTGGCCCTGGTCGGGGTCCTGGCTGGGAGGAAGACAGTCAAATGCATAGTTATTGTTTTGGGAGATGATATTTTTTTCCTTGTAAATCATCTCTCTGTTATGTATTATTATATTTGTTATAATTTATAATGTAAGCATTTGAGTGTGTTCCTCTTAGTGGGGGCCATGCATGTGTCCGGATGAGACTTATTGGTGATCTCAAACTAAGTACATTGAAGATATGCTCTTGGAATCTACGTCTGATCCCTATTTGTTCCCAGTTCCCCTTTGTCTTACTTTTTCTTGGATGCTTTAATTGTAATTCTAGAACTTTTTACTACCCCATTTTCTTCCTTTTAACTGGCGCTGATATAACCTAAATGTGTTGCAAGCGCCGTAAAACCCTTAAAAACAAACAAAAACAAGTGCTGACACGACTATGTTATGTAAAATAAGGGTACGGAGGTGCGACGCGAGCGAAGGGTAGTAAATTGTTGACGAAATATAGATAGTATGCAGATGACGTCACTCAGGCCTTTGTTATTGTTTTTGACATCCGCGTTTGTGAGTTGTTCTCACTAAACTGTATTAACCAGACTATAAAAGTTCATGGTTACACAGAGTTTGTGTGTTGGTCCGTTATTCTTCCGCATGGCAATGTTGTGAACTCCTTGGCCAAGCGCATTCTATCTATAACTAGAATTACTCACCCAAGCGTCCGACTGCTTGGTTGTATGAAGACGACACGTATCGTTTTGTTTACGTTCGTGACGTAACAGTTGACTGCAGTGCCCACGAGCTGTGGCGGGGAAAAAAAGGCGGGAAGGCTTCTTACCACGTGCTGACGACACTGCAGGCAGAAAAGGCACTTGCTCCGGTTTTCTCGGCTGGCAGGCTTTCGTCCGTGGTGCGTTGACGTTTCGACTGACGTAACGAAACGGTCCGATAGGCAGATGCGCAGGATAAAGTTGAAAAATCCTCGTCGCCAATGTTGTGTTTTTGACGGGACTCGAGATTATTATTGTGGAATCACTCAACTCAAAAGCGTTAAGTGATTTGTGAGAGAACAGTTTTATTACCTTGTATAAGTTAGAGTATATATAAATATATCGCAACAACATGGTAGGGATGAAAAACAGTATACATAAGTCAAATTTAGAAAGTAAGGAACAAAGAGTGCATCCTCTCTAGGGCATGCCACTCTGATATTTTTAAGGACAATTAATATTTTAACAATGGACTTAATGAATAATAACTAATTAAGCTGCAACTAAAATCAATTAGCTAATAACAACGGAGAGCAACTCTTTCCTAGAGTGACTCTATGTATAAGTCCATAACGCCTACCATCGAATGCCAAGCACTCCGTTAAAGAGGGAAAGATAAAAAAAACCGCTGGAAGGCAACACAGGGGCTGAATTAAAGGAGACACGGAAGGAAGTGGAGATGGCAGTCCAAAATTGTGTCGGATGGAAAGTGTTATTGATGGCCTACGCTCCTGTAGGTGTGAAAGATCAATGTAAATAAGAAAAGAGTATAGTATAGTAAGCATCCTTAGTAAATAAGTAAGTGATAATGGACACTATTTTTTTTTTGTGGTGGTTGTAGAGTGTTTATATTACAACAATGAGCCCATCACAATTCTGGTCATCAGACATGAAAAAAAATACACATCGGCATGTAGGTAACATGCAGCATGAAATTAGCAGATCACAAAATATTATTAAATAAAGCAATTGTACAAGAAAGAAGACGATTACTTCTGGCGTCAAATACATGTGGGTCGAAAGTTTCCAAACTATCAATAATTAATATGGAGGATACTAAACATCAAGGCCAGTCGAATAACTTAATTATAAAAAGAGCTCTGAAAATGGACAGTCGTTTATATGATGGAACAAGATAAAATTCGTATGTGCGGAGCCCTTTAACTATGAGTTCCAACAACTTGTGGTTACGATCGGTCTTTACTCCTATAATAAAAGGTAGGTCTCTCGAATGTGCTCGCAAATATTACTATTGTTTCATGCAAGAAAAATAATCTTATTTCAGACCTATTAGACTAACATTTTTTAAAAATTGATCGTAAGATTGAGTTTAGAAAGACGGCTTACACGAACCCTTTCAAATCAAAATCTTTCACGATTTCGGCTCTCGCTTCGGCTCCATGACACTATTTATATACTTGTAATAATATATTTCAACTGCCTAAACAGCAGTGATGGAAGCATCATCACACCCAGTAATTATCTGAGCTCGATATGTCTTCATCGCCGCACCAGCCGCGCCAATCCAGGCCTGTTCTGTTACTACAAGATCTCAACATAAACAAAATGAAGAGACAAACCTCACTACAAACCCAGCGCCCGGCGAAATGAAAGATGCGCAAAACAACGACTCAACCTTACAAAATTGCTTCAAAAAATTAAACCAGGCTAAAGACCCTCCAAAGAGAGGCGACTTTATTGTGAAAAACAAACTATTATACCGGATCGCTACCGAAGGCCGCCACCAATTAGTATTACCACACAAGTACCGGACGCAAGTCAGGGAGATTGGACACGGTACCGCCAACTCTAAACACATGGGAATTGGAGCCACAAATCAACGCATAGCGCACTATTATTACTGGCCAGGACGCGATGACGATATCAAGCGCTACATAAAGCGGACTCGAGCAACACAAGCTCAAAACTACAAACACACACGGGAGGAAAAACTACGTATTGGAGTCCAAGCCTCACTGTTACTACCCTCGGGAGATAACAAGCTACACATTACATGGTAAGGCCCATACACTATCACAAAGAAACTCTCAAGAACTAAATATCGTTTGAATGTGAAAGGACAACACAAGACTTATCACGTCAATCTACTGAAACGTTATTCTGAGACAGAGGCACAGCCTACCTTGATGTCATCAAATTTCGGTCCATCTCCTATTCGGGACATACTTAGCCTTTAGCACTTCTTCAGGACATTACGAACCTACCGTCATGCCTTTTGGACTGCACAACGCACCTGGAATATTCTCATGAATGATGAGAAAACTACCAACGACCACTAAAAAGCCAGACCAATAAACTATGTCGCTTACGTTGCCATAAACAACAGTAATGCATCTACCCTACACAAACAATTAAGAAATCTGTAGACAGGTTTATACAAACCCAGGGGGAACTGCAATTATATATTTCAATCGCCTCAACTTCCCACGATTGTAAATACATCACTACACACAACCCAATACAAACTATCGCCGTGACAATGCAACGGCTATCGCAAGCGTAACAATGTGTTAATTGTTCTAGCCCTGGGACAATAAATAGGGGGCCATGTGTAGGTCACCTGCATTTAGACTTTCAATTCGCACCTATATGTCAACATGTGGAAGATTTGACACTCGTAGTGGGACGTAACCAACCTAATTAGGCATTCACGGACGCTACAGTTACGACATCCAGAACACGGTTGGACTAAAGGAAACAACCAACAATAAACCAGGCCTATCGAAATCCTGAAATATTGTCGGTTCTTTGAGATTCTTCAACTCCCGACTAAAACCTTTATAAGTCAAGGTTGGGGAGAGTTTCCTATAAAAATATTCCTTCACTATATATATATATATATATATATATATATATATATATATATATATATATATATATATATATATATATATATATGTATTATAGTATTCTATATATTATCCCTTCAAAAAGGAATGAATTACTTTGCGCGAACTACATTATCAATGTGCTATCGCAATTACTTGATAGTTCTATTTAGTATTTATAGGCATTGATTATATGTTCTCATTGATACATACCTTTCCCCATCCCACTAACTCGATGTGCCCCATTGATTTCATATATGGGTTAACTCATGGATAGTGGTGATGTCAAGGGTATTGATTGGAATCCCTCACGACCCCAATATTCATTGAATATTAAAATGTTGCAACCTAGTCAAAGATATGCTCCAGTATCTTTCACAGATCATTTATGACCGAAATCGTCAGCCTTTGATCATCCAGCATGAAACTGCTATTGGCGAACACTTCAGTGGTGAATGACCCAGTATAAATCGGATTAATGTCTGCCCACATCCTGTGAGGACCAAGCCGAACAGCCTACCACGCAACAGATTACAGATTGTTGACCTTAACGGCTACCGTCTGCTATCCTTTCACACCAATCAGTTAAATCCAATGAATAGTTTTTGTGATACGGGATGAAGATCAATACTCATAGAATGCTTTCAATGAATTAAAGCCAGCTATTATTATTTGACTTATGTGTTGACTTGTTATTGTATGAGGCAATTCTGTTGATTTATATTAAAATACTTTTCTTTAACGGGGATTAATACGTACCTTATGAACCTACCTATCCCAACACAACGTGCCAATACTCTACCACTCCACTATTACCTATTTCTTTAAACTTAAAAATTCTATTACTATCAGTCAAGTGTCAGGAACGTTTTAACCAACAATAAAATGGAATAAAAGTGGCACCCGACGCTGTCTATGGGGAAACTATTTGACTTCTATCTATAGCTATCTCCTTCCTTACCAACCTCCTACATAGACGTGACAATATTCTTATTTTTTTTTACCTTGGTCCTTCATGTTCCATTTATTTCTCATCATTATTGATCTAAACACTTTATGTATTGTTTGTTTACCAGGTTGGAATAGGGGGTCCCGATAGCACTCGCTTTGTTAACAAAGGGACCGAGATCGATCCCGGGTGAAGTCGAAATATTTTCCCAGCGGAAAGTACTTTGCGATAGATTAGGGACCTATCGAAAGATTAGCAAGCTATCGCTATTGTCTGTTTCACGCTGGGAATAAACTCTTGCTCCATGCGTTTAATGGTTGTAAAGGATTACTTACCGTCCTGGAATAAAGTATTAAGGAATCGGTTGGGATCGATTTTGCTCTATCCTTACTTCAAAACTTACCGACTTTTGTTTAAAGAGAGAGGGAGGGAGAGAGAGAGAGAGAGAGAGAGAGAGAGAGAGAGAGAGAGAGAGAGAGAGAGAGAGAGAGGGGGGGGGGTCTTCCTTTTGTGTGTGTGTGGGGGGGGGGGGGTTGTTGTTTTTTTAAAAAGAAGTGTTGTTTTCCTGCTACTTTGAGGAAATGACAAACTATGAATCCTTTTTGTTAAATATGAACATAATTAAATCTCTGGCTGTGAAAGCCAATATTCACTAGAACAAACTCTAAATGTGTTACGATGATTTGGTGAAGCTTGTAACTATGCTTGTCAAAAAATTAAATAGTTTAATGCGATCTTAATTGAACAAATTAATTCCTTCGTTTTCTCGTTCTCTTCACACACAAACACACTCTTACAAGATTAATATCCTGCTTTTTTTCCAGAAATCTTATGCCAGACAACATAGTGGAAGCTGCATTCCGACAGGTAAAATGTCACACTAGTGGGGAACCGCAATGTTTGCGGAGAAATAAAGGCTGTTAGGGACGAGCACTCGACTATTTAAAGTATCACATTACTGTATTGTGCTAATTTAAATAGATCAAGACAAATCTTTTGAGCTATCAAAGACGCAGACACGCGGTTTACATTCATGTGTTATGAGGCAGACGCTACCTTTTATAAAAGGCCGATCATTATGCCTCAGCAGAAAAAAAAAATATCAATTTACCATAATCAAGCAATGCCTAATAGCAAATAAGATATTATATATACTACTTCTTTTCATTTTGTACTCTTACTGATGTGGGTATAAAAGAGTTTTTTTTTTGTATTTGTTAGTTCTAGTTTTAATTCCTGCGAAACGTCTACCAGATGGTAAAAACTTAAATAAAAATGATGCAGGGGTGGGATGGTTGGGTTAGAATGGAATTTGCTATTCGGAGGATACTTTTCTGGCGGAGATGCTCTTTAAAAAAATACAACCAACGATTTTCCCAGCGGTGTTTATTTTAGTATGTTATTCTTCTCTTTCACCCCACAGTGACCATGCCACATCGCAATACCAAAGGAAATTACACTTCTTATAAGCGAGTTGTACATTAGGATCATTTCAAAAGTTCTAAAGTTCCTCAAGAGATGAAATATCTGCCCCACTTTTTATGTTAATAAAATCTATCTGTATTTTGAAAGTGAGAGAGTTGTCAATATATGATCCAAGGTATTTAAATTCATCTACAACTTCTACCTCCTCGTTTTTTATATTTAGTTTCACATGTTCATTTTGTTCTTTAAGTGCATTGTCAAAAATCTATTCTTTAGTCTTTGTGATATTTAAGTGAAGCATATTAACAGAGCACCATTTAGTGAATAAATCAACTTGATCAAAATGTATATTTATGCTATCATCAATATGGTTGAGAGGAGCTACAATCACTGTGTCGTCAGCGCATTTAATTATTTGGCAGTTTGAATTGAGTGATAGACGGTCATTGGTGTATAGAATGTATAGAATATGTGACATTACACAACCCTGAGGACATCCGTTTGATAGTGTTATTTCAGTTGATAGCTTTGACCCAATGAGGTCTTTTAAGGAAGTTTTTATGCCATTTCAAAATCAAACAATTAATTCCAATCTCATGTAATTTATTGATAAGTACTTGTGAGTTCATAGCATTAAAGGCTGATAAAAAATCTAATTAGAGATTCTGGCATCATTTCTCGATGCTTTGTCTAGGTGGGATGTTAAGGTCTGTTTTTGAGTCAGAATTATTATTATTATTATTATTATTATTATTATTATTATTATTATTATTATTATTATTACTATTATTATTATTATTATTATCATCATCATCATCATCATCATCACCACCACCATCATCATTTTCATTATTATTATTATCATTAACATCATCATTTTTATTTATTTGTTGTTTAAATATTCATTCATCTATTTATCATTGTATTAATTTATTCATATTATATTGAACTTAAGACTATTTAATCAAACCTCTATGTTTTGATACACATATATATTGATTTTCAATTCCAGTCAGTTACGAAATATGTTTTAGACATCGAGGAGAGCGACGAAGCTCAAATCGTCTCTGGTAACGGAACGTCTCCCTACAAAACAGGAAACCGAACAGTCGGAGGGAACAATTCAACTGTAATAATGCCAGGCGGAGCAACCGATCTTAAAAACGCTGTAGAACATTACTCAAGAGTTCTCACACACTCCAATAGCGTCAATATGCTAGGTATGTTAGGGGATATCATACCGTATTATTATTTCGTATCTGTGTGTGATATAATATATTTCTTTTAAATTTAGCTTTTATATCGAGCAATTTCCTCTGGATGTGTTGAAATGGCTTTACAATGGGTCTTTAGCCGACACTTAACATTTAGGACGAGATATAACAATGCGCTGTTTCCTTTCTTTCCGACGGCGATAGCGCTTTTATAGACCAGATAGATAATCATATTACATCTTAATTAGGAGAGAATGTGAGTAAAGAACCTTTTCCAAAGACTCAACTTTGCGTCGCCAAGACCATGGCTCGGACAAAGGACCTACTCTCTGAAGGCGAGTGCCGTAGCACGATCGTAGCAAGATCGTAGAGTCGCACAATAAATATATTATACACAGGTCCCAGGTTTGAGAGGTTTTTGCCAAGACGAGGGCCATTTCAATCGATTGGTATTTGAATAACGAGTTGTCTGGCCAAATTTTAAAATTTGTTGGGGGTTTTTTTTTCCCAGAGGACGGCAGTTAAGTGGTTAATCATCTGAAGATTTTATAAAAGTGTAAATCGCGTAGCGGATGGTGTTAACTGTAGTTAAGCGCTATAGGAATGCGATCACCCCCCCCCCCCCCTTTATTTATTCTATATAGGGTTAGTGACCATCAGCTGTGTTTTTGGAGTCGCTGCTGGCAAGGTGAAGGAGCAAGTGCCAGTTTTCTTGTCATTTTTTGAGAATGTTCTACACCTCGTGCTCATTGTAGTCCGGTGGTTCTATTGGTAAGTAATTTATTTATTAACACAGAATGCTTTTGTATTCTCTGCTTGTCGTGTGTGTTTTTGTTTTTGTTTTTTTTGTGTTTGTTAAAAATATTGTTGTTGTTGTTGTTGTTGTTGTTGTTGTTGTTGTTGTTGTTGTTGTTGTTGTTGTTGTTGTTCAGAGAAATTACGATTGCAAAAAAGCTGACTTCAGAGCCTTTTGGTCCATGGAGTTTGGATTTTTCCCCGGTTTCTTTAGCGTGAAATGAACAATAGCAATTGCTTGTTAACATCTGGGTGGGGCGCTAGTTTATTGAAAAATATTTTCCGCCAATCTAGCAACCTTTCAAGAGGGCGGGGGGGAGGTCAGAAAAACTTCTTAACCTCTCCCGGGAATGATCTCTGTCCCTTTGCGTATGAAGCGAATGTTCTAACAGCCTAAACTATCAGGACCTCCCACAAAAAGCCGACTGACTGTACGCGACAATTACTTTTCTCCCGTCTATCTGGATTTAAAGTGAAGTATTACCATTTTAACTATTTTTGTTATTGGGTCTACACTCAATTTCACATTTTTATTTACTTAAATTCCTTACAAAGGAGCATAATTTTTCATGATCCGTCAATGTTTGTTTTTATTCACTATAACAACGCCATTATCACATATTTTCTCATTCTTCTGTAGTGTTTCATTCATCCTGTTTTGTTGATAAAGGGAAATCCCAAAATGTCCACATTGTCTGTTTTCGTTTAATAAATTGAAGCTTACATTCAATTTCACATTGTTATTTATTTCTTCGAGCTTCGAGTAGCAACATGTGCAGGACAACGCATGTGAGACGCTATTACATCAAAAATGATGATGATAATAATAATAATAATAATAATAATAAAAATAATAATAATAATAATAATAATAATAATAATAATAATAAAAATGATAATAATAATGATAATAATAATGATGATGAATAATAATAATAATAATAATAATAATAATAATAAATAAATAAAATTATAATAATAATAATAAATGATAATAAATAACAAACATTTTTCATAAGAATAGATTTTAAAGATTAAAAACCGCATTATGTTAGAACCATATAGATAGTTTAATTTGAAATTTATGGCATTCTTTTATAATTTTTATATGTATTTAATGACATTGTAAAGAAAGGGTGTTTATAGCTATTTGTCAATTGTAACAAGGGCGAGGTAATAAATGATATCCTTGTCTAGCACCAATCGGGACATATTCAACCAGATAACTGTGGCACTGTGGAAACCTCGTATTTAAACATTTGGCCATAAAACTTGTCATTTAAATAAATATCGATCGATTTAAATGACCCTAACCTTGGCAAAAACTCTCAAACCTAAGACCTCTCAAAATAAGTCAGTTTAGAGTCATATTTTTCTATGATTATTTTATATGTTGTTCTTTTTT
>NC_088369.1:27709493-27826993 GCF_034508935.2 Berghia stephanieae | reverse complement strand
GACTACCTTTGCCTTTATTTATTTTTTTTATTTATTTATTTATTTATTTATTTTTTTATTTATTTTATTTTTTTATTTTTTTATTTAATTATTTAGTTATTTATCTATCTATTCATTTATTTTGCATTTCTTATAGACTCCTGACAATTGTGACAAGTATGGCAATCCCTGCCCTGCCTAGTGCATCCATATTCATCATCATCATTATTCTGACAGCCAATCAAGTGCCTTTAGAAAATGTTGCCATGCTCTTTGCAGTGGAATGGCTTTTGTAAGTTTGTCCTTAGAATTAAAAGAAAGTGAAAAAAAAAAAACAAAGAAAAGAAAAAGAAAAAAGAGAGAGAGAGCAGAGCACAGAGAGAGACAGAGAGAGAGAGAGAGAGAGAGAGAGAGAGAGAGAGAGAGAGATCAGAGCAGAGCACAGAGAGAGAGAGAGAGAGAGAGAGAGAGAGAGAGAGAGAGAGAGAGAGAGAGATATTAGATAGAGATAGATAGAAGATAGATAGATAGACGGATGGATGTATAGATAGATTGAAAGACAGAAATCGCGAGAGAGATAGAGATGGTATATATAATATATATATATATATATATATATATATTATATATATAGAGAGAGAGAGAGAGAGAGAGAGAGAGAGAGAGAGGGAGAGGGAGAGAGAGAGAGAGAGAGAGAGAGAGAGAGAGAGAGAGAGAGAGAGAGAGAGAGAGAGAGAGAGAGAGAGAGAGAGAGAGGCTGAGTCAAAAATTAATGGGACTCTGCTTATAACTTTAAAACAAATAGATTCAATACCATACATCATATCTGAAATTAAAGTTTGGCATTAATTGAGTAGAATGATAGTTCTCAACATAGTCTCCGCCTCTCTCTAGATAGCCATAGTCCACATTTTGTAAGGTCACTGTAAATTATATTATTAAAAAGTTGAATTGCTTTAAATTTTATGCCTGTCCATTTCTGATGATGCTCAGCATCAAAGTAGTCACTATCGATTAAGGTAAGTATATACGATAATTATAATTGGTCCTTTTAAATATTCTTATTTCCGGTGGACTGAATACACAGCTGTGTTTTCAGTCCACGGGTGGACTGAAAACACAGTTCCCAGTAGAAAAACTATGACTCGCAACTTCCCTCTAAAGTCCCAAACTTGACATCTCTATAAAATCTTTGTTACAGAGACAGAGCAAGGACTGGGGTAAATGCAGCAAGCCACATGTTTATAACTGCTTACACAAATGCATTGTGTAAGAAAACTGTACGAACGATGAAAGAAGCGAATATCATCTGTGAAGCACAAAATGCGGAAGGCAAAGGCAATTAATGTCAGGATGTCTATTCATATGATCATGTTGTTATCAATATTTTATTTTATTTCGAAATAATGTCTATGGCAGTATAAAGCATGCATGTTCAATGCCTGTTTATGTATAAATGTGTATGCAAGTGTATGTGTGTGTATGTATGTATGTATGTATGTATGTATGTATGTATGTATGTATGTATGTACTTATGTACGTATGTATGTATGTATGTATGTATGTGTGTGTGTGCTTTGTGCGTTCGAGAGAGAGAGAGATAGAGAGAGAGAGAGAGGGGGGGGACAGAGAGAGAGAGAGAGAGAGAGAGAGAGAGAGAGAATAAAATAAAGCTAATTGCTGTAATCAATAAATGGAAAATAATTATTAAGACCAACAAAGTTATATTTTTGTTATGATTATTGTTGTTATTGTTATCATCATGAGCATCATCATTGTTATTATTGTTATTATTATTATCATTATTATTATTATTATTATTATTATTATTATTATTATTATTAGTAGTAGTAGTAGTAGTAGTAGTAGTAGTAGTAGTAGTAGTAGTAGTAGTAGTATTACCATCATTATTATTATTATTATTATTATTATTATTATTATTATTATTATTATTATTATTATTATCATCATCATCATCATTTTTGTTACCATTGTTTTTCCCTTCTGAGATAAAAATAACTAAATACGAATTTCCACTTGGACAGAATAGAGAGAATTTATCTATTTATTTATTATTGCTCAATTGGTAGAGCACTTACCTTATACACAAACAATGGGGCTGATATGGATCCCGGGTGCAGTTGTGATTTTTTCCTGTACACCTAACATTGGTTAGGCAATGGGTTCTGTTAGATCTGGCTGAAAGTGAAAGTGCTCTGTGCAGTTTTTTTTGTGGTCCTGTGCCCTGACACTCGCCTATGGACCACTAGGTACTTGGTTCGAGTCCTGCTCTGTGCAATACAATGTTGAGGTCTTGGAAAAAGTTCTTGATATCGGTGTTAATCGGTTAAAAGAGATAGAGATAGTTGCCTGGATTTCATCTGGCTGGGCAATGGTATCATAAACTATGCCCTGAGATGTGTATCGTTCACCCACTATGCTAGAGAAAGTAACTCAAAACAATTACAACACGTTATAGTCAGCATGTGGTCATGTAGTATGACACTCGCCTTCAGATTGGAAGGTCCTGGGTTCGAATCCTGCTCACACTGTCGAGTCCTTGGAAAATGCTCTTTACTTACATTCTCTCACCATACTCATGCGCAAAATGAGCACCTGGCCATAAACAGCGTTATCTCTGTCGGAAATAAAATAATTATTATATCGCCTGACATACGTCATGCTTCATACTACATGTAAAATGTTGCTATTTGCTAGGGACCCCTTGTAAAGCGCTTTGAACATGCTTGGTGAATATTGCACAATATAAATGCTCAATTTATTTTTATTTTTGATATTCACGATACACAATAACCTACAGTGTATTAACTTAATAAGGAGATGTTTTGCAAGGTATATATCATTCTACCCCGGTCCCCTCTCTCAAAAAATAACTGTGCCTTTAATTGCAAAGGATACCATCCACGGCCATGGAAACAAGTTTTATTCCAGAACAAAGATCAGAAGTTGATGAAAAATAAAGGGGAAGAATAGAGGAGACATCAAAAGTAGGTACCTCCCAGGCCCACGATGAGAGGTTAAGGGCTCCCATGTAATAAAAAATAAAATAATTAAAAACTAAGACTTGTAAAGAATGAAACAATATTATTTTAATTTTCTTGCACTTTAATAGTCTTTCTTTTCTCCATATTTAGACTTGCCTAGTACCACGAAAGATTTGTAGGGCTACCATTGCATCTGCAGAACTACATCAAAATAGTCATGAACAAAAATTTATTTAAAAAACAGCTTGGATAAAGAATAAAATACCAAACACAGAACGTTTTGGGCTCAAAACCCTTGTTCAGTCAATAACAAAAACAATAACATCATTAATAATTTGTTATTTTTTCGAAGCTGTTAAATTTATTTTTGTTCATTCCTTTTCAGTTCATAACTTCGAGCAGGTTAGTATTACTTTGACTTATAAAAATATTCATAAAATTTGTTGAAAACAAAAGTTTCGTGTTGGGTTATTCAGGTCTCTAAAGAATTATTAAATAATCCTGAATGCAAATGGGCAATACAATATCATTGCAAGTTAAATTTAACAGCATCATCTCAATAAAAACAACGACTTTTTTTTTACTTTTCAAGAAGGCAAGCCTGTATATCTTTATAAAATGCTATTGAGGTATTTATACATAAATGTCAAATCTTTTATCAAAGTTTGCATTTCAAAATGTAAACCGTGTAAATAATACATTTAACAATTCAAGATTCACAAAATGGATTACATTAACGTGACCTTTCTGTTCTTATGAGATGTGTGTGTGTGTGTGTGTGTGTGTGTGTTTGAATGTGTGTGTGTGTGTGTGTGTGTGTGTCCGTATATTTATATACATTCGACTATAGAAAATATACATGAAAACAACAACAACAAAATAAACAACAAGAATACACACAAATATGTGATTTGAAAACATGTTTCTGCTTCAAACAATTTTGAAAGTTTTAAATTTATGGATTTATGAACTCTAAAAGATTACAGGGCAATGAGTACACACATTCAATCAACTCATAGCCTAAAATGAAAGAAAAAGAGAGAGAGAGAGAGAGAGAGAGAGAGAGAGAGAGAGAGAGAGAGAGAGAGAGAGGGAGAAGTTCCATGCTCACAATTCACACTCAGCAGTTAAGGCAATAGAGATCTAAAACATTTGAAATGATTAAAACTCTTTCTTGGATGAGATGTATTTGCATTCATCCTAAAAATCCACCTCAGTTCCTAGATGTAAAAACAGAATACATCAAATAATAAAAACTAATAAAATCAGCAGTGCTTTCTCATTACTTGCTGAAAAGAGTGTATATTGTGATAGAAGCAGGTGGATGGAAAAATGAGAAGGCACAAAATAGACATGTACAACTATCATTAATATATTTGAAACAGAAAAGCAGTGCACTGTAACTACTTAATCCATTAGAAGTAGGGTTCGAGTCTACTAGGATTAATTCAAACTGAAAAGACAATAATATCTCCCATTATTATCTGAAGTTTTATTGAACCCGAGTAAATTGCTGTTACTGCTCTTTTGGTGATAACAAAAAATAGTGGTACTGGTACCTGGAAAAATCGGAACTCGCAGGTTGATGGTTAAATGTACGTTTCAACTTTACTCTAAAGTGGCATCATATTTAATAACTGTTTTCACAAAGATAGCAATTACTGTAAATCTTCTTTGGAGTCTTGATCCCACAATCATTGCTTCTCCATTGGTGAATAAAGTTTTGCCATGAAATAAGTAAAGAACAGGAAGCATCTATAAAATCAGGGGAGAATAAGGTTGTCTTGATAGAAATAAACCCAGGCCTTTAATGGGGGAATATGTATTTAGAGTCATGATAAAACTGAAGTAGAATGTTATTGTGTCTCCAAAAATAAAAATGATGTTTGAAATATGAGCAACAAAAAATCAATTTAATTATAAATTTTAAGAATGAAAAAAAGCATAACATTTTTGTTTTCAGTTTTACAAAAATAATTAAATACTCAATTCTTCTGTGATAAATATAAACAAACTTTTTGTTGACATCAATAGGAACAACAATATCACAGCAGTCATTCTGTAAAATTGTATGTTTTAAGTTATTATATATCCTCGGCATTCTGAAACTAAAAAAAAAGGTCCAATTACTTTTCAGCTTTCAGTCGAGAATGCCATCGAATATGATATCCAAAACTGGCAACAACCTGCTACATCCAACTCAAACTGTGCAAGCACCATGCGTCATGCTGAAACAATCCTCTTGTGCTTGTACAGTTAGAGTCTGATGTCCACAATAACTATATTTAAAATATTTAATGTAACTTTCTTTTCAATACACTGTTTTTCCAATTTTACATTTAATAAATCATAACTTAGAAATGTCTTTGTCCCCCTGTCTCACATATGACAGGAGAAGATCACAGTCTATAATAATACACACAAACCCACAAGTCTGATGTGTCCGTAGCAAGGTGACATAAGCCAGGAATTTACTTCTTCTTGCCCTTCTTCTTTCCCTTGCCTTTCTTTCCTTTCCCTTTCTTTTTCTTCCCAAATGGACCGAATCCTTTCCTGACCATGATGCCTCGCCACCATGCTTGAAGCTGGAAGGTGAGGGGGAAAAAGGTGAAAATAAAAATATAATGAAAGTAAATCAGAACACAATATGATGATAATGATGATAATGATGATGATGATGATGATGATGATGATGATGATGATGATGATGATGATGATAGTGATAATAATAATAATAATAATAATAATAATAATAATAATATTAATAATAATAATAATAATAATAATAATAATAATAATAATAATAATAATAATAATAATAATAATAATAATCATAATAATAATAATAATAATAATAACAATAATAAGATGACGATGAAGAAAAAGAAGAAGAACGAAGATGAAGAAGAAGACGAACAAATAAGAAGAACGATAGAAATAATCATAATAATAAAAATATTTTGAAATTTTATAACGCATAATATCCAGGGTATAAGCTACGCGTAAAAGCACCTTAAAATAAAATTGTAAATGTTGCTGTTCTAAGCTCGAAGAAATAAATAATATGAAATTGAATGTAAGCTTCAATTTTATTACAAGAACAGATCTGTTAGCACTGAAACAGTAAAAGTAATGGTAGTTTTAGCACTGTAGAAGATATTAAAATATTTCTCGCAACGCTTTTGCTCCTCTTCATCAAATAGTATTACCCTTAAATCATTTTTTTTAAAGAAAAATATCCATCTAGCTCCCCCCTGACTTTGCCTTTAAAGAACTAATAATTTAATCTTTAAAAAAATTAAAAAATTCAAGTCTCTAGCAAAAGAAAAAGTAATACCCGGCAGATTTCGGAAAAGGGGCATCACAGGTAGTAGCAACGGCTGTAGTGGTGGTGATGGTAGTAGTAGTAGCAGTAATAGTAGTGGTAGTAGTAGTAGTGTCAGAAGTAGTAGTAGTAGTAGTAGTAGTAGTAGTAGTAGTAATAGTAGTAGTAGTAGTAGTAGTAGTAGTAGTAGTAGTAGTAGTAGTAGTAGTATAGTAGTATGTAGTGTGTAGTAGTAGTAGTAGTAGTAGTAGTAGTAGTAGTAGTAGTAGTTGTAGTAATAGTAGTAGTAGTAGTATTGGTAGTAGTAGTAGTAGTAGTAGTAGTAGTAGTAGTAGTAGTAGTAGTAGTAGTAGTAGTAGTAGTAGTAGTAGCAGCAGCAGCAGCAGCAGTAGTAGTAGTAGTAGTAGTAGTAGTAGTAGTAGTAGTAGTAGTAGTAGTAGTAGTAGTTGTAGTAGTAGTAGTAGTAGTAGTAGTAGTAGTAGTAGTAGTAGTAGTAATAGTAGTAGTAGTAGTAGTAGTAGTAGTAGTAGTAGTAGTAGTAGTAGTAGTAGTAGTAGTAGTAGTAGTAGTAGTAGTAGTAGTAGTAGTAGTAGTGGTGGTGGTAGTAGTTGTAGTAGTAGTAATACTCACTCTAATAGCAGATCTGAGTTCAATGGCTTCCTGTTCTGCTTTTCGCCGTGCTTTCTCTTTCTCGATACGATCCTCTACAACAATCTGTTCATATTCTTTGTACTGAAAACAAAGATAACATCCAAGGCATTACATCATCCATTACCTTTTGTTAAAATCGCTTAAGAATGCAGAATAAAATAATCCTTTTACATCATCATTTTGGAACCTGAACTATTGTTTCAAGTCACACAGCAATTGGAACACATTTGGAATTCTAAACTGCAAAAGAGTAGACAATGACATTTTTGGAAAAAATCTGAAAATGGCTAGTAAGGGCAGAGTTAAGTTATCATTAGCAAAACGAAATTAATATTTGTTAGCACTATATAAGAGTTTATTTATTTCCCCTAATAAAACATGAATTTAACCTAGATTTTATAGTCTGGACAGCATTCACTTCATCGTCAGATAAAATCATATTGAGATGGTCAACTCAACAAAGGACAGCCTACAGATAGATCTGTAGGTAGCGCACTAGTCTTACAAGCAAGAGTAACCAATATCATTCAAAAGCGCTGTCCAAATTTATTCTGACCCCTCTGTCCACTCGGCAGTCTCTGGATAGCTGGGTATAGATAGAATGCGCTTGGCCAAGGAGTTCACAACATTGCCATCCGGAAGTATAACGGACCAACACACAAACTCTGTGTAACCATGAACTTTTATAGTCTGGTTAATACAGTTTAGTGAGAACAACTCACAAACGCGGATGGCAAAAACAATAACAAAGGCCTGAGTGACGTCATCTGCATACTATCTATATACGATCTGGGGAAAATACTTACAATGGACTAGCATCCTATCCAGAAAGTAAAAAGCAACTTTTACTCTCTGTTTAACTGTAAAATAAAAACAGGATAAACAACTGTTCCATTGCCCTTTAAGCTCTGATGGAATTCTTTAAAGTCAAATTCCTACCAGCTTTGTCTTTTCCTGCAGTTTCTCTAAGTCTTTTGCCTTTGTCTGCTTCAGTGTGTCCAACTCCTTCTGCTTGGCCTCTTTGTCTGTTTCATATTTCTCTATCCAAAAGTCCAATTTCTTGTCTAGTTCCTAGATAGAGAAAAAATGTCAATTTATCCAGTCAGACCAATGACACACCTAGTTTCTACACAGTGAGAACACAACAACATTCCTCCCAGACACCAGGATTTCCTGATGATTCCAAGACTGGGATGAAACAACTTTGTTGGAGAAAGTAACAAAAACGAGGTGGGAATGGATAAATAATTCGCTCCTACTCCTATAAACTGTCGAGCACTCTACGTGGTTCCAGCTAACTCCACCCAACCATATATATATATATATATATATATATATATATATATATATATATATATATATATATATATATATATTATATATATATATATATATATATATATATGTGTGTGTGTGTGTGTGTGTGTGTGTGTGTGTGTGTGTGTGTGTGTGTGTGAATATGCTCAGTGCAATACAATGTTTCATTCATTCTCAGAGGAAGGTCATGATTTACCAATGTCCTTACAGTACAAGTCGCTGTTAGGCATCCTTTTTGTACTAGCAATCATTTACTTTATTCATCTCTATATCTGGGTAAAGTGGGGTAATATGTGTAAAGTAAACCAAATTTCAAAAAGTGAATTTAAATTTAGATGGCCAGATGTACCAAATGATAGTTGTTTTTTTTTCTCCTCTGAAACAAAATTGATTCTCCTCAGATAAACTGATAGACTTAACCCAAATTTCATATTTTTGGCTATAAATCTTGTTTTTCGCACCTAAATAATACAATATGATACTGTTTAGAGGCGATGAGTCACAACAAGAAAATGTTTCATGGTGGTTACGGATTTTATTTCATTGCAACAACATGACACTTAGGCAATCTGGCTGCTAAATGGTGATAGTAGTTCAACCTTACAGATAAAATTATACTCAAATCAAGATCTTCAGTAAAACAATTTAATCCAAACCAAGTTTTATCATTTAGGCTGAAATGATACCAGAGTGAGGCAACTGACATTGTTACTTGTAATCTTATCTATTTTTGTTTATTTACATTTTGATTTTTGTGTAAATAGGACACAATTTCCTGGCTGGCTCTCTCTTCTTCATCAATTTTTCTTCGTAGTCTCTGAAAAAAAAATTAATAAAATATAATTATAATTATGGCAATATCAATGATCAATGATTTAATAAACAAGGCTCATTTATACTTTTAAGAATTGATTTTAGAAAATAAAATAATTAAGGTTTGTAATAAGTAATTCTCAATATAAAATGGCAGTGTGGTACACCCGGGTTTAGAATTTTACTCACATCTGCCTCTTCCTTCATGTCCTTTTCTGTGATAAAGCAACGTCTTTGGGTCTGGGCCACAGCTACTTCTGCACATTTTTTGATGTACTTGCCCTCCATATTGGATTTAGCTTTCATTTCCTAAAGAAAAAAACAGAAAGAAATAAGAAAAAAGAAAAATGTCAGTCTTTAGAAATTGATAAATAAGAATAACCTTGTTTCTGTTTCATCATTGAATTCAATTTTTTCAAAAAGTTAAAACAACTTGCACTAAAATGTGTTATTTTCCATATCCACTATTGAAACTAGATGGAAATATCATGGCTGAGAACGGAATTATCACTGGTATAATCTAAGTTCAGGGTTTGGTATTTGGTGATTAACCAACTTGTGTTCAGGAAGCGTCTACCACAATGGCAATAGGGAAGAAAAGTTGTGACGTCGTACCGTCTATTTTTCCAGTTCCAAAATCATTGGAAGTGTGTTTGTAACCAGTTCTTCGGAGGCATAATAATGAATAGGTTACATATTGAATCATAATGTGGCTTAACCATTTTAGTAACAGGATGAATAGGCAGAATCTAAGGATTACGAGATGTAAAAGAGTGAGGATGGATGATCTTTATTGACGACCAGCATATGTTTAGACTAGAAACTAAGATGCCATCACTCTGAAACCAGAAGATCATTTACACACGGCATGTATTCAGTTCTCTGGAAGAGTGGTTTTACATTTCCAATGAGATGGGAACCAGTTTGTTGACATCACACTTTTGCTACCTATTGGTTCGATTAACTAAGAGAAACCCATTAGTTGGCTTCCAAAAAATAAGGTATGGAATTGTATAGGCTGATGGAAGTCAGCATAATATTATCACTATCTTTTTTTTAAAATGAAACGCGTAAAAATAACATGCTCATATATATAGAAAATTCCCTTGTTATCACAATGTTCATTGTATTTCAAAATGATTCAGCTATCCCCAAAACAGGCCCTGCAAAAGACAAAACAAAATCTCCAATTTATACAGCACAAAACACATCTTAGATACCATTTTTTTTGTTCAAGCACTCTTACACCGTCTATTACTGCAAGTAGTTAAATGCTCATTTAACATTTGTTACAGGTGGAGTAATTTGTGTGAAGTGCCTGGATTCAGCAGAGAGGCCAAACTTATCAAAATTGACAATTATCATTCACTGATCACATTGAATCTCACTAGGCTTTGTAACACAATGAAACATTATATCTATTCAGTCATAAATACCAATAAGATGATGGATATATAATTTTTACAAGATAAAAATATCATAAAAATTCACATAACGATCAAGGCTTTACCTGGAGTTGATCTTTGAGATGTGAGATCATTTCTAGACGTTGCTGGACTTGAATCTCCTTTTCCTTCTTTACGTCCACCAACTGCCTTTGAAGTTCTCTCACTCTCTTCCGGCCATCTTCTTCTCTGTGATGCAGAAATTTTAATTTTTTTTAATCACCTGAAAAGACCCTGAGTTGAACATTTCCCATTTTAAAAACCTATGCAAAACCAGGCATTTAATGAATATTAATCGAGGGATCTCATTGGTCAAAGCTGAAGGACAATCTATTTTGGCACCATTTTATTATAAAAACTACTGCAATGGTATCGGTGATGATGATGATGATGATGATGATGATGATGATGATGATGATGAGTATCATGATAAATTTATATGGTGTGCAATTGGTCATTGTTTCCATGATGCGAAGATAACGGCGGGGGGGGGGGGGGGGGGGGGGGGGGGGGGGGGGGAGAGAGAGAGATACAGTGTTGCCCAAATGTCTATTTTTAAGGAAAACTCATCAAGACAAGACAGGATACATCTAGCAGCATTGCTCTGTCAGCAGATTGGAAGCAGCTTTGAAAGCTTCCATTGTTTTGATGAAGATTTTAATGAGACATCTCCCCCCCCCCCCCCCCCCCCCCCCCCCCCCCCCCCCCCCCCCCCCCCCCCCCCCCCCCCTTCCTCCCGGCTGGAAGTGAAGTGTAGATATCCATGTTCCGGTTATGCAAGTGTTTTTTTAGTTTTTTTGTATTATTTAAGTAACTTGTCCCTGCAAAATTATTTTTCAAAGTTTCAAAGCAATTTTTCATTTAACCCCTATTACTATCACAGTAATACTGCTTTTGTAATTTCTACAATGATAAAATATCTAGTAGAGAATTAATCTTTTTTTTTTTTTTAAATAGCGATAACAGCAATGCGAAACAGACTTCACTGTAGCCCCGGTCACATCACTCTTCCTGCTCTCTATCTCTACTAGCTTTAAAATAAAATTCAAATCCATCTGTCAAGATTTAAACTGACATATCATATGCAACTTTTCTTTACACATACTTCTGAATTGTACTTTGAAGTGAAGCTTTCCGTTGTTTCTGAGAGTTGACACAATCCAATAAGACTTGGAAGCTGCAATTCTGAACTAGTTCTGTCATCGTTTCACCCATCAAGTTTTCAACAAAGGTCCTGCAAAGAAAATAATAAATAAATAATAAAAATAACAAACAGATCTATTGTAAAAAATTGTATTTTCCTATTTACAAAAAAAGGACTGGATTGAAATGGGTATGATGGTGGCTTAGACTTGGAGGGTTCTAATAGCTCTATTAGAAATAAGTATGAACAATCATATAGTATTCTTTCAGGGAGGCATCATGTTCGAGGTGTTTCCCCTGGAAGCTACTTAAAATCAAATTCCTATCCAAACAGTACAAGTCACTTGTTAGGTAACATTTTTGTTCTGGCAACCTTCAATAGTCATTGCCCTTTTGTCGAGGCAAACAATGTATCCATGTATGTGAATTACCTTATCCACAGAAGCAATGCCAGGCATTTGAAAGCAAGGCCGCCACCTCATGACTAAACAGACTTTATATTGCTTGCCTTTGTTACAAGACAAGAGACTAAATCACCAACATCGCTGTAGTATACAGTACTTACAAACAAATTAACCAATTATTCGGATGCAAGAAGAAACCCTTCTGTCCAACCATCAGTGATTGTGAGCTGGGTCTGTTAGATCTGATGTAAAGTACTTTGCAATAGATTACATCCTACCCAAACAGTAGCAAGCAATTTATGCTAATTGATATTGGACAAGAAGGTGAGAAGAGAACTACGTCTGTTAACCAGTGTTTAAGGTTCTAATAAAACAGCGCTTTGTTGTGTTAACTATCATCTCCCGATCCACATCACACTTTATTATACATTTGCATCACTGATGCCAATTAGCACCTTCTAACTTGATTTCACATCACAACAACCAATAACTTTAATTTATGATAATACAAATTGAGCAAATTTTGTATGCATGTGCATGGGGGGGGGGGGGGGGGGGGGGGGAGTGTGAGTGTTTTAATTCTTCTACTCTCTTGGCCATTGATTTTTTTCTTTCTTTGTTAATTAAAAAAGTAAGAATAGAGAAGCTATAGAAAAAATTGCTAGTTATGTACTATAGAGGAAGCAAGTATTTAAATATGAAGTGTAGTGTGTTTTCTCACCTATCTTCTTGTATCTTGACAATGTTGTCACCCGACAAAGGATTCTGTCGCAATGTACGACCAAAGACATGGGTGGAGTTTTTCAAATCACCTCCAGTACTGAGGACTTCTTTCTCAGCTGCTAATAGCTTGTCGGGGTTTTTGGTAGTCCTCATCATCTCCATCTTCTTACCCAGCACAGATTGGTATTTGTTCTCTAATTGGACTTGCCTGTCCACTAACTGAGTAAGTTCTCCACGAACAATCTGAAAAGCAGATAAAGGCTTTTAATAAGAATAAGTTTAAAGTTTATTTTGACATCCATCTAAACACTTTCTAGTTAATTAAAAAGCAAACCTGCTGTCAAAGTGAGATCGGGATATCTCAGTTGCTAGAGAAATCATCTCACAAGCAAAGGAACAATTTTTTTTTACCCCTCCATCCATCAACAATGATCTGAAAGCTGAGTCTGATAAATCTGGCAAAAAGTACATTGCTCTAGACAAGTCTTTCATCCATAGTGTAGCAGAAGCAAGCAATGGTTTCTGTCTTTTTGTTAAACAAGGACAAAAATTTAGCGTCACAAGTCTTATAGTTCTGAAGGACCACTTTTTTGTTTGTTTTGTGTATGAGGTTTTTTTTAAACTTCTGTTTAAAACTTCACCTGGGACAGAATCATTTAAATTCTGAGGTGACTAGAAACATTTTCAGATTCTGCACTACGATTAGACCAGTGAACTTATCCACAGACCAACAAGATATGAAGTGAATAGAAAAGTGCCAGAAGACAATAGAGAATGAAAATTTTTCGCGGCGGTGGTGGGGTTTTGAACCTGCGACCTTATTGGTACGACAACTCCGCCTGGCAGGTGAGAGCGTGGCTCTACCGTGTGAGCTATCGACGAACACAAAAATATTCGTTTCAAACTCAAAGTCATTACTAGATCCCTCTCTCACCCACTTCTTGAGACCGCCGATTCGTTCGTACACCACCATCGCGAATAATTTTGACCAGCAGTTAAGCTTAATAGCCAATATTCTCAACACAAACATATAACATAGAAACGATTGAGACATTGAGTATGCTCCGGTGTATGGGGTGAATTTTTAATTCAGAAAAGTGAGTGGAGCAGGCACTTATGTTGGTAACAACAAGATATGAAGTGAATAGAAAAGTGCCAGAAGACAATAGAGAATGAAAATTTTTCGCGGCGGTGGTGGGGTTTTGAACCTGCGACCTTATTGGTACGACAACTCCGCCTGGCAGGTGAGAGCGTGGCTCTACCGTGTGAGCTATCGACGAACACAAAAATATTCGTTTCAAACTCAAAGTCATTACTAGATCCCTCTCTCACCCTTCTTGAGACCGCCGATTCGTTCGTACACACCATCGCGAATAATTTTGACCAGCAGTTAAGCTTAATAGCCAATATTCTCAACACAAACATATACATAGAAACGATGAGACATTGAGTATGCTCCGGTGTATGGGGTGAATTTTTAATTCAGAAAAGTGAGTGGAGCAGGCACTTATGTTGGTAACAACAAGATATGAAGTGAATAGAAAAGTGCCAGAAGACAATAGAGAATGAAAATTTTTCGCGGCGGTGGTGGGGTTTTGAACCTGCGACCTTATTGGTACGACAACTCCGCCTGGCAGGTGAGAGCGTGGCTCTACCGTGTGAGCTATCGACGAACACAAAAATATTCGTTTCAAACTCAAAGTCATTACTAGATCCCTCTCTCACCACTTCTTGAGACCGCCGATTCGTTCGTACACCACCATCGCGAATAATTTTGACCAGCAGTTAAGCTTAATAGCCAATATTCTCAACACAAACATATAACATAGAAACGATTGAGACATTGAGTATGCTCCGGTGTATGGGGTGAATTTTTAATTCAGAAAGTGAGTGGAGCAGGCACTTATGTTGGTAACAACAAGATATGAAGTGAATAGAAAAGTGCCAGAAGACAATAGAGAATGAAAATTTTTCGCGGCGGTGGTGGGGTTTTGAACCTGCGACCTTATTGGTACGACAACTCCGCCTGGCAGGTGAGAGCGTGGCTCTACCGTGTGAGCTATCGACGAACACAAAAATATTCGTTTCAAACTCAAAGTCATTACTAGATCCCTCTCTCACCCACTTCTTGAGACCGCCGATTCGTTCGTACACCACCATCGCGAATATTTTGACCAGCAGTTAAGCTTAATAGCCAATATTCTCAACACAAACATATAACATAGAAACGATTGAGACATTGAGTATGCTCCGGTGTATGGGGTGAATTTTTAATTCAGAAAAGTGAGTGGAGCAGGCACTTATGTTGGTAACAACAAGATATGAAGTGAATAGAAAAGTGCCAGAAGACAATAGAGAATGAAAATTTTTCGCGGCGGTGGTGGGGTTTTGAACCTGCGACCTTATTGGTACGACAACTCCGCCTGGCAGGTGAGAGCGTGGCTCTACCGTGTGAGCTATCAACGAACACAAAAATATTCGTTTCAAACTCAAAGTCATTACTAGATCCCTCTCTCACCCCCTTCTTGAGACCGCCGATTCGTTCGTACACCACCATCGCGAATAATTTTGACCAGCAGTTAAGCTTAATAGCCAATATTCTCAACACAAACATATAACATAGAAACGATTGAGACATTGAGTATGCTCCGGTGTATGGGGTGAATTTTTAATTCAGAAAAGTGAGTGGAGCAGGCACTTATGTTGGTAACAACAAGATATGAAGTGAATAGAAAAGTGCCAGAAGACAATAGAGAATGAAAATTTTTCGCGGCGGTGGTGGGTTTTGAACCTGCGACCTTATTGGTACGACAACTCCGCCTGGCAGGTGAGAGCGTGGCTCTACCGTGTGAGCTATCGACGAACACAAAATATTCGTTTCAAACTCAAAGTCATTACTAGATCCCTCTCTCACCCACTTCTTGAGACCGCCGATTCGTTCGTACACCACCATCGCGAATATTTTGACCAGCAGTTAAGCTTAATAGCCAATATTCTCAACACAAACATATAACATAGAAACGATTGAGACATTGAGTATGCTCCGGTGTATGGGGTGAATTTTTAATTCAGAAAAGTGAGTGGAGCAGGCACTTATGTTGGTAACAACAAGATATGAAGTGAATAGAAAAGTGCCAGAAGACAATAGAGAATGAAAATTTTTCGCGGCGGTGGTGGGGTTTTGAACCTGCGACCTTATTGGTACGACAACTCCGCCTGGCAGGTGAGAGCGTGGCTCTACCGTGTGAGCTATCGACGAACACAAAAATATTCGTTTCAAACTCAAAGTCATTACTAGATCCCTCTCACCCACTTCTTGAGACCGCCGATTCGTTCGTACACCACCATCGCGAATAATTTTGACCAGCAGTTAAGCTTAATAGCCAATATTCTCAACACAAACATATAACATAGAAACGATGAGACATTGAGTATGCTCCGGTGTATGGGGTGAATTTTAATTCAGAAAAGTGAGTGGAGCAGGCACTTATGTTGGTAACAACAAGATATGAAGTGAATAGAAAAGTGCCAGAAGACAATAGAGAATGAAAATTTTTCGCGGCGGTGTGGGGTTTTGAACCTGCGACCTTATTGGTACGACAACTCGCCTGGCAGGTGAGAGCGTGGCTTACCGTGTGAGCTATCGACGAACACAAAATATTCGTTTCAAACTCAAAGTCATTACTAGATCCCTCTCTCACCACTTCTTGAGACCGCCGATTCGTTCGTACACCACCATCGCGAATAATTTTGACCAGCAGTTAGCTTAATAGCCAATATTCTCAAAACAACATAACTAGAAACGATTGAGACATTTGATTGCTCGTGTATGGGTGAATTTTTAATTCAGATAGTGAGTGGTAGCAGGCACTTATGTTGGTAACAACAGATTTGAATGAATAGAAAAGTGCCAGAGACATGAGAATGAAATTTTCGCGGTCGGTGGTGGAGTTTTGAATGCGACTTATTGGTACGAAACTCGCCTGGAGTGAGAGCGTGGCTTACCGTGTGGAGCATCGTACGAACACAAAATATTCGTTCAAACTCAAAGTGTATTACTAGATCCTCTATCACCACTTCTTGAGGACGCCGATTGTTCGATTTTGCGTCAAGCCCGTAAGCATCTCACCATCGCGAATAACCGCAGGCGGAGTTGTCGTACCAATAAGGTCGCAGGTTCAAAACCTCCACCACCGCCGCGAAAAATTTCATTCTCTATTGTCTTCTGGCACTTTTTCATTCACTTACTATCTTGTTGTTACCAACATAAGTGCTGCTCCACTCACTTTTCTGATTAAAAATTCACCCCATACACCGGAGCATACTCAATGTCTCAATCGTTTCTATGTTATATGTTTGTGTTGAGAATATTGGCTATTAAGCTTAACTGCTGGTCAAAATTATTCGCGATGGTGGTGTACGAACGAATCGGCGGTCTCAAGAAGTGGGGTGAGAGAGGGATCTAGTAATGACTTTGAGTTTGAAACGAATATTTTTGTGTTCGTCGATAGCTCACACGGTAGAGCCACGCTCTCACCTGCCAGGCGGAGTTGTCGTACCAATAAGGTCGCAGGTTCAAAACCCCACCACCGCCGCGAAAAATTTCATTCTCTATTGTCTTCTGGCACTTTTCTATTCACTTCATATCTTGTTGTTACCAACATAAGTGCCTGCTCCACTCACTTTTCTGAATTAAAAATTCACCCCATACACCGGAGCATACTCAATGTCTCAATCGTTTCTATGTTATATGTTTGTGTTGAGAATATTGGCTATTAAGCTTAACTGCTGGTCAAAATTATTCGCGATGGTGGTGTACGAACGAATCGGCGGTCTCAAGAAGTGGGTGAGAGAGGGATCTAGTAATGACTTTGAGTTTGAAACGAATATTTTTGTGTTCGTCGATAGCTCACACGGTAGAGCCACGCTCTCACCTGCCAGGCGGAGTTGTCGTACCAATAAGGTCGCAGGTTCAAAACCCCACCACCGCCGCGAAAAATTTTCATTCTCTATTGTCTTCTGGCACTTTTCTATTCACTTCATATCTTGTTGTTACCAACATAAGTGCCTGCTCCACTCACTTTTCTGAATTAAAAATTCACCCCATACACCGGAGCATACTCAATGTCTCAATCGTTTCTATGTTATATGTTTGTGTTGAGAATATTGGCTATTAAGCTTAACTGCTGGTCAAAATTATTCGCGATGGTGGTGTACGAACGAATCGGCGGTCTCAAGAAGTGGGTGAGAGAGGGATCTAGTAATGACTTTGAGTTTGAAACGAATATTTTTGTGTTCGTCGATAGCTCACACGGTAGAGCCACGCTCTCACCTGCCAGGCGGAGTTGTCGTACCAATAAGGTCGCAGGTTCAAAACCCCACCACCGCCGCGAAAAATTTTCATTCTCTATTGTCTTCTGGCACTTTTCTATTCACTTCATATCTTGTTGTTACCAACATAAGTGCCTGCTCCACTCACTTTTCTGAATTAAAAATTCACCCCATACACCGGAGCATACTCAATGTCTCAATCGTTTCTATGTTATATGTTTGTGTTGAGAATATTGGCTATTAAGCTTAACTGCTGGTCAAAATTATTCGCGATGGTGGTGTACGAACGAATCGGCGGTCTCAAGAAGTGGGTGAGAGAGGGATCTAGTAATGACTTTGAGTTTGAAACGAATATTTTTGTGTTCGTCGATAGCTCACACGGTAGAGCCACGCTCTCACCTGCCAGGCGGAGTTGTCGTACCAATAAGGTCGCAGGTTCAAAACCCCACCACCGCCGCGAAAAATTTTCATTCTCTATTGTCTTCTGGCACTTTTCTATTCACTTCATATCTTGTTGTTACCAACATAAGTGCCTGCTCCACTCACTTTTCTGAATTAAAAATTCACCCCATACACCGGAGCATACTCAATGTCTCAATCGTTTCTATGTTATATGTTTGTGTTGAGAATATTGGCTATTAAGCTTAACTGCTGGTCAAAATTATTCGCGATGGTGGTGTACGAACGAATCGGCGGTCTCAAGAAGTGGGTGAGAGAGGGATCTAGTAATGACTTTGAGTTTGAAACGAATATTTTTGTGTTCGTCGATAGCTCACACGGTAGAGCCACGCTCTCACCTGCCAGGCGGAGTTGTCGTACCAATAAGGTCGCAGGTTCAAAACCCCACCACCGCCGCGAAAAATTTTCATTCTCTATTGTCTTCTGGCACTTTTCTATTCACTTCATATCTTGTTGTTACCAACATAAGTGCCTGCTCCACTCACTTTTCTGAATTAAAAATTCACCCCATACACGGAGCATACTCAATGTCTCAATCGTTTCTATGTTATATGTTTGTGTTGAGAATATTGGCTATTAAGCTTAACTGCTGGTCAAAATTATTCGCGATGGTGGTGTACGAACGAATCGGCGGTCTCAAGAAGTGGGTGAGAGAGGGATCTAGTAATGACTTTGAGTTTGAAACGAATATTTTTGTGTTCGTCGATAGCTCACACGGTAGAGCCACGCTCTCACTGCCAGGCGGAGTTGTCGTACCAATAAGGTCGCAGGTTCAAAACCCCACCACCGCCGCGAAAAATTTTCATTCTCTATTGTCTTCTGGCACTTTTCTATTCACTTCATATCTTGTTGTTACCAACATAAGTGCCTGCTCCACTCACTTTTCTGAATTAAATATCCACAGACCAGTGACTTTCCACTACATCAGCAATTCAATCATTCAGCAAAAGGAAATTGTTAAGAGTTTGAGCCTGAAAACTAAACACGACAATAGGCGGAAAACCTATTCAGGTCTAACTCATTACAGGTCAATCACCAAGTGACAAGCAAATCTCATCTCACCAAATCAAGTCACATTGAGCATGGCTGTGACCAGATAGGTAACGATGAAAGCATATGCTGGCACAAGCATTTTGTATTTTGGTAGCACATATTGTATTCATTGCCCTTCTCAAATTGTGTATATATATACAATAGCTGGCTATATGAAGTGATGGTTACTATAAAAACACAAATTAAAAAGGGCACTAATATATGGCCCATACAGAATTAAATGAAAATTAAACTTCAGGTGGCAAATTTTGATAATTAATTAAACATTTTGAAGGGCAGTAAGCTTTGTAAAATGCGGGAAATGTGCTTTTTATATATCAAATACTGCATTGACTTTATGATCCTTTGTCATGCTCAATTTGTTTCATTGATAATTTTTTTTGATGGTGAAAATATCTAAACTTGTCCAATAACTTAGATTTTCTAGTGCCTTTTTACTGACAATAAATCATTATTATTCAACCTTAAACTTGAAACTTGTAGCATGCATCTCCTTTAGTTTTTTAATCAGATAATCCTACAGTAATTAAAAAAAAACACATATAGACTGTTTATTGGTTTTGTTTTAATTTGGTCATCAGACTTGTAGTTTTGGTATGAGGTATGAGTAATGATGTTTTTATGAATATTAAGATGTAATATCTTGAGAGTTTTGACTTTGCTGTACTGCTGTATTTTTGGCAGACAGTGTGGTAGTCTTGCAATGGTCAGACACTCTGTGTATAGTTGTAATTATAGTTAAGACGAATATTGTGTTGTTTGGAATCAATAGTAGAACAAATAATATTGTGAAGTGGGAGAGAGAGAGAGAGAGAGAGAGAGAGAGAGAGAGAGAGAGAGAGAGAGAGAGAGAGAGAGAGAGAGAGAGAGAGAGAGAGAGAGAGAAAGAAAAAGTTCTTATTTTGCACTAGAGTTGTTTTCTCAAAGCACATTATTTAGGGTCGAATTGGGTCCTTACGAGGAAGGGTGTCACTGCATGGTGTACCGCAAGACACACATCGGGAGATAGCGAAATTAAACCATAAGCCGCATAAAAAACAAGGAATATGAAACCATCATACTATAAGATTATATACCAAATTTATTAATAACGTCTGTTTCATCACTGTTATCTACATATAAAGAGACTTGATAAGAATGACTCACCTCAATAGCATCTGGCCTTGGTTCAAAAGACACTGGCATGATTCTGCCCAGTGTAATGAGTTGGTCGACACAGTCCTCCATGACAGTTGCCACGTGAATGGCATCAATGCCACTTAGCATTGGGGGCGTGGTTTGACTCATCTGTGGAGTTTTCAATTTCCTTATATAAACACATGGTGGAGAACATAGCTAAATAAATGGGAAAAAAATATCTGAAAAGAACGTTGTGACATAGAACCATATAAATGAGAGTTGTATTATCTAAAATTTCTATATGATCAGAAATGTTTTCTTACTCATTCGTGTAATGATTAATTGGTGATAGATCATATTGTTTTTAATTCATATCAAAAGCATTTAAAGGATATCTCTAATCCTAATTGTGATCCTGCGAGTCCAAGATTGTAACACTCCTCGAATGATAGCTGTGTTAGTGTGCTCTGCTCTTTTATGATAATTCCCCTGGATATACACATTTCTTTTTAATGGATTTTACATTGGTGTTATTGTGAATATTCTGTGCGCATCCTGGTGTATATGTTTGATGATCCATTTTTATCAAATAACTTTTAAGAAATTCAAGAATGTTTAATGAGAACATGTCACTTTTATCGATCTCACATATATCTTACCACCTCGCCATTACCAATAGAGTTTTAATCAACGGACACTATTTATAGTGCCACCAAACCTATTTATATAAAGCATGAGGCAATTGCGGAGGAAAAATAAACAAGGGATAATACAAACAATAATCGGACACTAACCAACTGTTCACTCATGATGCACACACCCGCCAGCTACAATGACACAAGTTCAGCTTGTCACTGACAAAACACATGATCACAATAACACAAAATTTATTTATACAAGAGTCCTCAAAATGTCAAATGAGCTGCCGCCAATTACTCCGATAAATAGCGACCAGTGCCAGAAATACGTTACAATAAATAAACCTTTTTCAGCAATATTTACGAATGGCAAAAATTGTAGTAATCACAACGATATTGACACCAACACCAGCAAGAGAAAACACAAGAATAACAACAGCTGCACCAACGATGATGAAAATGACATTTCTGTGCCTATTCAAATTTCAGATCAACAAAAGCAAAACACCTCTCCATTACGACAGCCTCAATATCAACAACCACTGAACCTTCAGTCAAAACAAATAAAAAGGACTGAAAATAAAAATACTATTAGAAATACAAACAGAAACTGTCAAAGTCTAATAAGTTTTGACAAGAGACTAAAACTTGAACAAATTACAGAAACTTACAAACCAGATATTATAACTGCAACCAAAACACATTTAAATGAAAATATCAATAGCAATATAATCTTTAACAATAGTTACCTTGGTCCACCACCATACAGGAAAGATCAATCACTTAACCAGGGAGGTGTATTTATTGCTATAAAAAAAAGACATCCTGTTTGCTGCAGAAGAAGCAGATACAAATTGCGAAATTGTATGGTCGAAAGTTTATCTAAACAAGGTCACCGTGTAAGGGCAGCTTTTATCGTCAACCTTCATTTGGAATAGAAACATTAAAATTACTTCACAAATCCCTTGCAACAATTTACAAATCGATGAGAAACAACCCACATATCATTCTCTGTGGTGATTTTAACTTGCCAGACATAAATTGGGAAGAACATACGATAAGACAAAACCCGCAATATACAAAGGAATTAAATGAAGTAATGTTAGAGTTCAACCTCATAGAGGTAGTCAATGAACCTACAAGAAAATCTAACACACTTGACCTAGTGCTAACAACATTCCCCTACCTCATACAATCAGTCTCTACAGTTCTGAGCATGAGTGATCACCATGATTATCTCTATTATTATTGTTCTGGGAGACTTTTGTTGGATTTTGGCTTTCAAAGCATGCAACAATGACGTTAATAGAAATCGGGAACATTTATCAACACTCTTAAATGAACTTAATGAACAAATACATTCCCTCAAAATTAATCAGTTGAAAACCTCAATTGCCATGGATCACACAGAAAATTAAATGATTAATAAGTCAAAAACACAGGTGCTACAACAAAGCAAAACTATACAACAACGACCATGATTAGAATAAATACCAGACAGTGTGGCTCAGCGGTATGGTCTTTACTATGTACCTGAAAGGTATTAAGTTCAACTACCTGTCGCACTGTGTGGCCTTGAGCAAGTCATCTAGCCTTAGCTCACTTTGCGGCGCTGCATTGAGGCTGACGCCTAGATTATTCCAATCTTCCCTTGGAATAGATCCTAAATAAAAATTTCCCCTTAAGGATGAATAAAAGGAATTTATTTTTTTATTTATCCTCCAAAAGAATATACACAAAGAGCTAAGAAACGAATAACAAAATTATGTCAATAACATGCTTGACCTTGATCAGAGAGGGAAGAATAATGGGGCTATCCCAAATCGTTTCTGGGAATATATACGAACAAAATGGAAAGACATGGGAGGCATTTCTGTATTACAAAGGTCTGGCGGATCAGAGGCAACAGACACCATTGAAAAATGCAATATACTAAATAAGCAATACCAAAGTGTCTTTACCATAGAAGATGAAACATTGCCATGCATGGAGAATATCAACATACCCAATATGCCAATATAACAATCAAAGTACTAAACAACTAAACACGAATCCTGAAAGAATGTGACAATGAAATACCTCTATACCTTTGCATCCTATTCCAGCAATCTCTCGACAAAGGACAAGTCCCAAATGATTGGAAACATGCTAAGATTACTGCAATTCACCAAAAAAGGCAAATGAGACATAGCCTCAAATTATAGGTCCGTTTCACTCACATCGGTTACTTGCAACGTACTTGAGCATATTCTATTTCACAGCATTATGGATCATTTTGACCATCATCAAATATTAGTTGACTACCAACATGGTTTTGGAAGGGTAGATAATGTGAGACCCAACTCATCAATTCACTTGAACAAATTATAACAAAAGTGTTAGATGAAAGGAAACAAACAGCTTTAATAGTACTTGACTTTTCAAAAGCCTTCGATACTGTACCTCACAAATGGCTTCTTCATAAATTAGAATACTATGGAATACATAACAGATCCCAACTAGGACATAATCGATGTGTGATCGGACACATGACGTGGTGCTTGATGGAAAAATAGGTGAAAAATGCAGAGTGCTAGAGGTAGAACAAGATCACTGGGAGGATTAAATGACTGGAGTGAAATGATTAGTGTGATAGATAACATTTATTTGTATAATATTTGCGGTGATGGACATAGTGTGCCTTTTGCATCTAATGGACTTGAACTTGAACTTGAGATTCCAGATGATAAAGAAAGATGTTTTGATTGTTGAATTGAATGAAGTTGAGTCAGTTTACCACAAACCTCGTAAATGAATGTTGACAGTACTTATTCTAGTACCTCAATGTGCGGTTTAAACACTTTAAAAGTATATGAAGAGCTCAAATAAGCATTCAATTATTTACCTTTATTTATTCCTAGGTCATTTGAGTTAAATTTCGATATTAAAACGAAACCGATCTCAAAGCACGACCATTGTTCCGTCGCACTATGTTTACCTTCGTTACCGTGATCGGGTTCTTCCCTCGATAAACTACTTCCGGATCCGTCGACCTGCCTTTTTGTTACATCCGGTTCTCGAAATAGGTTTGTTTTGCTTTTACATACCCGATTAAAAATAATTATTTATTGTTTCATCTCTAAATTTTACCAAAAGAAAATAATGGAGGAAATATGTCAAAGCTGGAATTACTGCTTGGTGGATTAATGAGGTTGGATGTCCGAGTGTTGAATTAATATATCTGGATAACTACGTAAGGTCCATTCAATGGACAAACCAAAAGTAGGAATAGAGAACGACTCTCTAACTCTAATCATCATTTTCTCTTTTATTCCAGAGAAGAAATGGCAGATACGCAAACAGCAGAGGTTGCTAAAGGGCCCGGCCGTAGGAAAGGAAGGTATGTTCTATTTGACTTCGGATAATACCAAACTGCCACGTCCTAATCGATAACTTTCCGTACTGAGCCTCTCTCATACTCCTTGCTCCTCACCAGTCACCACACCAGTCAAACGCTGTGATTATCCCCAGACACAGGATAACCAAAATTCGTTATCCCCAGACATATATTTGAAACTCCGCTCCTTACTTTAAACAATTATCCACATTCCAGAATATAGGCACTTTAATTAGGCAGTTTTAGGCACTTCGATAACGGCCACTCGGCAGCTCCCGATAAGTCCACTGAAAGGTGAAACGCGTTTTTGGCGACGTTTTTATTCTCTCCTTTTGTTTTTGTTCATTATGGCGCCGTTTTTTAATGTATCTGGCCACTTTTGGTATCATTTTTTTTGCGCAGGATTCAAACTTTTTAATGATGTGCTTCATTTTCGTTTCTGACCATATTTGATGAAGTGGCGGCGTTGTAAAAAAGGGTAAGTTTTTAACTCTTTGTAACTTTTTAAATCCTGAACACATTTTAATTATACTTAAGACATTAGTAGATCAATCATTAATTTGTATTTGTGCCAAATTTTATTGAGATTGATGCACTCGCTCAATGTTTTTTAACTGTTGATATTACCCTTGCTTTTTTTTATACCACTGATTTGCCCCGCGGCCATTACTCGGAATCGGCCTCATGGCATGCTTTCGGTTGCTAATGGTAAATCGGCTATTAAACGTCAGATTGTAGGCTAAAAATGTTGTTCCTCGTATTTTACAGTCTATTAAGCTTATTATAACAAGCTTAAAATGCAAGGTTAGGCTTTATTTTTTTTTTTTAAATTGATTTTTAGGGCTCTTACTTTCTCGGGTCAGGGCACCCTTTCATTTTTAACTTTGATCGATAATTTGGGAAACTTTCTACAATCTCATATTTTCTTTATTAATGTGTACATTCCTAAAATATTAATATGACATGTATATTATACATTAGTATTTATGTATGCAAAATTTCAATGAGATTGATGAACTCGCACATTGTTATTTATTAGAAAGAATGAACACTTTCGCTAGTTATCGATAATAGGCATTGCGGTAGCTTCCCGTTGCTAGCGAGAAGTAGAAGTGAACCGTCTTTGCTGAAATAAGAGCTTATTCAAATAACTCTTCATTCACACGTTTCCAGTGATTTATTTTGTGTTGTTATCAACTTCTCTTTAATCTTTTGAGTATTTATGCTTTTGAGTATTTTCATATTGAGTTAGGACTGAGGTAGTTAGTGTTAGGCTTCACTTTCACTTCAGAGTTAGAATTTATTTGTGATGGAAATTTGAGATTGCTTATCTGCACTAATATTGATAGAATTAGAATATAACCTTTGGTTTGGAATATATTTTATGAAGCTTTGAGTGTTCATTTCATAATGGGAGATTTGAAGCTTATGTTTGTATTTCTGCCTTTCATTGATATTTCATTCATTATCCCATACCAAGTGATACTCTTTATTTTATGTCAATGACATGTCTAAATTAAATAGTTGTATTTTATATTGACATGTATTCTCATTTAGCTGGGCTGATATTTTCTTGTTCTTATTCTCCTCTTATAATATCTAGGTCACTCATCAACAATGGAGGCCACAATATTCGAAAATTTTTTGGAACTTAGTGAATACATAAATCTTACTTATAATGTGACTCCAGCTACACATATAATACACAATGGACACATTATAAAATATATGTTGGACAATCCAAAAAATTTAAAACAATGTGCAGAGATGTTCAAGAATATCATAGACAATTCAGAACTTTACACATCTCGGCCAATTAGTCTTAAATTACTCAAAGCCTCTGTGGAGCGTATAATGAAAAAATTTAATTTTTTATCAAAGAATATTAAGAGAGACAGTACCCGCCTAACAGAATACATAGATAATGTGCTGAACGTAGGGAAACCGATCATCCCATCTGAATCAGTTGTGAGTTCAGCTGTTGCCTCGCTTGAAGCAGTGTTTAAGCCCAACAATTCATCCCCCACCTCTACCTCTCAAATGCATCCTACATTGTCCAGTATAACAAAGATCCATGACATATCATCCTTAGAAAAATCAGCTTTGCATTCCCAGTCTACCGATTCCCCATCGAACTCAACTTTCACTCTTGAAACTCCCACGATTATTGCTCCTCAGACACATTCCAACATATTAGTCACACCACAAGTTCCATCACCATCTACCTCTCATCGCCCAGCTTCATTATTGCCTGAAGGCGTCCATGTTACAACAATCAACATTTCATCCCCTCAAAATCCAGAAACATCTCACAAGACTATCTCACCCCCTCGTAAGCGTCTTCGACTACACTGTACACAACAATGTAATGCTGTGCGTGATAGCTACAAGGCCAGTGTGATCTCTCTTAAAGAGAAGATAAATGTTTTAAAACGAGAGATCTTATCAATTAAATCTGACTTTGAAGTTAGAAAGGTTAATCAGTGGAGAAAGCGGCACTCCATTTCCATTACTGAATTGCGGTCCCGTGTAAGGTCGAAGGATTCTGAAATTTTAAAACTTCGTAGAGCTAATACTGTGTTAGTAAAAAAGATTGAAATTATTGAATGTGAATCAAAGGCCAAATTTATGGACAAAATAAAGACATTAAAGACAGAAGTAGAATTTTTAGAAAATGAGATTGTAAAAAAAGATGAGGCACTGGCAGAAATGAAATATTTGACCACACAGACAAATAACAATACCTACACCACAAAGGTACGGAAATGTATCTACACTTGCCTGGCGCATAATGTATCAGTTGATACTACCAGTACTATCCTGTCATATGTCCTGAAAACTTTAGGCCATACACCTGGACCACTGCCATCCTCATCAACAATTGCACAGATGGCGAGGGAAATGGGAGTGATAGCAGACATACAGGTTGCAGAGACCCTGTTACAAGCTAATGGGGCTACGCTTGGTTGGGATGCAACTTCCATTCGTGGTGAACATATCAACCAAATTCACTTCGCTACGAAAGAAACAACCCTAACTGCTTCTATTCAAGCTCTTCCTGGTGGCTGTGCTGAGGATTACGTCAAACATATAGAGGATACTCTGTCTGACCTGGAATCCTCATATGCGGCTTACATGAAGCTACTTCCAGAATCTGTTAGGAGTTTGATCTGTGGAACTATACTTTGTACACTGACTGACAGAATATCATCATAGACAATTCCGGGCAAACCGGGCATCAGTGACAATGTTACAGCAAAAATTCTCAAAGGAATTAGTAGAGCTACATAGTCACCTTCACCCCCTGGATGGAATTGCCAGAGAAGTCTGCAAATCACTTAAAAAGGCCAATGGGGATATAAGCAGTTCCCTATATGGAAATGATTGCAGGGCTGCAAATCTTCTACACAGCATTTCAAAGCTTAGGTGAGTATTTCTCTTGATACTAAGTCTTGTAGTGTGACTCAGCTTCAGGCCTGTAGGTCCCTGAATCGAATCAGCTGTGGGTGTTGCAAAGTTGAGTCCTTGGGAAAGCCTCTTTACTCACTTACAGTCACTGTACTCAGTGCAAATTGAATATCTAGCCTCACAAGCCTCATGCCAAGTTTTACCACTGGTTTTGGGGCCTCTCGTAAAGGTCTGTTAGCACCTTTGATGGTATTGTGCAATATAAATGCTCACATGTTTGTTGAGGGAGACAAACCATTATTACTATTGTTATTATTTTTATTATTATTATTATTATTATTATTATTATTGTTATTATTATTATTATTATTATTATTATTATTATTATTATCATTATTATTATTATTATTATTATTATTATTATTATTATCATTATTATTATTATTAATAATATTATCATTATCATTATTATTATTACTGCAATGAATTTTAAAAATTTATTCAAAGAATGTTGATTTCAGCATGACTTCACTTTAGTTACAATATATATATATTGTATCCGTCGATTGTTTGTATTAGTTGTTTCATAAGTTGTTTTTTTTTTATTCTTCTCTCCACAGGTACAAGGCTAAAGGAGACCCAGCTGGGTTTAAAGCTTGCTTAAAACACCATGGTCTCACAGGTGGAACATTCACTCGCTATGTAGGGAATAGACTCCATGTGCTATTTCACCTTGCTGGTATCGTTGTTCTTCATAGAGATGTTCTCATCAGTTATCTCAACAAGTTCTGTAGTGTAAAGACTATCCTCACCTCTGCTACTCTTGCTGACCTCCAAAATCCAATGATTTTAAGCCATCTCCAAGCTCTTGGATTGTGGGGGAAAATCGTCACTGGTCCCTGGATGGCTCTGTTTTATTCAGAGGAGGCTAAACGTGGTCATCTTGGGATGGTCCGTCATCTTGCTGCCTGTCGAGATGTTGTTGAGAAAATTGAAAGAAAACCTCACATTGCTCTCTCTCTTCAACGCGATGCATTTGGAAGGCCATTTCTGCATGACTCCGTCCTTGTTTGCCTTCAAGACCCTGCACATCTGGCTGAACAAAGCTTTATTCCAACAATAGCCACAATTGCTCGGGCTACAAGGGAGGTTATGGACCGCCAGCTAGGCAGATATCTGACAGGTCCTCTGTCAAAAGTATCAGGAGAACTGAGGAGATCAACGCTCTCTGCACCACTTCACAACATTTGGGCAGAGCGTGCTCTTGGTGCTCTGGATTCACAAGTCAGGAGGGCCCCCAATGCCGATTTAACCTTCCTTGATTCGAAGGTTAAAGTCAATGTTAACCACACCATGGGATGGCTTGACAAAAAAAGTGCAAAGGAGCAAGAAAATATCATTACCTTTGCCATTCATAGAGGAGCTCTCGTGAGAAAACAGGGGAAAGAGAGGAAGAAACTGAAGGAGGAAGTCCAGGCAAGACGACAAGGACAAAAAATTCAAAAGAGGGATATGTCCAATCGAAATAAGATGGCCAAAGATGTGGCCAACATACAATCATTGGACAATCCCTTGTTCGACGGTCTAACAGTTTCTGCACGGGAGAAAGTCGCCTTGATTCTTAACCTGGATCCTGTTTTAGTTGGAGTTTACCTTGAGCACACCTGGTCAGAAGAGAGAGAGGATGTGAGGTATATGGGACGTATCCTCAAAGTGTCTAGAGGGACATCTACCAAGAAGCCTGGATTCTCCATTGCCTACTGGCAACCTGAAGAGCTGGAGGAGGAGGCTGTGGATTACCGGGTGAATTCGACAGACATAATTGTTGATATGATTCTTGGCAATTTACTATTTTTTTAAGGTAAGGTTACGTTTTCACCCAATATTTGATGTTCTTGATCTATTTGATTGTTTCATGATGGTAAAATATAGAGAGAGTTTGAAAATACCTTTCATTTGATACCTCATTTATCAAAATTGGACAATTCTGTGCAAAGTTATCGAAGAATTGCTGACGTGCAAGAACTCGTGATTGGTTTGTTACGTCATTATTATGCAAGATTATGCAATATTTTAAGCTTTTCCTCCGATGAGCTTGTTATTTTCATTCTAAAAAGTCATTGTATAGGATCCTGGTATGTGTATTAGGGATTTTGGCATGATTTGATCTGTGTTTTCCTCCTTATTGTGGCTTAAGACACACATTTTGTAGAATTTTCAGTATTTTCGATCACAAATTTCTTATGTAAATGGACCCCCAAATTTATTTCGAAAAAAATTCATAACTTTTGAACGATTTGTCCTAGGAGGTTAAATGAGGTATCATTTTTCATGTTTTTTCAAGCTCTATCCAGCCATGATAATTACAGACTTCTATTTTCAGTTTTAAAATTTGATCAAAGTACCTAGCAGTTTAGTAAGCAGCAGCAGTGGCAGTCAAATTTTGACCCAACTCGCCCATAGGAAAGTTGTGACCGAAAATTGCCGTTCGCGTTTTGGGGGGTTCAATTAAAGATGCATAACTTCGTTGTAAAGAGGAATATCGCAGATATTTTGATATCATTATTTTCGTCTTTCAATTTCCTTTTAAATGGTGCCAATTAAGGAAAAATCCATTAATAATTCCAGAAGTTATATGAAGTTAAAATTTGGCAATTTTCAAATGCATTTATTTTTTTATTTACCGCGTGTGTTTTTAAAATTTAAACGCTTGTTTTTAGAATAACATCTAAACTTTATTCATGCCAAATTTCAGGGCTCTATATCGATGCGCAGACACCTTTTAACTCTGCGCCGAAATGCCTTGTTTACATTATCTTCTCATCATGGCTGCCGGACGATATCGATATTCATATCGATATTTTAAATTTAGTTATGTATTATGTTAAATTTAGTCCATAATATTTTCAGTACTATTATTTGCTATGTTTTTATTTTGCATACATACTTTCCAACTTTATTTATAGGCATTTTATAGTTTTTGTTTTAAAAGTTCGTATATTTCTTCTCTTTGTGAAATCCGATATTAATAATATCGATATTTTAAAAATACCAATTGCTTTAATTTAATTTTATTTTACTTTGCCATCAAGTCATCAAGTTTCTTTCCCATATGTTTAGATGTGTTTATCATTTGTATCCATATTCTAAAGTAGACCTGTAAATTCTCAGTCAATTAACTGAAATCAGTCAATTTGTCAAATTAAAATATTTAAAAAAAGGAAAGAAAGAAATGAAAAAAGAAAGAATTCACAAATCGTAGTCGAATGATCGTAAAGTAATTAGGAGTGTTCCACAGCGCTACGCATAGCTCATGGGGACCGTTTATATTAACGATGTATATTGCCAAGACTAAGCGACGCTTTTTATAAAAGGCGTGTCTGAACACATCCCTGGGTATTTTCACACATCCTTCGTTAAATTATTTTTTCACTTTCCAAACCCAACGGTAGCCAATTTTAACTGAGCCACCGAGCGATAAATTTCACTGTTTCGTCTAAGCCAAAATTGACCACAATTACCTGGGACTCTCAAAAACTATGATAATCTAAATTGCGAATGCCCGGAAGTCCGTTATGTAGACACCTTCAAATCGAAAGTTTGGATAGATTGCTACAAAGCACATTTCGATTGCCTCACGTTGTAAACAAACTGGTTGACCGTTTCTTCACTGATTGGGTACCTAATAATAAGGAACAATGGTAAGTAGCCTAATTAATTCCCGCGCAAATTAGGACGTTTTCTGCCATTGTTTTGTTCAAGCGTGCTTGCTGTTTACACTGTGGCGATTTACTATTCATTTCGATTCTTTGGATTTGTCCGCTACCGCTACGCCTGACTGCCGAAGTTTCTTCAATTACTTCAATTGATAATTCATTTCTACTTAGCCTAATAATTCAGTGTATTGGCCAGAAGTCATATTTATTTAAGTTTTTTTTTCTCTGTCATTTACTGATTGACAATCAAGTTTGCTCATTGCTACATTATTCTAATGTTCTCACAATGGCTGAGCTGTTCGTGGATCGCAATTCAGACTTGTCGAGCATCGATAAAGATGTGAGTCCCGTGAGGAATAAATTCAATTGGTCATGGCTAGAAGTTAAAGATGATAATGGTGATTATTTTTCTATGTCAAAAAAATTCCAGAGGCAGGAATATGACTTTGATGAAGTCATCTTTACCTATATGAATGACATGCTTATTTAGCATTCCTTCTACATCAAATTATGGCAGTCATACTTCCAGTAAGAAATAACACCCACTATTTTGATATATTGTATTTATCACTCTCCTCTCCAATGATGCCCTTATTTTAAAAAAAAATAATTGAATCTTCAGTTTGTCGAAGAGTTTCAGTCAATTTTTATAGAGCTCATTTACAGGTCTACTAAAGGCCTTAGCCTTAATAATTATTATGGTAAGAAGTTCTATTAGTTTTGACACCCCCATACATTGAGAGAGAAGGGGGGAGGGGGTGGGGGGATAAAATTATATTACTTGTCAGTTCAAATGATGTAATAGCAATAAACCCAAAGTGGTTCAGCAGAATTTTTTAAAGTATTAAAAGCCAGAACTTTCCTTCTAATTAGGTATAATAGGGAATCTGTTTCAATTTATTTGAACTTTTTCAATCTACCATTTTATTTATATGCAATTAAATTGCCATAGGTAAATATAAACTCATTATGTCATTACACAACATGTTTATATCTTTTCATTTAAATACTCTCAAACCCTTTTTTATTCTCTATGTATTAATTAGAAGAGGGGATTATTTGCAATTGTTTCAGTGAGATATTGGGGATAAATCCAAAAGTGATAGAGCAAATTGTTTCTTACGTCTAGCCGAGTTTTTGATTATGTAACATTTGCGTCATATTATGTAATAATGTGTTAATTTGAAATTTTTATCTTCCTCTTTATTAATGTAAATGCATTGTCCTCGATAAGACGAACATTTTGGTATACAATATATGATAAGAACTCCATATTGACTGTTTTAACCATTTTTTATTAACATCACGCAATTTCGGTCACAACTTTGCAATGGTAATTTTGGGGTAAAAATCGGTCTGAAATTTCAGACTTTGAACTGCCGTAACTACATTTCTAATCAAGATACAAACAAAATTCAAACTGTTTTGTAATCTGTGTTGCCAGCTCTTTCATATGACATTGGTTTCAAGTGTGTGAGGTACATTTAGAATTTCTATTAAACTCCCTACTTTAATGAATAATGAATGAATGAATGGCTAAATCTGTGTCACAGTTCTCCCATTCACCTGTGTGACTGTGTGACCGCTAGTTATCGTTTGTGAGCTGCAGGCTAAAACCATGGCTTGGTTAAATTGAGATATCTCTGGTATTTATTTACAGAATTGGATAAATTAAATATCAAAATAAAGGGCATTGAACGCCCTATCATTTGGTACAATTACCATTTCCCTCCATAAATTCATTTAGAAGATATTGTAATGGAAAGATAGCTTAATTGTAGTGGGCAAGAAAATCAAGCTGTTTATCATCATTCATGAAAAAATCCCCTTAAAACATAAATAATCATAAAATTCAATCATTTTCCTTTCTAATGATACCATTTTCAACTTTCAAAACTGCTTCCAGGATACCCTTTGAGCATTCCATAAAATCACACTCATTTCAAAATCTACCAAAGTAACGCCATTTCAGCTTGGACTGCCGTGGTCAGCGTCGGTCGTTGTATCCTAGCCTTGTGACGTCACAGTGTTTCAGGGAAATCCCCTTTCGTTTTTTCAGTCAGCTGGTGCCCAATTTCAGGCTGATTCCTATAGTAATTTTTAGGTGTTTTTAAGGCATAGAAAATTGAATAACTCTGCTTCTATATAACCTAGACAAAATTCAAACGGTTTTATCATCGGGATGGTATACTGCATCATAGTAAACCAGATTTTATACTGTCATTTGAAAACTGAATTTTCATTTAGGTAGCGTCAATTGCCAAGGACCTTGACAATTGTCAAATCGTCAATTGCCAAGGACCGTGTCAGTTCATCAACTACGCATGTTTACTTTTAACTGCCACGGAGTACCTTTAGTGTCACGATGTGATGCATTGCCACAGAGTGATGTTATGTATTAATATTAATATTAATTGATACTCTCTTTTACTCTTCTTTCTCTCTCTGTGTCATTTTCTCTTTTATTCTCTATCACACACACTCTCTCTCTGTCGTTTTCTCTTTTCCCTCTCTGCCATTTTTTCCTCTGTGTATGTATTTCTCTGTCATTTCCCCCCCCCCCCCCCCCCCTCTCTCTCTCTCTTATATTTCCTCTTTTTGTTACGGACCTTGCCAGTTTGTAGATCATCAACTATTTACTATTAATGCCACGGATTGGTCTTGTTGCACAAATGTTTTACGTTAATTGTTCCGTATTAAGACGATGTGCAGTATATTTCCTTTAAAATAAAGGAAATCTTACTTTTCTTTTTTAATCTAGGACATCCTGGCAGGGATTTGCCACTTCGTCCTTCTTTTTATTTCCCTCCGCTGAATCCGAAATCAACAGTAATTTTTGTTTGATATTATTTTAACTCATCTTGGAATTCGTGAAAAGACATAAAAATTAAAAACAAATGCCGACAAGTGTTGACTTGATCCTTTCCACAACGATTGACAAGGAATGAGTGAATGGCGAATGGAAGAAAAGAAAGTGACGGGGTTCGAGATTCGTGTGCGCGCAAATCGAGGCTCGACTGAAATCACCACATGCAGCTGATTGAGGCCCGACTGAAATCACCACATGCGGCTGAGGAGTTCCAATTTGACTCCTTGGCAATTGATGAACCGTCAACTACCAAGGACTCACTCCTTGGCAATTGACACTTCCTTTCATTTAAGTACCTACAGAATATGGAATGTTTCCAAATGCACATAGAAATTCAAGAAATAAGGAAAGTTAATAAAATATCTATAAAATCATAAAATTAACCAACATTAAATCAGTTGTTACTACATATACACAATATGCGTCGACTTCGAAGTGGGTGTCATGGCCGAATAGTTTAGTCGTCTGCCCTGGAACTTTTGCCAGAATCGACGTTGTGGGTTCGAAACCTGGTTCCGCCACTTGTTTTTTGGGGTTTTTTTTTTTTTTTTTTGCGCGAGTCTATTCTTTTCTGCTTTTTGCTTGTCATTTTGTTCCGTTATTGAGCATGAATTTCTAAAAATTCTTTTCTTTTTTTTTCTCCTCTATCTATTTGGTCGCTCTCTGAATATTTCTGTTTATATGCTTTTTAATTATTTATTCTTTTTAAACACTTTTTTAGATCGGAGTGGGGACGAATATGACAATTTGCTAGAAACTAGACAGGAACCAAGAGAGAGAGAGAGAGTTAAAGAAAAAGAATCAAGGAAAGTTACTAAAATATCTATAAAAACATAAAATCACCAACATTAAATCAGTTGTTACTACATATACACAATATGCGTCGACTTCGAAGTGGGTGTCATGGCTGAATAGTTTAGTCGTCTGCCCTGGAACTTTTACCAGAATCGACGTTGTGGGTTCGAAACCTGGTTCCGCCACTTTTTTTTTTTTTTTTGCGCGAGTCTATTCTTTTCCGCTTTTTGTTTGGCATTTTGTTCCGTTACTGAGCATGAATTTCTAAAAATTCTTTTTTTTTTCTCCTCTGTCTATTTGGTCGCAGAATCGACTTTGCGGGTTCAAATCCTGGTTCCGCCGCTTTTTTTTTTTTACATTCCGTCTTCTTTTTACAGAACGGTGCAAGGGATAAATGTCCCATCCATCCTCCCCCCACCTCTTTTTTTTAAAACTCTCTACTCTCTCTCTCTCTCTTAGTTCCTTTCTAGTTTCTAGTAAATTGTCATATTTGTCCCCACTCCGATCTCAAAAAGTGACTAAAAAGGATAAATATTTAAAAAGCAAACAAACAGGAATATTCAGAGAGCGACCAAATGGTCAGATAGAGGAGAAAAAAACAAACAATATTTGTTTTTTTTAATAAAAACAATTTTAAGAGGTTCATGCTCAGAAATGGAACAAAAGGTCAAACAAAAAGGAGAAAAGAATAGACTCACACACACAAAAAAAAAGGTGGGGGGAGGATGGATGGGACATTTATCCCTTGTAACGTTCTGTAAAAAGAAGACGGAATTTTTAAGAAAATTTCCTTATACAGCTAGCTCTCTCTCTCTCTCTCTCTCTCTCTCTCTCTCTCTCTCTCTCTCTCTCTCTCTCTCTCTCTCTCTCTCTCTCTCTCTCTCTCCCTCCCTCCCTCCCTCCCCCAGGGTTCCCGCAGCCTCCTTAAATTTTCCTTGATTTTCATATTACTGAAAAAACTCCTTGAATATTGCGAGATCACCACTACTGTAACATCATCCGTTCCACCACCAGTACAACCACCAAGTCATCTTCACCATCCCTCCTCCTACAACCACCACCACATCACCATCCCTACTGCCACTAGGACAACAAACACCACATCACCATTCTTACCACCACTGCTACTGGTCGTTTCACCACAACCACATCACCATCCCTACCACCACTGCTACAACACTGGCCTGTAAATTTGCCGGCAATTTCGCTCCGCTGGAAAAAGATAAATTAAAAATTTTCATTTTGTTTCACATCCTATTGAATTGGTAAAATTCTAAGAAAATATTCCCAGAAATGGGGATCTTTGCTCATGTTATATTGAAAATGCTTCGGCTTCAGGGGGCCGTTGTCCCCCGACCCCCCTACCAGGGATGTCCAAGCCCCAAGTCCAAACGTCTCGCGGATTTCAGGCAATTTTTTTTCAGGGGGCAGATGCAGGCCTGTACAACAGCCACATCATCATCATCCCTGCCGCCACTACGACTAGAATAACCTCTACCATGTCACCATCCCCACGACTACTACAACCGCCACCAGTGGGTGGGGTCTTTGACCTGTCATGGTGGGCAGGAGGTCATGCTGTGTCTTCTATCCCCTATATCTGTTTTCTGAGTTGCTTCCTGTCTTTGTCTTGGAACGGGATTGCTTAGTTTTGTTCTAGTTCAAAATGGAATGGCTGTCGGAACAGTCTCCCCTCGCATCCCCACTCTCATTTTGCTCTTTTTGGTAAGATCAACCATGTCAAATTAAGCAAAGAAAGTTTCACTTGATCTTTACCTATGCTGGTTTCAGAGTTATTGATATTTTTCTGTTGAAAATTTTAGTCTATTTTACAGAGAATCTGTGATCTCTGCTGCCTCATACCGGCATCTTGTAGCGATTTGGAAAGGTTGGATTTTGTTGTGGAATTGGTCCAGTTAATTGTTTCAATTTAAGAGTAAAGGCAGGAAAATTTTTTCACATAATTCATTTTCGTGTATGGTTAAATGAAAATTGAATGAGAAATATGAGGTTTTCATCCTAAAAAGTAGGATTCATAGAAGGTAAAATAAGATGAGTGCCAGTTTTTTAAATGACATTTTCATATATATGCTCTTTACGAGAAAAATGTCATGTTTTTTTATTTTTAGCAAGAAACACCTGGTAATCTCTAAACGAAAGATTTCTTATTTTGACATGAGCTGTGGCTGTATGATAATACTTGCCCTTTTATCTTTTTGGAAACTAAACTTGAATATTTTAAATTTTCTATTTTCTGCAAAGACCATGGTAATTCCATTGTTAAAATCATTTCAATTTTGTCTGTATTTGAATAAAGTTGTCACTGGTCTTTGTTATTGTTTTTTGCCATCCATCTTTATCAGTAATTCTCACTAAACTGTATTTATTTACCCAACTATAAACACATAGTTTTGTGTGTTGATCCATTATATTTCCAGATGGCAATGCTGTGTGTTTCTTAGCCAATCGCACCGCATCTAAAGGAGTGGAGTTATTCCGATTTTTATGCATTCAAAACTTATTCTATTCAGCCTGAATCTTTGTTCTAATGGAGGAAAAGGGAACTCCTGTCACTAGGCAGGAGCCAATGAATAATGATGTCCTGACTGGAAAAGCATTCATTGGGGTTGGGCAGATTTTAAAGTATGACTTTTATGGAATGTTAAATACTGGTGTCCTGGAATCTGTTTTAAGAATATTTTTTTTCAGCTTCCTCTTGCTGTTTTAACTTACCCAACCATTTAAATTTAGCTATCTTTCCTTTAAGATATCTTTAAGACTCCCCTTTTTAGTCTATGGCTTTTGGAGAAAGGGAGTTGAAACAGAATCAGAGGTCATGGTGTTATTAGATTCTGTCAAGCATTTAGGTTTCCTGTGTATTATTTTTAAAGAAAATTGTCAATGAATGATATTGATCATGGATGCAAAATTACTTCATAATTCTCAATAAGGATTTTATGTTTTTTCCCCTTAGGTTGTATTGTAAAGCTATCTTCACCGGATTCAAACGTGCCGTTCGTCACCAGACTGAAAATGTTGCATTGTTGAAGATTGAGGGCGTGAATAATAAAGAGGATACAGAATTCTACAGGGGAAAGAAATGCGTCTATGTCTATAGAGCAAAGAAGTAAGTTTCATCCAAATAAATGACACCTTTGAAACTGCATAACTTTTTTATTTATGTATGGATTTTCAAAATTAAAAAAGATTTTTACTCATTGGAGATAGGGCTTTGATTTAAGCGTAGTATTTCTCACAAGAATAGAAGAAAAATATTCATTGGAATTGGGGCGGGTTATCTTTTCAAAATCTTACTCATTTTTTGTACACAATTTACATGACTTCTTAGTATTTGGATCCATCATGTTTATTTTCAACATCAGTTATTATGCCTTGAAATCTGATCAAATCAAAGGTACAGTATAATTACAAGGAATTCGTATCAATTTTTGATTCCCTTGCCCCTCATTAGTATAAGTCTGCTCCTGTATAAGTGAAGCATTAGTTAATGTCATCATAACACTAAGTTTAGACCTGTTGATTCTCAATCAAATAACTGACCTCAGTCATCTTGTCAGATTCAAATATTGAAGTAAGGAAAGAAAGAATTCGTGAAACATAGTCCAATGAATGAAATATAATTGCGAATGTTCCAGAGCGCCATGCATAGTCCTGGGATGTTTATAAGGTAGATATTTTGCTACGGTTAAGTGACGGTTTTTAGAGTTGTCGTATCTGAACATAGCCTTCGTGAAATTTTTTTTTCGCTTTCCAACTTGTCGTGATCCCGAAGGTAGCCAACTTTAACTTGAGTCGCTAAGCGATATATTTCACTGTTTTGTCTAAGCCAAATTTGAGCACAGTAAAATTATGAAAGTTAAGTATTTAAATAATGTCACCGTACACCAAATATGCTTTTCAGGGCTGTAAATATGCCTGCAATTTCGCTCTGTCTGAGAAAAAATTTTTTTTTTTTTTTTCCTTTTGTTTTACAGCCTATTGAATTGGTAACATTCTAATATTTGTTCGGGAAATGGGGGTCTTTGCTTATGTTATATTGAAAAGGCTTCGGGTTCAGGGGAAATAGTTTGTTTAGAGAGTTGCTTTTTAATATTCTTTAAAACAGTGCAAAGCATAGTGGCATGACTGACTTAATAATGCTCTCAACCAGCAATTGTCATCAGATATTGCAGTTTCGTCTGAAGTGAAAATTCAATGTTTATTAAATTATAAATACAATAGACTCTGGATAAGACAATGCCCAGGGGAACAGGGGGAAAATAGACTTAACCGGAGTGTAACCAAATGTGAGCAAAGCAAGCCAATCTAGAATATGTCCCTTCATGTCGCGCTTTTCGCTGACGTTGCTTCGTCGCATTGAATTGACCAGAGAAGTAGAGATCCCTGTAGTGGTCATCAGAGGGACCTACCCCCAATAGCCCCAAAAGGGAATCAAAATACATAAAAAGCAGAATCAACTTACTGTTATTGACTATTACATGCTTTGCAACAGAAATTGTAATAGACAATCTATATGTATTCAAATGATAAATTATGAAATGTGTAAAAATGTGCAGATTGTTCACACCTCCTGGCAATCTCAGAGCAAAGCATTGAATGGATGGATTTAACCTTGTCAGGACCCTCCTGCCCATCCCCTCAACACACACCTAATTTTACTTTCTTTTTTTTTTTTCTTCTCTTGGAAGCTACAAATTTTAAAAATTTCAAGTAGGCAACTCTGGTTTTGCATCTATTTCTAGTAAAACTGGGTGCTTGATGGGGAAAATAATTTTGAACTGCTTAGGGATGTCTCGTGTATTTTTGTTATGTAGTGAATTCTGGTTTCCGTAATATCAAGGTCTTCATGTTGTCAAATTTTTAAACGGTTTATTTGACATGGCAGTGATTGTTTTATATAGACTAGGTTGTCGCATATTTCGCTGTTTTAAATTTTATTTTAATTGGAGTTTTGTCGATTTACACCTGATGATCTGGGGTGAGGCATGGATTGGCATCTCTGAGTATGTGACCAAAAGTACATTTAATTAATTTATCTTTTCAGAGTGACTGCCACCCCAGGCAAGGACAAACCCAATACATTGAGAGCTATTTGGGGCAAGGTGACAAGGCCTCATGGCAACAGTGGTGCTGTCAGGGCTAAGTTCTCAAGAAATCTTCCTGGTCAGGCTATTGGAAAGAGAATTAGGGTGGTAAGTCAGAATTACATTTGTCACATAATACACATATACCATTTTGGGGGGGGGGGTGCATTTACAATATGGCTTGGCCCAGGACCTGTGTACGGGGCTTGCCTGAAAGCAGTGGATATTATTTAAATTATACGATCTCAAAATCCCTGTAGAATATTAATCCTGAGATATTGTATGTAGTAGTCTTAATTCAGCTTTTATCTTTAGCTGAATGGTGATCATGAACGTTTGCTTTTGACATGCTTTATTACATGTGCAAATTCTCTTTACTATACCATCCGTTGAACTCTGTCAAATATTGGCTGGTTACCAGCAGTTTTAGCTGTTGATAAATTAAAATTAATGTGCTGTTCTTTCGTCCTATGTTATTGCTAAAGTTTTTCTTATGTCGCCATTCTCATACCTGCCAACCCTTCCGCTTTTGGTGGAATCATTCCTATTTTCACTCTTCCTTTTTGTACTATTCTGTCATTGACTCTAAAATTCCCATTTTCAAAATTTATGGTGATAATGGTAAGGATAGAAAAAGAGCAAAGGTGGGGGGGTTGAAAGAGGTGAAATTCCTATTTTTGTCTTAAATTCCTATTTCAGGCCTTCTGGTTCCACTTTTGGAATGTGAAGGGTTGGCAGGTCTGCGTTCTCATTTGTCATACAGTGAAATCTCTTATCTTGTTGACCAGAATTAAAATGTTTTAGAGAGATGGCCATCTATAGTGACAGTTTTAACTCACTCAGCCCTAACACCAACTATGTCCGTAGTTTACGCTGGTTACTTTTACCCCATGCCTATTTATTACATTTTTCTGAGACAAATTATAGGCATAAAATCAAAGCTAATGTTTTTTAGTTTTTGAATAAAACTATGTGCATGCTCGTTTTTAATACATTTTTTTTTACTAATTTTTGAAAAGTAGCAAAAGTCTCTAGGATTGGGTGAGTTAATCAAAGCAGGCTATCTTGAAAATCATACCATGTGGCTTTACTTACCCTCAATATATAACGGATCATTCATTTTTCACCCAATATTTGGCATATCCGGTTAAACTAGGTCCTGCAACTCACATTGGTTGTCAATGTGTTTCTGTGTTTCTTTCTTTATTATAGTGTTTCTGTGTTTTCGTTGTGTTTTGTGACATAATTTTCTGGTCAGTATCATACCCCAAGTATTTACCCGACTGGAAAGCTCAAGTTTTATGCATTTGGCTTTTTAATTTTTAAAAATGCCTATGGATATTTTAGGTTTGATATTTTGGGTGAGTTACTGTGCATCAATTAACTGTTTTTTTTGTTTGTTTTTTTTCAGATGATGTTTCCGTCAAGGGTTTAAATACTAATAAAAAATAGATGTATAAATGAATGTCTGGTTTTGTTTTGAGTTCCTGTTATCTCTTCACTGTGTTCCAATCTCCAGGGTTGTAGCGGGTTTCAGAATTAGTCTTCCCCTTATACGGACCTGCCCACTACTACAATTTTTGGCTACTACACCTGTTGAACTTTTATAAAGTGTCTCTTATTCAATAGAACTTGTTAAAAAGGGTCTGGTGCAGGACTTAAAAGCGTTATTTAATCATTTTGAGGGCAACTCATGAGTTTATCAATATCAAGGTTACAGTGACTACTCTTTGTTCTCTCGGAAAATTACATATTGCAGGTCTATTCCGTGGGTTGACTAAGACCGGCCCTCTGGGTGGGGCTCCTGACCTCCCATAGTGGGCAGGGAGGCACTTACTGTGTCTTCTACCCCCCCCCCCCCCCCCCCCCCCCCGTCTACTATTTCTGTTTTTGTCTTGGAATGAGATTACTTGGTTTTGTTCTGACGCTGGCCAGGTATCCTGGTTGGGAGAGAAACAGTCAAACATATAGTTTTCGAAGATGATGTTTTTTGTCTTATAAATCATCTGTAATGCACTGTATTATTTTTAATGTCATATATAGATTTATGATTTGTAAACATTTGAGTGTATTCCTCTTGTGGGACTGGGTGGGGTTCCTGGCCTCCCATAGTGGACGGGATGACTGTGTCTTCTATCCCATTATGTCTGTTTTCCATTTCCAATTTGCTTTCTGTCTTTGTCTTGGAATGTGCTTGGCTGAGAGGGAACCAGTCAATGTATAATTAGTTTTGGGAGATTATATTTTTTTCTCCTTGTAAATCATCTCTCTGTTATGTACTATTTTTAGCATATGATTTGTAATCAATTGACTGTATTCAGGTACAGAAAACTGATTTTTCAAACCCAACAATGCTCAATTTAGTCACTTTTGCTTAAAAGAGTTTGCAATTCTGAGCATTTTGATATCAATATCATACATGTATCTCAATTTTTAAGGAAGATATTGTCATTTGAAAATTTGACAATTTCGTAATCGCGACACCCTGCTTCAGCACCCAACTTCGGGACTTCGTATAAAAAAAAGTATCGGGCTCACAATGACAAAATTTCAACTGCTTAGAGTCTCATAGAAATTAAACAACTCCAATTTTTTTCAGAACTCTAGCTCTTTATTCAATTACATTTAAGCGCCACGAAAACGCAAAAAATGCATATTTCCCATAAATCGCCAAGGGAGACAAAAAATGTGTCCGTCGAGGCAGCCTCTGGTGGGCACGCCATTTTGCTCTCACTGACTGGGCTGTGCAACTCGTGTTTATTTACCAAAGTTAAATGCTGGGCGAATGCGGGCGATACTTATAATCGGTACGGCATTTCCATATTTTAAGAGAAAAATGGATGAGCTTTCCAGTAATGTAAAAATAGTCTGCTGAAATTTTGTGGAAATGAGTTTAATCTTCCTTTTTTTGAGAAATTTTAAAAATAAAATCGCTTCCCCTAAATAAACCAACAGTTATTTGGTATCGATCGAAACGTCAAGATCTTGTGCACATTTTAAACCAATTACTGATCCGATACCACCCATGGCCCGAATTCGCCAAGCTCTTCAAGATGACCGATCGCGAAAAGTTCGTTTTTTCCATCAGCGGGCGAGCCGATTAGTGACTTGTTTCAAAACCCACTTAAATTATCTTCAAAAAAAGCAGATAAATCATTTAGACACCATTTTAAAGGGATTTGAATAAGCTTTCGATTGATATAAATTTTATCCTTGTCATTTTGATATTTAATGGAATACAACGAAGTAAAATTTATGTAAAACACATCGAAAATTGTCCGCCAGAGCGCATTAGCGGCAGTTTGCCGTTCCTACTGTATTCCTCTAAGATGGATATTGTGCTGGTGTCTGTTTGAAACATTTAGGTAATCTCAAACTAAGCACACTGATAGTCTGCTCTTGGAATCTACATCTGTTCGTTCCCTATTTGTACCATTCCCTTTTGTCTTACTTTTTCCTCAAGTCCTTTTACTTGTACATCTAGAATGTTTTTACTATCCAATTTTCGTCCTTTTTACTGGCGCTGATATGACCTAAATGTGTTACAAGTGCCGTAAACCCCTTAAATTTTAAGTTAAAAACAAACAAAAACCTCTTGTGGGGACCTGTGCTTGAGTCAGAATGTGACAATTAGGTGACCTCAAACTGAGTCTGTCCCTGCGGAAAATTGCAAATGAAAACCCCAAAAATTGCATCCAAAATTCCAAATATTGCAAACGTTCAATAAACAGCGCACAATAATTTATTCTTGCTTTAATTCTATGACGAGCACAGTCCGCCAATTTTAGTTGTTTATACAGTATTGTGACCATAAATTACATTAAATTACATTGATATTGACATTGCAACAGAGAAAAGAAGCCCGGTATATACGTACAGGGGGATGCCACCAGGAGAGTTTGAAAAAAAGAAAAAATAACTTTCGATCTTATTTTAGCTTTACATTTTACTAAAAGAAAGCACTGTGCTTACATGTAGTGTAAAATCAAACTATGTGAAGTCGATGAAAAAAAAGTTGAGCAAGAAGGAGATGTGTAAAAGACACGGCATCCCGAACTTAACTCTTTCAACAATTTTGATTGGTAAACAGAGACCCCCCAAGCGGGTGGTTGGATGGGAGCATCACCCTTGAATCATATACCTATGATGTTCGCATGGGTGTACGATCCGATAGTGATGTCGTTTCTTCTTCTCTTTACTAGCCTATCCTGCTTCTTTGGTTTGTGATTGTATTTTTGACAGGGGATATTTTTTTTTCTGTTTGTTCTTGGTTATTTATAATTTAGCTTACGATATCTTTAGGTTATGATTTTGATTTACATGTGTACTATTTTTGTTAGATTGCTTGTTTTTTTTGTTTCAGCGGTCTCTCATATAACCTCAATTGTGTTGGAAGAGACCTAAAGCAACAAACAAACAAACAAAAAAGACCCCCCAAAAATATTTCTAAAACACACACAACAAATAAAAAAAAATTTAGTTTAAAAAAAAAAGAAAGAAAAGGGTTACGAAGACAGCATTTATTCAACAACTCCATTTAAGGGGAAACCCATGATACGATTAAACGAGCAAATTCCTTAAATAGTTACTACCCTTGAGAAGCATCGCTAAACGGGAACTTGCTTTAGACCAAAATGTCTTTAAACCGAAATGGTTTAGAAGGTCCCCAAAATTTCGGTTTAAAAGTAATTCTACTGTATATATATAATAGATTGATGTAAGCAATAAAACTATTATTAAATAGCATAATGTCATATGGAGGGTAACAAATGACAAATTTTGTCCCTGCTTACAACATACATGATTCCTTTCATTAGAATGCGTTCTAGTTCTATACAAACAGATTAAAAATTTGTCACACGGTAATAGGATAGGTATGATATACTACAACTATTCAAAAATGCCATAAGCACATACATACACACACACAAACATGATATATATATTTATACACACACATATACATTTAGATGTATAGAGATTTTATATGTAAATTTAAATGTACTGTATAGAGATTTAAAGTTAAAGCAAAAATTCACGTGGAACAAAGCTGTTATAATACAAAGACATGAGGGCTTTAAGATTATCCTCACGCGACGATCGGAAAACAAAAGATTGTACAAAGAAAAACTTCTTTCTGCATCTGCTGAGTACTATATGTATAAATGTATTTTCTTGCACTTTCTTCTAATTTTGGAAGATCTGTTGTCACACTGTTCCATAAAACAGTCACAGGCAAATCATCCGACACCCTAATAACCCTTGGCCCAATTGTTTCCCGATACCTGTGGATCTCACCGTCTGGAACAGTGGACAAACCTTATAATAACGAATAGTCAGTCATGTCCAATGTCACCAGTCGTGTCGGGTCAAAAAATTGAAGCGCCTGCAACTGCAAGACCTGTATTCCTGGCTGTCCTTCTGGGTGCATGTGTCCAACTTCATTGCAATGGCACTGATAGCTTGACAGTACAGACCTTGTAGAGAATACTTTTGGGCTGATGACATATCTTCAGGAAAAAATTGCTCAGTCTCCCTCATTGTTATTCCAGAGTCTGAAAATGAGGTTTGCAGGGACTCTAGCTTGGACCATGCCTGGTTTACAAAAAAAAAGAACAAATAAAAATGTGCTGGCAATAAGGAAGAAATAAAGACAACATTGGTACTGTACATGTAATTATGCTGTTAGGCAAGCTTAGCTAAATGAAATGACGAAGAAGGGAGGTGGAAAGTAAAGTGGAGGACTGTCATCACCCTGACCAGTTGGCACGACACTTGCTGACAATCTCACGACTATAACTTATAACTATAATTATAATGAAATACTTGGGAAAACGAATTCAAAGTTGAGCCACCCTTCATGATTTACCCCAATCTAAGTAAAAGTCTTCAAACACCACAGAGCTGCAATCTTGTTTACATGGGGGAAAATCAAATCAAAAAAGAGCACCATCAAATAAATGTTACTAAATAATTAACTGACCTTAACGGCAACTGGGGATTGGCTCTGAAACAGACCAGTAGCCGCAACAAAATCCTCACACTGAGGAGAATGAAGTTCATCTCGCCTTTCAAAAACATGATCTGGTCACAAGTGAGATCTGCCAGGTATGCCAGTGGGTCACATGCAAGCTGTGTTGCATCTCCTCTTGAACAAAAGAGATAAATGTATCAATTTTATCTCTATGGTTTGACACTGCATCATACCAGCAGTTCCACCTATTTTAAAAGGAAAAATATGTCAAGAGTTAATGAGAAAAATTAAAAAATAAACGTATGTGCAATTTTATACTGGTAATTCAAATTCATTATGGCTACGCTTATTTGTACTACCACTGCAAATAACGCCAGAGCTTATTTGTACTCTTACTTAAAATAGAATTTGCGTAATTACTAAAAATATAACATTTTATACGGATAGAACTGCAATATACAATGAATTATCTGGAAGTCAAAAAGTGAACACTTCATCTCATCACAATCACATTCTATTATTACAAGTTGATTTTGACGGACTTCGGTAATTCTTCACTCTTTTCAAGTCACAGAATACTCAGTTTACAAGGTAAGCATACGAAATGCACATTTTAATTCATTTCTTATTTTTATAACTAAACATGCTTTGGGGTTGTGTGTTTGTTGATTGTGCATCAGCTGACGACACATTTGTCGCTACCGCGAATTACTTAACTTTATTACTTTATTTTGTGAAAAATAACAATAACAGGGCTTTTAAAAAATTAAAATACTAATCCCCCCCCCCCCCCCCCCCCCCCCACAAATAATTTAAATCAGCCTTCCATGTCAGGCGATTATAACCAGGTGTTTCAATGTTACGTCAAAAGGTTGCTAATTTTATCAAGATCAAGAGGTTTCGAGTACTCAGGACATTCCAGGCTCAGGGTCCTTTAAAAAAAATTCTTTTCATTCAGTTATTGTTATTATCTTCATTATGGCCGACACAGCATGCATCGTCCATACTTTTTCAAAACTTTTTTTTTTTGGGGGGGGGGGGGGGGGGCTGTTTTTTTTATATCGGAAAATTGGGTTTTGTATGTTATGTTCATGGAGAGAGAGAGAGAGAGAGAGAGAGAGAGAGAGAGAGAGAGAGAGAGAGAGAGAGAGAGAGAGAGAGAGAGAGAGAGAGAGAGAGTAATATTTTATAATGATAAGATATCTGTAGTGGTAGTATTATTAGTAGTTTTGAAATGCCTATGATGATGACAATGTGAGATAATTATATTAGTGTGATTATTTTTATCATATTTTTTAAAATTACGTACGGCTATGTCGTAGTGGTATGACACTCGCTTTTGGACCGGAAGGTCCTGGGCTCGAGCCTCGCTCGGCGCATAGTTGAGCCCTTGGAAAAGGCACTTTGCTCACTTTCTCTCACCGGACTCAGTTGTAAAATGTGTACTTGGCCGTTAACTGCGTTGTCTCTGTCCGAAGAAATTGTAATAACGCCTAACAGAAGTTATGTCCCGTTCAACATGCGAAGCGTTGCTGTCATAAACTTTAGCATTGGCATGTATGTGCCTATTTCGCTGTAGTGAATTTAATTTAATTTTTTGTTTTCATCGACAGCTAACATGAAAGAACACTGTTGACGTTACTGGTGTCCTGACAATCCATAAAGATGCTGGCTCAAGGGCTATTCTGGCAAGATGTGATGAGGCAAACCTTTGCCTGTGGCAAAACTCATCAATCAGCAAACCATCATCTAGGCCAGCAGACCAGAGTGTCTGCATGCACTTTTTGACAATGGTTAGTAATGTTTTCAAATCTCCATAGCGCCTTTACATTTTTTATTGGTGATCAATAAAATAAATGCTCATTTTTCTAAATGAAAATGGCAAAGCATCATTTGAATTGAATTACTACTGAATGTATTAACTTAACGACAGACTATAGTTTGTTGCCAAGAGTTTTGTTCTAGGGATGTAAAACCAATGAAATTTCAAGTGTGTTGGTGTGAATAATGATCATTTTTTAAAAATTGCTATGTCTTTGACAAATGCATTTTATGACAATAATGCCATTTCCAAAAATTGCTAATGAAATGTGTCTCTTTTTTATTTCAATTTTCCATCCAGAGCAGGATCAACCCTCTTTGTGGAACTACAAAAAAGTGGTGGCAAACAAGTAGTGTTGACTTTTTCTGTATTGAGGCGAAAGAGATTTTTATTCCAAGGGTTTGGGAAAGCAAATTTCTTTTTATTCAGAGCTAGTGCACTATTTAACTGTTTTATTGTCTAGAATATAATTGATTTTGCAGTTCAACTTGACTAGATATCTAATTTTATACGACTTGTCTCTCAAGTAGAATAAAAAAATGAAAAATGAGGACAGCGTGCCATATTATATTTTGAAAAATCATTTAATATATCTAGAAATCATCTGTATAACCTATTGTATACAGTTTTTTTTTTTTTAATTCAGTTATTTTTGGTGTTTAGCATCAAATTATACATTACATTATTACTTCATGAGATATAGTTAAAGAATTTTAGAACTATAAAGCATATTTGACCACTAAAGTAATTTTTTGGTGAATAACAGCAGATATTAAATTATTTCGCAATTTATTTTCTTAGAGGTATGGGTTAGCGAATTGTTTATAATTTTTTTCAGAATTTGATCAATTTATAAAATATTACTGTTTTCTTGTTCCATATTGGTTATACTTGATGAATGTTGGCCTTTGTCTGCATAATTAGCTTTATTCTCAAATTAAAGACAAATTTTTCATTTTCTCAAAATTTCATTGCGCGTCATTCTCTGATTTTCTAACATTCACATCTGGATTGTTTCCCATCATATTGTCTTCAAATTTGGTCAGAATTTTTCTAATGATGTGTTTTGCATCATGATGGTTGGGTTTTGGGCTAAACAAAAATTTAGCAGTTTTATGAATTTTTAAATCAATTTTTTTTCCTGTCATGTCACACCAAATTTTCACTAAGAAATCGAAAAAAAATTCTGAAAAATTTATTTTCAAGACTATTGCTAAACCTATCCATCTTGTTGTAAGAAACATTTTGTGTAAATTTGAAAGAGATCTGTTCGTTGTTTTTTCCTGCATCACTGTAAGAATATTTGGGGTCTAATTTGAGCTTATATTGTCCCCCTGGTGGTAGGGATTTGGTAGCTAATAGTATTAGCGCTGGTGGTAGGGACTCAGTGAGTAATAGCGCTGGTGGTAGGGACTCAGTGAGTAATAGCGCTGGTCGTAGGGACTCGATGAGTAAAAGCTCTATGACTCGCTGAGTAATAGCGCTGGTGGTAGGGACTCGGTGAGTAATAACGCTGGTCGTAGGTGCTCAGTGAGTAAAAGCTCTATGACTGTAATAGCGCTGGTGGTAGGGACTCGGTGAGTAAAAGCGCTGGTGGTAGGGGCTCAGTGAGTAATAGCGCTGGTCGTAGGGACTCAGTGAGTAAAAGCTCTATGACTCAGTGAGTAGAAGTGCTGGTGGTAGGGACTCAGTGAGTAAAAGCTCTATGACTCGGTAATAGCACTGGTGGTAGGGACAGAGTCAGTGAGTAAAAGCGCTGGTGGTAGGGACTCGGTGAGTTATAGCGCTGGTTGTAGGGACTCGGTGAGTAAAAGCACTGGTGGTAGGGACTCAGTGAGTAAAAGCTCAATAACTCGGTAATAGCACTGGTGGTAGGGACTCGGTGAGTAAAAGCTCTATGACTCAATGAGTAAAAGCGCTGGTGGTAGGGACTCGGTGAGTAAAAGCTCTATGACTCGAGTAAAAGCGCTGGTGGTAGGGACTCGGTGAGTAAAAGCGCTGGTGGTAGGGACTCGGTGAGTAAAAGCTCTATGACTCGAGTAAAAGCGCTGGTGGTAGGGACTCGGTGAGTAAAAGCGCTGGTGGTAGGGACTCGGTGAGTAAAAGCGCTGGTGGTAGGCACTCGGTGAGTTATAGCGCTGGTGGTAGGGACTCGGTGAGTTATAGCGCTGGTGGTAGGGACTCAGTGAGTAAAAGCTCTATGACTCGGTAATAGCACTGGTGGTAGGGACTCGAAGAGTAAAAGCGCTGGTGGTAGGGACTCAGTGAGTAAAAGCTCTATGACTCAGTGAGTAAAAGCGCTGGTGGTAGGTACTCGGTGAGTAATAGCACTGGTGGTAGGGACTCGGTGAGTAAAAGCTCTATGACTCAATGAGTAAAAGCGCTGGTGGTAGGGACTGGGTGAGTAATAGCGCTGGTGGTAGGGACTCAGTGAGTAAAAGCGCTGGTAGGGATTCAGTGGTGTCACTGATTTTATGACATTAGAATATAAAGAAATTTACAACTACAATCGGTAATGATTTTACAAAAGGTCCCCACAAAAGTAAATCTTTAAATTATTAAACAAGTCTGTTGATTAAATTAAATTATAATTTTATTTTAAAAGATCAAGAAAATGTCAAAATAAAAATGAAAGTTTTGACAACGAAAATGTACCTATTCCGCAACATATAAAGACACACAAACAAATCTTGTCTTCTTGCTCCTCTGTAATCTTGACACAGCATTGCTCTGATTTTTCGTGAAGATGTGTAGCATGAACACTACTTCACTCTATACCGATCACGACCCAACAAGTATTGAGAACAACCATGCTTCTCAAATTTGTTTTACATACAGGACTTTGCACTATCCTTTTGAATCTGGATAGAGACTTGACCGACTCAATTGTTAACGGGCACCTTTTTACTATCACACTCTTTTATTGAGATGTGATATTACGACTTATAATGTCCCTTTTTATTTCGTCATTGACTGACCAGCTTTTGAAATTTTGATATTCTACAACACAGTGTTTGGTCTCCTGTGTTATATTTTTTTAATTCTGTACCGGCCTGTATAACACAGTTTCGGCCTTCTCTGTGTTATATTTTTATTGGGACATATAGTAACAGATTTGCCTTCTCTGTACTATGAATTGGTCACCCGTTCACGGACTGACACAATACAGTAGCCTGCACTATGCCTTGCTATCTTCCGGCCCCAAACGTACTTCACACAATCAACCCTGCATTATGTGAAGGATAGCTAGTGACGTTTGGCGACTGAGAGACGTTGTCATCACAAGATAGCATAGCAACAGGTTTGAAAAATACCAACTCGTGGTTGCCTAAAGCTAATATCCCATTGAGACTTAAGCTCATTCTACAGTAACGTGACAGCCCCACCCACGTTAAAAATTTACTTTTTTGGTGGTTTATTACATGAAAATAAATTTTACAAATGGACAATGAGTAAAGGTATTAAGGGAATTCTGTATGAAATTTCCTGTGTAGAGTCACATTTGAAAAATTTCGCAGTCTAACTGTCTCTGTCGTGTCAAGGGCATCTTTATGGTCGCATGTCTCTGTTATCTGGAGTCCCTGTCTGGTCAGTCTGTGTGTCCATAACGTCTGTGGTCTCTCTGTCTGGTCAGTTTGTGTGTCCATAACGTCTGTGGTCTCTGTCTGGTCAGTCTGTGTGTCCATAACTTCTGTGGTCTCTGTCAGGGCAGAGTGTGTATTTATGTCTGTGGTCTCTGGCCAGTATGTGCATTTACAATGTCTGGTATCTCTGAAAAGTCAGAAAGAGGGTTAGAATGGGGATTTGTCTGTATCAAGTCAGTCATGTCAACAATGTCAAAGTCTTTACCTTCAGAGACAAGAGTCAAAAACTGTTCCAACTGGGAGATTCTTTGCAGAAACTGATGTTCTCCCATAACTTGAAACAAGCTATTGATCCTGTTTGTCACTGAAGATACAATTCGATACCGTCCTTCCTGTGTATTTGTCACACGTCATACTGGTACAATGTCAGTTTCAGGTTGGTCATGGATTTCCAGTCTTTCGCCCGCCATGACCCTCATCATCTATGCACATAACATTCACAAGTGGATACAAATATCGATTTACTTTGTATGTTGCATCCATAACAAACACATCACAAAAAAACACTCAAATCACGCCTCATTCTTCCCGTTACTTAAAACAAATACTCAAAACCACCATCCTCATTCACACTGAACTTTGTTACACCTCCTTCCTCCTCTATCTCTCTCAGTAATTCCTGTACCGTCTCACCGTCCGTCCTGTCAATATCAGTCTTGAACAATCTCCGCTGCAAATCTTCGACATCTTTAGGCAATACATTTTATCCTTGGCTTGATTGAATGTATTGCCTAAGTTGGGTTGTGGACACCTTTGTTTTAGCCATAGCCTTCACTGTCTCATTCACAAGGGGCAGGCGATTCTCCGGATAAAGTGAGGATGGCTAAATGTAAAAAGAAAAAAGATTAAAAGTACAAAATTGTATGCAATAGCATTCAATTCAGACCTGCCAGCTAACAAAAACAAAAAAAAAGCATTTTATTTTTTATTGACAATTTAAAGACAAAAATCTGCATATAAACCCATAATGCACGAGTTGTGTTTGTCACTCTAAAATACTTGAATGAACTAAACTGCAACAGGCGCTCATCAAATTCAAGGGTTAAATGAATGACTGCAGAATTCCCAAAAAACGTCGCTTCATTGTCTTTGTAACATTTTCATGGCATACAAAAACGCAATAGAGTGGTCACCATTTATAATTAGTCCTCAGAAATCAAGCACTTATAACTGCATCGTACTCATAGTCAAAGTCAAATTTTATTTTGAAAAGTCTATGGACAACCATCAAATCTTAAAATTCCTTATCTGGAACAAAAAAAAAACAAAGACAAAAAAAAAAAGACCCAAAAAAATACCACCTCCTAGATCTGCTTATATTGTCTTACAGGACTTAATAGCGCTTGCAACACTATAAAAAGGATGATGATATGGTGACTGATTCAATAAATAGGGAACAGTAGATTTCACGAGCACCTCAAAGATGTACCAATTTTGACATTACCTCAAAGTCTCACCGAGACACAAGCAAAGGATCCTGCTAAAACATTTACATAATGCAATAATATTCAAAACCTATAACGATAACAGTACATAACAGAGAGATGATTTACAGTATAAAAAATCATCTCAAGAAGAAAGGTACTGTATTTGACTGTCTGCCTCCCAACTAAAGACCCCCGCAAGGACCAGGAAAAAAATGAGCAATCTTAATCCATAACAAAGACAGGGAGCAACATGTAAAGGAAACCAAATATAAGGGATAGAAAAATGTGAACTCTCTGCCCAGAACCCTTCCAAGAAATTTTTTTTTTAATAAAAAAAAATACAAATTCTGGAACAGTCAATTTTGTCACAAGCTGGTCATCATCTCTCCATCTCAGTGCGCCACCTTGAATGTATCGTAATAAAATATGAGTTGGAATGGCTGTTGTCCTTTAAACATTTGGTCCTGGTGTCAACAGTGCATTTACCTAACTAATCTATTACTATATATTACACTCAATAGTGGGAGGGGGGAGGGACAATTAAGTACTGAAAATATAAAGTAACAAGAAAAGAAAAAATAATACATATTTATTTAAAAAATTGAGTCTAATTGCAACTAAAATAGAATTTGCGATTAATTGCTGTCAAGTGTAAAATTTTCGGCAGCGAAAAACTGCAGGGACAAAATATCGATGGAAAATAAGTATAAAATGAATGAGTCTTACCAATTTATCACATGGGTGATTTTCATGGTGGTGATTAGCCCCTGTAACCCTCAGAAGCCAGTATTAATTTCAGAGTCCTGCATGGTAAGAAAAACTTTTTATTACAAAATAATAAAATTATCCACAACATAGTATGATAAAATATTAATAGCGTTGTCACTTGCATAACTCAATTGTGAAGGATTTCAACATGCAGATTATAGAGCAATTGAAAATAAATCTTAATAAGACATTCAATAATAATACTAATCCAGCGCAATCAGATACAATTAATGAACAAATCAAGTCTTTCACTTTTTAAAACTGTTCTGGTAATAGTTGAACTATTGTCTTGCTGCATTACATCGTGCAGCCCGCCCACTGAAGACTGTAAATGAGCTGCAGATAGGCACACATTGCCTCTTCCTCTGGATGTTTTAAAATTCAGAATCAGTTTGATTGCTTTATTAAAATTGTCTTGGCAATCAAGATAGAAAAGCTGATGGTGATAATTTACTTCCGAGTTATTCTGAAATATTATAACCTTGTGCATATAATATTTTCATTTTTTTTAAATATGTAAAAGTAAAAAAACACCTCCTGCCCCCGTCCAAAAACAACCTCCTACCTCTGGTTAGGGCGAACTCCTTTGCTTGAAGTCAATTGCTTTTTGCCCTGCTTGCATTCATAGACACAAAAGTCATAAATTAGCCAACTTTCCTCAGGGTGATATGATGGAAGCTGAAAAACACGGAATAATATAAAAGATCTTAACATAAATACCTAAATATTAAGTTTAAAAATTGCAATATTTTCTCCAACTGAGACAAAGGTGTTACAGTTCAGTACGTTAGAAGAATAAGAAAGTAAGTCGAGAGTTTTCTCGAAGAACTTAAATTTGTGACGTGGTACTCAAATCAGGGACTAGGTCAAAAGCTGAATGGCACAAATGGAAAGCCAAAGGCATGTTGTTTTCAATATTTAAAGTCAATAAAAATTCAAATTCTGTGCATTCTAATATTAGTATTAGGCAAACTACAGACTACACTAAATTGAATTGTATTAAGTAAAAGGATCTTGTCACATTCAATCAAGCTGTCATTTGAGAAAAATTACTTCATTATAAATTGAAGTTCAGATCGCATGTTTGAAGCCGTATTAGGAAAATTCATGTATCTGTGTATAAGCCAAGTTTCATCAAAATCACAGTGGCAACGAGTGTCTAATATTTGCCACCAGATACACTCGTAAAATTTGAGTGTAGGCCTATTTAGCAAAATCATATATTAGGAATGGTTTATACTACATCATAAAGTAGCGCATGCCCGTCATCATCCTGCATCTTTTTTAAATATTAAAAAAAGAATTGAGCTTTCATAAGCCGCAATATCCACCAAACATGCTCAAAGCACTTTACAAAGGATCCATGACTAGCAGCAACACGTAACAAGTAGAACGTTAGGCGATGTTTTTCTTCTGACAGACAACGCTCTTAGGGGATAGGAAATCATACACATGAGTACAGTGAGAGAATATGAGTCCTTGGCGAGGCTCGACCCCAGGACCTTCCAATCCGAAGAGAGTGCCACACAGCCGCATATATCTTGGCTGTTCTTGAGAATTTGCCAAACACCTACAAACTAATTAGTAAAAAGAGGGGAGATGGGCAGAAATAGACAGACAGATACACACTTAGAGAGAGAGAGAGAGAGAGAGAGAGAGAGAGAGAGAGAGAGAGAGAGAGAGAGAGAGAGAGAGAGAGAGAATAATATCAGTTGCCTGTGGTGTCAGTCCGTTTAGGAGTGAGGTGGCGGAAGAAGTCGTCTAGCACTAGTACTTGGGAAGTAGTAGTAAGTAGTAATATATGGGAGGTCTTCTGCACGTTCCTTGAGCTAAGGAAAGTATTCATTCAACTAACCTTAAAATAAAAAATAAAACCTTGTACATTTCCAACACTTGGACCTGCACTATGACCTATAACTAAAACTAACAGACAAAAAAAAAACCCCCGCTAAGACTCCTCTCCAGTACCTTTCAATATTTCAAATTGAATTATAATGGCTGCGGAAAACTAAAACAATGGTCATATAAGGAAATTTACAAATCAATCAAGTTGTTCTACAGGTTTTAAAATGAAAATATGAAGTAACAAGATATCACTCTAATATAGTGACACCTAACTAACACTAGACATCACACCAGCAGCAATGCTGAGCGGAGTAATTTTACTTTTTTCTACATTTAAAATAAAAAGTGGCATCTTTCATTTCTTCTAATTCTTAACAGACACGATTATGTCCACTTCACATCTCAACAACAGGGACAATTTTTTCACTTCTTGAGGCAGTCTTTTCTTACTTCTTTTAAATTTCATTTTTTAAAGCTTCTTTATTGATTTGTTTATAAGTTCTATTGTTCTTCTTCTTATAATTTCATTGTCAATATCATTTTCATCAGCATACTTTTACGGTACTTATACCATGTTATTCTTACGCTCTTACAGTTACAGTACAGCAGAGCGATACCTAACGCAGGCCTTTATAGTGCTACTAAATTTGAAAAATTAAAATAAAACGTTTGACAAAAGATCCACAGTTCAAAAGCTAAAACAATTATAAAGTGAAACTACCTCGAGGCTCGAGGAACATCGGGGTAAGGTCTCCCGCCCATACTGGGCACTGTGGGACTGGAAGTCTAGAGAGCTGCGCCGGTGGAACCCGTAATTTAGCTTCTTAAACGGTTCCGATCATTCAGGAGAGGAGTAGTACCTATCTAGTTGTAGTTATTAGTAGAAGAAGAAGAAGGAGCATGTTCAGGTTCAAGTTCAACCCTCTTAGTAGGCACTTGCAAGAATTTTTCAAAATAGTGGCTATGGGAATTAATTTAGCGTAGAAAAATAAAGGGGAGTGAAACATTAACTAGAGTGAAAAATTATCGCTCTGTCTCAACTGGTTAAAAAGTTATGACCGTTTATGTGGTGGAAAATCTCTATATAGGAAAAAATGTGACCAACAGCACCCCAATGGATAATCACGTATAATTCAGAAACAGCTTCAGATACAACTTTGAAATTTTTACATGTGGTAAATCAACATCTCTGTAATACATTGCAAACAGAAAATGAATTATTTATTGAGAAAGAAAAGTATAGTTTTAGAGCTGAGACAGCTGAAATCAAGGAAAAATAGATCACGGACATACAAATTTTGGAAAAGTCAATAATAAAATATTTATTCACATGAAGATAGACCAAATACACCACTGAATCGGCGTCATTTAGTTGTTCACTTTGAACTTTTCAAAATGAAAATAGACCTCATAAAAGCAAAGGTATGAACTGACAAATGTTTGAGGTGGTGTACTCTTCTTAGTTGATAGAGTTAAGAGTGAGAATGACGAGAAATGAGTTGCCACTTAATTAAGGAAAAAAATTGTCGTATCCAGTTTACTTACCTTCTTTGTTGACTTTTTAATAAAAAGTACATTATTCTCATTTTCGAATGTTTTCAAATTGGAGAAAAGATGAGAATGTCTCGTTTACCGAGAGGGCCATTATTTTTTTTTTTTTTTTGCTTCACACTTCTCAAAGAAAGACCGCGAAAAGTGGAGGCTGGTCGGCTGGTCCTTGAAAGCTCACAAATGCAACTTTAAACGCTTAAGAGTGCTGGGAGTAGCTACAAATAGGTAAAGGAGCGGTGGTTTGCAACTTTAAACACATAAGAGTTCTGGGAGTACAAATAGTGAAAAGCGGTAGTTTTCGCTATTTGTAGTGGTAGTACAAATAACCACTTCGATTCATTATAGGCCTACATCAAGTTTCATACCTGCTTCAGACATTGAATTGGTGACCATGACTCATCATTCACCTCTGTTACGCGGCTTATAATAATAATGATATATGCTTTATTCATTTTAAAAAATGGAAATTCGTTTACAGACGTGGCATGCATAAAAATGTATAGACACAAAGATGAGAATCTATGGCGGGAATATATACATATATTCAAATGTAAAAAATATACAACCAAGAACCAATAACACCACTTAATATTATATTAATTTAATAAATTGAGATAGGCATTACCTCTGACCTTTAGTCTGAACTTGTGAGTGTATATTTAAAAGATAGCAATTAATTTAAATCACAATGAGCGTTAAAAATTCGAACACCTGTGGCAAAAATGAATTAAGGTGACGTGTTGTCTTTGTTTTTCATAGATATAAGGCGAGGGCTCCTCGTGGAGAACGTATATATTTGCGAAGGGGGTGATCGCCATCCTTCATAATTTTCTCCATTTTACTTTGACAATATATTATATACATCATCATTGCCAAATCACAGTATACCGTACAAAATTTTGATTTAAGATAGTAAAAATGTGAAGAAAAAATATATGATTAAAATGATATCAATATCATCAACTCTAAATTAAAACCTACATGTATTCTGGTTTATGACAGAGAAGATGTGGGGGGAAAAGATTCCAAAATAAAAACACACACACACAACAAAGGACAATGCTCAGGCACACTCAAGGTTGGTAACTATGTTACAACTCACCTTGTTCCAATAGGATTTGGGGGTCTTGTCCGGATTGGCCTGACTAAGATATCTGAGGTACCAAGCCTTCCTGGCACCAGCATGCCAAAATATGGCATTGGCTGCCTTGACATATCTGTTAAGACTCATCTGCATTTTTTGCCAAATTGGGACCTAAAATTTGCCGAGAACTAAGCGTTTCAGAAAAAATTAACACGCGATACAGAAAAAAAAATATATAAAAGACAATTTATTACATTTAAGGAGGCTACATTTATTAATTTACACAATGTAAAGCGATTTACGCGCCCAAACTTTCAATCACACACACACACACACACATAATAATAATAATAATAATAGATCTTTATTGTCCATAAATATGGCAATTTGTCATTTTGTTACACTTGTCATACACAAACTTCCCTTGGTTTGGGCCCAGGCAAAGCTGCAACATTTCTCAAGTTTCGCACTTTTGTTTTCGTTATTTTGTTTTCGCTTCTTTTTTTCCCCAAAATTGGCCACGCGATTTGCCAATTTTCCTAAAATTTGCCACGATTTGCCAATTTTGGGAAATTTGCGGATCGCCCTGATATTTGCGGCCGCATTTAAAAATTATTTTTGTATTAACTCTTGACACTTGACATATTTTCCTTTTTAGATCTGGCCGGTATTATTCAAGGGGCAATTTCAAAAGTTTAGCACACTTAAAGCCTTTTGTTTTGTACTTATAGCTCTATATACTCTATTGTGGAAATAAACAAAGAGAGAACTTGTAAAAAATATAATATAAGGACAAGAAAAATGATATCTTAGTGTAAAATAAAATCATGAAAAAAAAGTTGTTAACCTTTACTACTTTGATTAAAAAACATTTCAACACTAGGTCAAACAATAACAGAGAAGATTTCAGATTTCATAAACGTTACCTTTAATGACATCACGGTAAGCTTTCTTCATAATATACGCAGCGTTGTCTGTATTGAAGGTCATCACATTGTTGAACTCAATGTTCCACTTTACCAGTGTCATGATAACAGCCTCAGCGACTTCTGCATGATCTGTCCGTGGCAAGAAAACTGTGTCTAAGAGATTGCTCTTTATTTTGTCATCTTAGTCTGCTTCCATTGGAGCCAGCGAGTTTCCTCGTTGTCTTTTAAACCGAAATAAATCAGAGGGGCCCCAGAATTTCGGTTTAAACGGATTCTACTGTATATACTATGTATAATATATATATTACAATCCTACCTGCCAATGTCATCTGACATTTCATCGCAGATCACGGCAACCGGCTTGCACTCAACTGCCCTTCGAACGACTTCTTTCTTGTCATCCAACTCCCGGAGGAGATAGCATTCTTGGAGCTGTTTTGACTTAGGGATAGCTCCTACATTCACAACATGCTTGTGGAGAAATGTGTGGAATGCAGGGTGGTCTAGCTTTGAAAGCGGAATACTTGTGGCTGTAAACATATTCCAGTGAAAAATATTTCGACGAAAGCAAACAAGGTTGTTGCTTTCGAGATATTCATTTACACCTGGTCCGGTGAGAGATTGTGAGTAAAGAGCCTTTTCCAAATTCTCAAATTTGTACCGCTCCAGAAAGGGACTCGGAACTAGGGATGTATGAGTCGGAATGCCATTGTCGTACCACAAGACCACACAAAATATCACAGTAGTATTAATAATTAATAACCGTAACAATGAACACCAACGCTACAGCAGCATTATACTTATATTTATTACCATCACGGACAGAGCGCCTCAAACGTCATCACTGTTAAGTTATCACTATCAATCATCGTCACAAATACTAATGAGAGTTTTTATATGGCGCTTTACAGGGGGTCCCAGTCCAACAGCAACACTTAACATGTAGGATGAGACATGGCGCCTGTAAGACAGAGCAACGCCGTTAACGACTTGGTACTCCTTTTATTACCTGAGTACGGTGGGAGTGAGTGAAGAGCCTGTTCAAGGACTCAACTGTGCGCTGAGCGAGGCTCGAACCCAGGATTTCCCAATCCAAAAGCGAGTGTCATACCACAAGACCGCACATAGGCACACTTATTTCACACTTCCCCTTGTTCCCTCTGTCAGTTAGGTTCTCTCTCTCTCTCTCTCTCTCTCTCTCTCTCTCTCTCTCTCTCTCTCTCTCTCTCTCTCTCTCTCTCTCTCTCTCTCTCTCTCTCTCTCTACCTACCTACCTACATGATTTCCACCATTACCTGTCATCTGCATTATTTGCGGCCGCAAAATATATCAGGGCGATCGGCAAATTTTTGTAAAAATAGCGAATACAAAATGCACGTGAGGATCTGGAATTTCTGTACACCGCCTCAGGGGTGAATATGGCTGAAGCTGAGGAGTTCTTCCCCCATTGCTTCACCAGCAGAGAGAAGGAAGAAGCCAGACAATGGTTTTCTGATGCTTAATAAGACTCGTCAGGCAACATGTGCCAACCTTCAAAAATACATGTCCGTTGAGGGGCAACCCGGCTTGGAATTTTTTAAGGACATTAGGATTTTCAGTCCAAAGAAAATTCCTCTTATGCCTCGCAGTGTGCATACACTACAACAATTCCTGGTTTTTTGTCATTTTCCTCAGCATGAATTGATTAGATATATTAAGAAACTGGGGCCCAGTGCTATGAGAGTCCGATACTGGAATTATTGATCTGACTTTTCTGGAAGTCTGTGGCAGGCAGATCATGTTCCAGCTCTCGCTGCCTTGGCGCCCCGGTATGCCCTTTCAACATGCTCGTCAGCTGATGCTGAACGAAGCTTTTCTTTATATAATCTTGTTTTTATTTTCTAGAAGGCGTAGACTCACAGAAGACAACATCAAAGGACTAGTTTTCCTTTACTACAACTACAATAAGTTCAGTGATGCCTCTTTTTTTGAGTAGTAAAGGAAAACTAGGCCTTTGGTGAGTCTGAGAGAAAGTGTGCGTATGAGATAATATAGTCTGCAGGTGTGAAAGTTTGATAAAACTGATACTGTGAATGAGAGGGAGTAGGCCCTATGTGTGATTGAGTTGAATGTTCGCCAGTGTAAGTGTTCTATTCCACAGTATCTGTCATGGCAGTTTTTTGCATCACTTGCGGCCGCAAAAAATCGCTGGTTTGCATTGCGGCCGCAAAATTTACAATTTTTTGCAAATTTTCGAGATTTTGCCCAAAAAAAAAAATTTTTAATTTAGTGTGGACCAGTGATGATAATCTTCCGCGGATTTTTTCATGAATGTTCCGTTGTTTTTGTCATGTCAAACATTTTCTGCGAAGTGGTAGTTCACGGAAAAAAAAAGTATGCCTTCTCTATCATTTTTTGACACCTCTGCTCAGTTGCATGAATTTTGGTGACACTCCTTTATTTATGACATTAGTCTAGACACACTGGCGCCAAATGTCAAAAGTAGCACAAGACACACGATGGCCATGGATGAGAAGACGATCGAAAGGGAAGGGGATGGAGCAAATGGATGTAAATATTTATGTACCTTTTAGCTGTTGCATGATAGTGATAGTACATTTTGCGATTTTATAAGTTTTATAAGCCTGTCTTTTTTTTTTTTCTCTTCCTTTTTGATTTTTTTGTTTTGTTTTTGTTTGATTGCTCTGAATATGTTAATAGTATTCAATACAACTTGTGTCGTCTAATCATAAAACAATTTTTAAAAAATAGATTCATCAATTCTCTCTCTCTCTCTCTCTCTCTCTCTCTCTCTCTCTCTCTCTCTCTCTCTCTCTCTCTCTCTCTCTCTCTCCCCTCTCTCTTTCTCTCTCTCTCATATCCATATTTCTCTCTCATATCCATATTTCTCTCTCAGTCACCCTTCAATCTTCATATTATGTTTATAATTTATAGATATCATTTGGTAATAGAGAGATAATAAGTTAGGCTGATCAAATTAAGAAATGATTGTTTAAAGGCTAATATAAATTTGATTTGTTGATGGAGAATATGTTTTGCAATTAATTAAGGCTAGGGCTATTGGTCAGTACTGACCCCCAGACGCTAGTACCTGCGTGTCAGTGCTGACGAACAGGCGCCAGCGCCTGGGGGTCAGCACTGACCAATAACCTGGTGTTATTGGTCAGTATTGAACAACAGGTGCCGCCGCCCACAGACAGCCTCTCTTCGGTCTGTGCCACCGCCCGCCATTAATCAGCACTGACGAACATCGGGCCTGTTCGTCAGTGCAGACAAAGACCTCTTCGCACTTATTCGTCACTTCCTAAAGTAAAAAATAACAAAAAACAATTAAAATCCCAGGCTTTCAAGGCCAACTTATCCGATGACACTAAGCAACACTTGGTCACTTAGATAAATTTGATGTCTAACGCGTTAGATCGTGGCCTTCGTAAAGTTATTGCCTGATACTTACCAAAAAAATGACGTCAAACTGCCAGTCTTTTGCCATAAAAGAAAACAAATCGTGAGTCGTATTCAGTAGTTCAACCAACGAAATAACTTGTTTCCTTGAGCTCTACTAACAACTCACTAACCGGTGCAAAAACCAAATAATGACGTCAAACTGCCGGTCCTTTTGGAAATCAGTATCAGGCTATAACTATAACATAACGATGGCTACGGTTAGATGCCGTTGGGGCAACGGTATGATGACTGTCGTTGTTTCAAGCCACCATACGATTCTTTTTTATTTTATGTTGTCTTTGTGTGTATGTGTTTTTGTTTTTCTTTTTTTTTCGTATATTTTCGTTATTGCTTAAATTAAAGAAAAATAGAGGAAACGTGTTATAATATAATATTTCTTGTTACGATTCTTTTATAATACATTGTCCATTCTATTGATGAGGTTTTTAAAAAAATGTATTTGTTTTGTTTTTGTTTTTTATCATGCAAAAAAAAAAAAATTATAATAATAATAACGGAAAGGAGGAGAAACCTGATAACGAATAGATAATTCCATTTGGGGGGGGGGGGGGGGGCAGCGTGGCTCAGCGCTACGGTCTTTGCTTCGTACCCGAAAGGTACCGAGTTCGATCACCCGCCGCTGCGCTGTGTGGCCTTGAGCAAGTCACCTCGCCCTGGCTCGACTTGATTGTCTTACCTTCTTTGCTTCTTTCTTTATAAAAAGAACATTACTTTCCTCCTCATGCCTTTTGATGGCATCAGTTAAAGCCTTCAAGGAGGCAAATTTGTTGCCGACAGCGAGTTCCATAATTTGTAGCTTTCTCCTGTCTCAGTGAGATGCGAGCAAGCCGAATTTCAAATGACGGAATGAAAAAAGACGAGACAATGAAAGAACTTCACTTTCAGTTCTGGCGTCACGCATCAGTGAGCATGCGCGTTGGAGGAACCGAAATATAAGGTTGCCAGTTTGGCGTTTCAATATCAAATTTGGTATTTTTCTCAGGATTGAACTGAACAATATCATTTGTTTAATTAATTGATAAATTTATTAAACAAATCTCACGTAAACCGATAAAAAAAAGGTGAAACCAAGGGACTTCCTTGCGACTAGTATGGGACAGGAAATGCGGATTTATTTGTCGTAGAACAAGTTATTTCAAAAAATGGCATTTTTCCATAATTTTGGCACAGTCAGTACAGGCGCCAGAACTGACCAATAGATACCAGTACCTATTAGTCGGTGCTGACCCCCAGACGCTGGTGCCTGTTCGTCAGTACTGACCCCCAGATGCTAGCGTCTGGGGGTCAGTACTGACGAATAGTCACTCCGATTAATTAAAGATTCTTATTTATAAGCTGCATCATCACAAGGTTGCAATAATACAGACACTAAACGGGTTTGTTATGTAAAAACAAATACCTCCTGGTCTTTTGGCCAAAAGTTTATCATAATCACTTGATATAGTGGGCGACATTATAGGCCTCTAAAATGTTTAATTGGAAATGACAATTCATTAAATTATAATTGCAAAAGGACAGGATGTGTCTAATGATCAGAAGTGCTTTAGGACTAATAATATATTAAATAACTATGAATAGCTATGTTATATTTGCATTAGATTTAGATTTGGCTTTGACTGACGGGTCGGTAGATTTTCCTCCTTTTTGACAAATTTTCATTATCATCACTGGGGGACCTGTGCTTCAGTCAGGATGAAACAGTTAGATAATCTCAAAATAAGTACACTGATAGCGTGTTCTTCCTTTTTCTTTTGTACTTTAATTGTAATTCTAGAACTTTTTACTAGATCCCATTTTCTTCCTTTTTACTGGCGCTGCTATGACCTTACATTTGTTGCAAGCGCCGTGAAACCCTTAAAAACAAACAAATACCTTTCTCTTTCATGAACGGATTATGGGTTTTTAGGAAAATTAATCGCAACTTGTCCCCTTTTATTATTTTTTCTTTTCCTTTTTAAAATATGGGTCACAGAATGTGCAAGGAGAGGATTAGTTGACACCATATTCCCAGATGGAATGCGTTTGAGACCGCTCAGACATAGAGATAGATAGAAAGGCAGAGTCGGAGAGAGGGAGAAAGAGGGGGTGACAATAAAAGAGAAGGTTGAGCATGAGACAGGAAATTAGAAAGAAAAAAAAAAAAAGGGGGGGGGGGGGGGGGAGCGTGAAGAAAAATAAAGAAAAGGGAGATAGGGGGGGGGGGTAGCCGAAGGAGGAACGATAAAGAGAGAGGGTGACGGCATGAAAGAGAAGAGGAGGATAGAGGGTATGCCTAAATGCTAAAGGAAAAATGATAGATATATCCTATATATAATATTATTATAGTATATATAATATATATATATATATATATATATATATATATATATATATATATATATATAGAGAGAGAGAGAGAGAGAGAGAGAGAGAGAGAGAGAGAGAGAGAGAGAGAGAGAGAAAGCCTTTAAAGAAGGGGGGAGGGGGGAGGTGAAGGATGAACGATGAGTGGGCGTGTGTGTGAAATATTTATACGGAGAGGTAGAGAAAATGAGAGAGGAAAACTGAAAGAGAATGAGGAGATAGATAGAAGACAACAAAAGAGAGGAATAGACGGAAAAGGAGCGAGAGACAACTCGACATAGGGAACAAAGAAAAGTGTGAAATACGGAAGAATGAGTATGAGAAACTACGAGATAAGGAATGGGATAATAAAGAAAGAAAGAATGAGGGTGGGAGAAAGAATAAGATTGAGATATAGATGCAAGAGAGAAAGTTCTTTCTTCATATGTAGTTGTAGTATCCAACATGTTCTGGACTGACTGATGACCATACCCTTGCCTCAACTGATTGTTCTCTTTAAAAGCCCTTCGTAGTTCGAGTCTGCACTGGTGCATTCTCATGCATAAACGTTGTTGCGATTTCATTGTCTCTATCTAATTCTAATGTAACTGTCAAATGTCAACCTGCCATTTATTCTCAACGGATGTCTTTTTGCCTCCATGATCCATCCCCAAAACGCCAAAGAACCACATTCTGATTTGAATTTGAATGGTATTTTCTTGCTGAACTGAAAACATCCATCGTTTTCCTGTACTTCTACTTCTACATCAATTTGTAGAAAGTTAGAAAGCCTTTCGTGATATACCAAACCATCGTGACATTCTGCAACAGACAGTTCTCAGCACTCAGTATGGTCTTGGTATGGTTTTAATTTTAGTTTATAAGTATTTTAAGGGTTTTTCTGCACTTGCAACACACTTGGGTCATATCAGCGCCAGTAGGAGTAAAAGAAAAAGAAGAAAATGGGATAGTAAATCAATTCTAGATTACAATTCAAAGCACACAAGAAACGTATGACAAAGGGGAATGGTTTTGTTTGTTTTGTTTTTTTTAAGGTTTTACGGTGCTTGCAACACATTGAGGTCATTTCAGCGCCAGTAAAAAGGAAGAAAATGGTATAGTACAAAAAAAATGTAGATTCACAATTAAGAGCACACAAGAAAAGTACGACAAAGGGGAATGGTACAATTAGGGAACAGATGTAGATTCCAAGAGCATACTATAATTGTGCTTTGTGTCACATAAGTCTCACCCAGACACAAACACAGGATCCTACGAAAAGGAATACACTCAAATGCTTAAATTATACATTCAAAACAACAAATTTTACAATACATAACAGAGATGATTTACAAGGAAAAATGTCATCTCCCAAAACAATAATTATACATTTGACCGCCCCCCCCCCCCCCAAGACATGGACTCTGGCCAGGGCCAGGACAAAACCAAGTAATATCATTCAAAGACAAAGACAGAAAGCATATTGGAAAACAGATATAGGGAGATAAAAGACACCGTAAGTGCCTCTCTGCCCACTTGGGAGGAAAGGGGAATATGACTAATGGGGAACAGATGTAGATTCCAAAAGCATACTATAAATATATACTTAGTTTGAGATCACATAAATGAAATGTCTCATCTTGACGTGAAGAACATATCCCCACTAAAAGGAACACACTCAAATGTTTACAAATCATATACAACATGTAAACAAAACGTAATACTACAGTGCATATTAGAGAGATGATTTACATGGGGAAAAATATAATCTTCCAAAACTAACTATACATTTGATTGTTTGACTCTCAGCCAGGATACCTGGCCAGGGCCAGGACCAAACCAAGTAATCTCATTCCAAGTCCAAGACAAAGACAAAAAACAAGTTGGAAAACAGACATAGGGGTATAGAACTGTCCCCGCAGTTTTTCGGGGCCGCAAATTTCACCCTTGGCCGCAAATTTTTATTTGGCCGCAAAAAGCCGCAATTTTCGCCGTTTTTAGGCTAAATTGACGATTTTTTGTTTAAAAAAAACAAAACAAAAGCTATGAAAAATAGTGAAAATACGGCGACTTTCAATGCTAGCATCCAAAATTGGCAATCCTAAGAAATTTATCATATTTATCATTTATGTAAACAAAATGTGTTCTATTAAAATATTTTTCATGAAATGCAATTTCATTTTTAGCCACAATTTGCACTTAGTTTTCATGATATGAGTATGATTTTTCATGATATTTTCCATGTTTTTCATTCAAAAACCCATTAGGCCTAATTTCAAATATAAAGCAATAATAATAATGCTCAAAATTGGATCGTAAGTAGAGAATACAAATTTAATGTACCCCCATTGGAAAATGGATTTTGTTTCTCTTTCCTTGTGAATAGTTATTTTTTTTCCCTCTCCTTAATTAGTTTTTCAAATTTTGAATTTTTTATGCGATTGTTCACTTTGATTGCCCAAATTTTAAGAAGCTAAATAGTTAATAAAATATTTTGATTACTTCCTTCTTCTTTTTTGCTTACTTACTATGGCTATTATTATTATTATTATTATTATTATTATTATTATTATTATTATTATTATTACTATTATTATTATTATTATTATTATTATTATTAAATCATATTATTTCAAACCATTCAAAATGTAAATAAATTCATGTTGACATGTTGTGACATCAATATTCTACAAAATGCCCTATTTGTGTCAATTTTTTACCGTACATGTTTTAATTGTTTGATTTTTGTAGAACTAGCGGCAAATTTTTGGCAAAATTTGCTATTTTGATGGCAAATTTGACCATTTTTTATGGCAAATTTTGGCGTTTGAAATGGCAAAAAAAAACGCGGGGGCAGATAGAAGTCATAGTAAGTGCCTCCCCACCCAATATGGGAGGTCAAGACTTAAGTTGAAGAAGAAGAAAAAAGACTGATGTTATTGATATTTTGTTTATTAAATAATGTAAAGTCATGCTGATTTCAATAATAATAATAATAATAATAATAATAATAATAATAATAATAATAATAATAATAATAATAATAATAATAATAATAATAATAATAATAATAATGTACTCTATTCATCCAAAAAGGACTTTTTTTGTACGGACGTATAAAATGCTGGCAATGATACATACATAAATATAACAATATAAGTAAATAAATGTGGTAAAGTAAAACTTGGTAATAGGTATAGTGTAATAATATTGTAAGCTGTAAGAATAATTACATAGTATAAATTTCAAGGGACGTACACATTTTATAATTGCTTTGTTTGTTTTTAATGGTTTTATGGCACTTGGAACACATTAAGGTCATATCAGCGCCGGTAAAAAATCGGATGGTAAAAAGTTGAAGAATAATAATTAATGCATCCAAGAAAAAGTAAGACAGGGGAATTGATTCAAATAGGGAACAGATGTAGATTCCAAGAGCACACTATCAATGTACTAAGGGAGCGTTCACATATTACGTCATCAGCTAGGGGGGGAGGGGGGGTCTACCAAATGTTGACATGTGTTGACATGGGGGAGGGGGGGGGGGGGGTCAGACCCAAGATGATGTCATCAAAACATAAATTGCTATGATGAGTATTGCCCATCTCTCAAGAAACAAGATGGGAAAGGGGTATCACTTCTCAAAAGGCGAACTTGCCCTAAATGTTCATTGTATCACTCCTCGATCACAGCAATGAAAGACCATTCACGAAAATGCGGCATACAAGAACAGCAAATGGGAGAAAGTGATGACGATGAAGATGAAATTGATGATACTATTATAGTACATTGCCAGAGGTCCAAGGCAGAAACATTTTTGAATCAATTAATTTTATGTTTGGAAATTGAAACAGAAATTCATTCCACTAAAAGACTAATATGCTATAAAATAATTTGCCTCCTATACTATTTTAAATTACACTTTCTGAAATTTTTTAAATAGCACCTGCACCAAGTAGCCTAATTTAAATAATGTTTGTTAGATTTTATCTTTGCAAATTAAAATTTTATGTCCCCATTGTATCGTAAAACATAAATTATCAACAGTTTCTGAAATTAATAAAATGTCTGAATTTGTTTTATCAAACGTTGATAATCAATGTTTATGGTTTGAAAAATGAATAATAAATATTGTGAAATTAAAGTTATCTTTTAGTTTTTATTAAATTAGATGACGTCATCATCTGTTGGGGGGAGGGGGGGGGGGTCAGGTCAATGATGACAAGTGATGACTTGGGGGAGGGGGGGGGGGGTCTAAAAAGGGCAAATTTTTGATGACGTAATATGTGAACGCTCCCTAAGTTTGAGATACCTAACCTAAAAGTCTCATCCAGTCACAAGCACAGGTCCCCACTAAGAGGAACACACTCAAATGTTTACAAATCATATATAATGTGTAAACAAAACATCTTACATAACAGAGAGATGATTTACAAGGAAAAAAAATATCATCTCCCAAAACTCTAAATATACATTTGACTGTTTCCCTCTCAGCAAGGGTATCCGGTCAGGGCCAGGACAAAACTGAGTAATCTCATTCCAAGACAAAGGCAGAAAGCTAGTTGGAAAACATATATAGGGGGAGAGAAGACACAGTAAGTACCTCCCTGCCCACTATGGGAGGTCAGGAACCCCATCCAGCCAGCACAGTTTTCTCGAACTCCTCGGGACATGCAAAAAGTTCGAGGAAACCATGCCTTGCAGGGGGGGGGGGGGGGGGGGGGGGGGGGGGAGTGAGTGAGGCTCAGCATTATAGACTTTGCTGGGCATCCAAAAGATGCCTGGTTCGATACCCATAGCGCTATGCGACTTTCAGCAAGCTACTTCTCCCTGAGACAAATTTCTGCTTGAGGATGAAGATAGGGAAATTTATTATTTATTTATACATTGATATGTTGAGTTGAGGGAGATAACTTTATATATGACATATTACAAGCTGTTGGTGTGAGAGAGGAGGATTATTGAGGTAGATAGATAGAGAGGAGGTGAGAGCTAAACATAGACAGATAGGTGTGTGTATATATATACACACACACACACACACACACACACATATATATATATATTTATTTATTTTTTGTTTGTTTGTTTGTTTGTTTGTTTGTTGCTTTAGGTCTCTTCCAACACAATTGAGGTTATATGAGAGACCGCTGAAACAAAAAAACAAGCAATCTAACAAAAATAGTACAAATGTAAATCAAAATCATAACCTAAAGATATCATAAGCTAAATTATAAATAAGCAAGAACAAACAGGCAGAAGATTTACAGAAAAAAAAATATCCCCTGTCAAAAATACAATCACAAACCAAAGAAGCAGGATAGGCTAGTAAAGAGAAGAAGAAACGACATCACTATCGGATCGTACACCCATGCGAATATCATAGGTATATGATTCAAGGGTGATGCTCCCATCCAACCACCCGCATATATATATATATATATATATATATATATATATATATATATATATATATATATATATATATATATATATATATATATCATATATAGGGGTATAGAAGACACACTAAGTGCCTCCCTGCCCACTGTGGGAGGTCAGGAATCCCACCCAGGGGAATTGGTTAAAATAGGGAACAGATGTTGATTCCAAGAGCACACCATCAATGTACTTAATTTGAGATCATCTTAGATTCTCATCCAGACACCAGCACAGGATCCCACTGAGAGGAAAACACTCAAATGTTTACAGAATACATAAAACAACTAACAATGCATAACAGAGATGATTTGCAAGGAAAAAAATATCATCTCTCAAGATAACAACTATACATGTGACTGTTTCCCTCCCAGTCAAGGACTCCAGCCAGGGCTGGGACAAAACTAAGTAATCCCATTCCAAGACAAAGACAGAAAGCAACTCGGGAACCAGATACAATGGGATAGAAGACACAGAATGACCTCCTGCCCACCATGGGGGGGGGGGGGGGGGGGGGGGGGAGGGCGCAAAGGACCCCGCCTAGTCAATTAGATTAGATTAGGGACATACACTTTGTGTAAATGGAACACACAAATTGGCTTTTTTTTTACCTCTACCTCTTGCCTCACTAATGAAGTCATGAGGTTGGAGAGTGAGGTAGTTTTGAGACGATCATCTTGAAAATCTTCACCAAGAATCTCAGCATTCATACCATGGTCTCTAGATTGCTTAACTCAAGGGATGAGCTGAAAGCAGCTGTTGACATCTAAGCTGTCAAAGCGACCTATGATTGAAGGGCCAAAATTTAAAGAACTCTTGAGAGCAAAAGTTGAAATTGTTCCTCAGCGGGGGTTATGTTTTGTTTGTTTTTAAGGGTTTTACGGCGCTTGCAACACATTAAGGTCATATCAGCGCCAGTAAAAAGGAAGAAAATGGGATAGTAAAAAGTTCTAGAATTACAATAAAGCATCCAAGAAAAGGGAAGACAAAGGGGAATTGGTTCAAAGAAGAAACAGGTGTAGATTCCAAAAGCACTCTATCAAAGTACTTAGTTTGAGATCACTAAAAGTCTCATCCAGACACAAGCACAGGTCCCCGCTAAGAGGAACACACTCAAATGTTTTACAAATCATATATAATATAAAGAAAGCATAATACAGTGCATAACAGAGAGATGATTTACAATGAAAAAAATATCATCTCCCAAAACTAACTATACATTCGACTGTTTCCCTCTCAGCCAGGGCATCTGGCCAGGACCAGGACAAAACCAAGTAATCTCATTCCAAGACAAAGACAGAAAGCATGTTGGAAAACAGATATAAGGGGATAGAAGACACAGTATGTACCCCCCTGCCCACTATGGGAGGTCAGGAACCCCACCCTGTCAGCGGGGGTTAGTTAGTCATGAGTGATTGTTGCACAGCTGTAGACATAAAAGAGTAGACTTAGATCATCGACAGTTGTCTACATGATTGACATGGCCATATAGTATAGGGATCTCTTTATCTTCTTCCCCCGCAATAATTTCACGACAAATTGAATGGCCTCAACGGCAGTCCCTAGCCCACAAATGGATAGTTTAAAATGTGCTTATCAGGAACTCAGAGGAGAAAGGACATAATAGGATGTTAGAGGAAAATGGTTAAATGAAGTATAACAATCACAATATCAACAGCAACGGCATTGATAACAAAGACAAAGCAACCAACAAACAATAAAACCCAGACAAAAACAGATTCATATTTTTTTGAGCCTGCACTATTGAGATATAAGATTACACATAGGAATATATCGTTAGCTGTGTGTCACCAAATTAAAAAGGTTTAACGTGGCCTCTGGGCATGGATATAATCATGTGCTGTGAACTTTTTAGTCTGTGTAAGACGGAAACCTGTCGATAACGGATAACCCCCCCCCCCCCCCCCCCCCCCCCAGGTCCATTCAGCTACTTACACAGGTTGGACTGTATAAATTGACACATACAATATCTCATACATACATAATATAATTTAACACATACACATACAATGACCTCCTGCATTCATAATATAATTTCACGCATAATAATATCTCATATATCATAAGGACAAAGATACATGATCAACACATTCATTACCTCATACATACACAATATAAATTAACACACACCTCAGACCCAAAAAATATAAATGAGCAAATACGATATCTCATACATAATATAAATCAACCCATACAACATTACATAGATCAACACATAAAATCTCTCATACAAACGTTATATAAATTAACACAATACATAAATAATATTAAAAATTAGCAAACGCTATAAATCAATACATAGAGTATCTCACACAAACACATATAATAAATTAACGTATATAATATATCATACATAAATAATATAAATTAGCAAATACAATATCTCATACATACATAATATAAATTAGCAAATAAGAATATCTCTTACAGACATAATATACATTACACATAGAATATTACATAGATATATAATACATTTTCCCTCACCGTTGATCTTTCACGTTTCATGTATGCCATTTTCCTGATAGCTTTTAAAATTTTAGTTCTCATGCAAACATTCTCTGTGCAAGACATCAAAACATAATAAAACTGCTAAGAGGAAGTAGAAATGCTTCTGTACTCCCTCATATGATTTGGTTGTGATTTATCAATTCTTTGTTTCGCATGATGAAGCAATTAATTCCATAAGCCGGAAATCGTGACTTACATCCTGATCTTAAAGCTATATAAGCCACAAAATGTGTTAACTCATACTCATGCAATGTCTCACACATACAGAATATACATTAACTCATAAAATAACAGATTCCTACATATATTAATATATACAATATCACATACATCGTATACATTTTTAACACATAAAATATCTGTTTGCTTGTTTGTTTTAAAGGGTTTTACGGCGCTTGCAACACATTGAGGTTATATCAGCGCCAGTAAAAAGGAAGAAAATGGGATAGTAAAAAGCTCTAGAATTACACATAAAGCACCCAAGAAAAAGTAAGACATAACTGGGAACAAATAGGGATCAGATGTAGATTCCAAGAGCATACTATCAAAGTACTTAGTTTGAGACCACCTATAAGTCTCATCCGGACACAAGCACAAAATCCAACAAAGAGGAATACACTCAAATGCTTACATTACAAATTCAAAATAACAAATATAATAATACATAACAGAGTGATGATTTACAAGGAAAAAAATATCATCTCCCAAAACAATAACTATGCATTTGACTGTTTCCCTCCCATCGAGGACTCTGGCCAGAGCCAGGACAAAACCAAGTAATCTCATTCCAAGACAAAGACAGAAAGCATGTTGGAAAACAGATATAAGGGGATAGAAGACACAGTATATACCCCCCTGCCCACTATGGACATATAAAATATCTCATACATACATAATTTAAATTAACACAAACAATGTCACATAAATACACAGCATAAATTAACACATACAATAACAGATTCCTACATAATATACTTCAACACATACAATATCAGATTCTTACATACCATAAAATTAACACATACAATATTTCAAACATATATACATAATATAAATTATCACATTCAATTTCTCATAAGTACCAAAAAGAACACTGACAAGACGAAAGTACTGTTTTATACATTTAAATCTTGAATTAGGTCTTCGGTGCATGGCAAAACTGTAGAAATTACCAATATAATGGCGTGTCTACCCCTTACTATAATTAGTCTGTAATTTTTGTTTATCAAGTCTCTAGAAGAAGAGTTAATGACAAGCATATATGAAGAATGGTACCAATTATCAAAATATAAGTTATGTCCTGCTTAACTTCAGTTTTAATTTTATTTCCGTCTGACAATTTCTCAATGATAGAGGTTGACCACAAGCTGTTACCTTAAAAAACAGATCCTCATTAATTAAGATTAATCCCCATATAATCCATTAATTTGAATGATCTGCAACTGCTACTGCGATTGGTTGCCGTGAATGTTGCGAAACACACAAGACCAACTCATTCTTTACAACTAACTAATCTATGAATAATTCTGATCAGTAATGCTGGCAGAATGGGGTTGTGTGTGAGTTCATCTTTAACATTATATTCCTCTTTCAATAGTTTCTTCTTACGGTGAAAAAAAACTGCCTTCTTAAAAATATACTCCTCCATCCCCCCCCCCCCCAACCCTAAAGTCTAATATGGTCTCCACATGTTATAACGCCCTGACCCGCATGCCTTCTATAACCCCAAAACGTTTCCAGTATTGTGAAGTATTAAATTTCAGTACACAAGAAAGAGGAAAAGTTGAAGAACAATTTTTTTTAAATAGATAGAAACACTTTTCTTTGAAAATTTAGTTTCTAATATTTGCAAAATTACTCATTTCAAAGCTATCACATTTGTTAATATATTCAAAGATCAATCTAATAAAAAGTATATTTCTAATGTCTATTCTACCATTTCGAATTTCAGAAGCTTTTTGAACTTGTCAGGAATGGGAAGAGAATCGACTCTTTGGCCTCGTTTACTTGGAAGGCCAGCAAGAGAAACATATTTAGAAATGTGAAGAAAACTCCAAGATCGAAGAGTCAATGGTTGAAGAGTGAATTCATCAGCCAGAGTAAAGTCAACAGGACGAGTCAATTCATCAGAAATTGAGGAGTCAGTCACAATTCTGCATTCAATGATTTTACCATGACCAAAATCATCTCTGACAGTGTATGTTCTGTATTCCCTGATTTTCTTGTCTGTTGTAAGAGTCACATAGTCTTCAGGGAAAAAGTAGAGTTGTTTGAGAAGGATTTCTTGCAGCTCTTTGTCATCAAAGATAAAAGACATAATCAATGGTGAAAAACTACATCCAGAATGGTCACATCTTATTTTTCCAGGGCATAGTCCTGATTTCATAGCTTCTAGAGAAACAGGCTTCAAATTTTGTATGTGACACCATGCCCAGTCAAAAATACCAAACTCCATTGTTACTTGAAGAGGTTCCGAGCAAATGCGGTCTTTCCTTTTGATCTGGTATACGGATTTTAGTCTTCCCTCAGTCTGTAAATATCCATTACGAAGAAGCAATCTAAGACATTCCTTGTGAGATCTTACCATTGCCAGTGAAAATACAGTCCATCCTTTATTATCAGTCAAGTCTAGATTTGGAGTGTGAGCCAACAATATCTCTAAATAGTTTTCTCTGCTTGACACTACTGTCATCATGGAAGCAGTGAGTCCACATTTGTGCTTTGCATCAATTTCTGCTCCATGCTGTAACAGTAACTCCAAAATATCAGAGTTTTCATAAAATTCAATACCACAAACCTTTTGGAACTGGTGTTCTAAGGCGTAATTTTCTCCATATCCTAAGAATGGACCACCTTCAAATGTCCTTAAGCATGCCATCATCAAGGGTGTTTTCCCATCCTCATAACTTGCATTCACATCAGCACCACATGTAATCAGCATAGCCACACTCTTGACACTTCTTCTCATAATTGCCTCTATCAGGGCTGTTTTCCCATTCTCAGCAGTTAAACTCACATCAGCACCTTGTTCTAATAAATACTCTAATATCTTCTCATGGGCACATGCATTCATTAAGGCTGTTCCAGTTTTAGAACACAGGTTAATATCAGCACCATGTTTTACCAATAACTTTATAATGCCTTCGCGTCCAGTGAGACATGCAACACTTAAACTAGTTTCTCCCATTTCATTCATAAAATTCACATCAGTGCCAGATTCAATCATTATTGTCACGACCTCTTCATGTCCATGCCTACATGCCTCCAGTAATCCAAACTTCCCATCATACTTTTTAGAATCAACACCACGTTTCAACATTAGTGACACAATTTTATAAGATCCAGCCCTACATGCTGCCCATAACCCTGAACGCATGCTAAAATAATAATAATTAAGTTCATCCGACTCATCATCGTCAGGTAAAAAATTCCCATCAGCACCGTGATCCATCAGAAATTCAGCAACCTCATAGTAACTACCAAAACATGCCGCCTCCAAGGCAGTTGTACGTTTACCAACGTTTATATCAGCACCGCTTTCTACCAGCATTTCAACAATCTTCAAATTTCCAAAACGACACACCATTATCAAGGGAGTTAAGTTATTATGAGCTCTCCAATTAACATCAGCACCATGCTCAATCAACAATTTAACAATATTTTCTCGCTGACTTTCACATGCAAACAACAAGGCTGTATATCCAAAATCATTACTTGCATTAATTTTGGCACCATGGTCTAGCAACATTTGCACGATCTTTTCGTTTTCATTCATACAAGCATGTATCAATGGTAAAAAACCATATTCATCACCAGCATCAGCAAAGACTCCCTGAGAGAGAAGAATCTCTACCTGACCCTCATCTCCTTCAAGGCATGACTCTATTAGATTCCTCTCTAACTCATCTCTGCTGAGATTTTCAGACAACTCTTGATGATAAGCCATCCCTTGATGATAATGACCTTTTCTTGCTCTGACTTTTACCACAATCTGAGGAAAATTAAACAGGCATACTTGGGTCATGGACCAATATGTAACTAGAACGAGCATTTAGATTTCAAACTGACCATAATGTATTCAGGCTGCTATTGTCTAATATCGTGTACTGCAATATTATAGATTACAAAATCAATGGAAACATAAATATTTTAAAACCTGTCCTATGTTGTCTCGCAAGCAAACTTTAGCCAGCCAAGCTTTTTGTTGATTGATCAGCTGAGGGCTGGGTTGGTTGCAACATTAGAGATGGAAATTTCAACAACATTGTGCCCTTTCTGAGATTTTGAGGAATGGAACTACATCCTTCAGCACAGGATACATTTTATCCACTGCACAAGGAAAAGGAAACAATTTGTCATAGAGACCATATTATTTGATATATATAGCGCCAGTATCCACAAATAGTGCTGAGAGGTGCTTTACAATAGTTTTTTTGGTATAACACAAGTTCATTCATTCGACTACGAAATCACCACAACAGTCACACACACACACATCTTGTTCAAAGTTGACATAGAATCACGAAAAGCAGAATGAAAAAGATTTGTTTTTAAATGCCATTAGAAGACTGGTAAACTTTCACAATGTCGGGTTTTAGATGGTAAAGAATTCCATACAATTGTAGCCGAAAATGCAAAACCACGCTCAGCAAACTTTGTTATTGGGGTGTTATTCTCCATTAGCGAAGAACTGGTGGATCACAGAGATCGAGTTGGTCTATATTTCCCTCACAAGGCATACAAGGTATTCAGGTGATCTATGGTGAAGGCAATTGTAAGCAAAACATGCGATTTTGTATATTATTCTTTTCTCTATTGGAAGCCAGTGTTGTGACTAAAGGACCCGTGTTATATGGTCCCAAAACTTTATCCATGTAACTATACGAGCAGCTTTGTTTTGCATCAACTGTAGTCTGTTCAGAGATGTTTTTGGTAGGCCGTGCAGGAGAGAGTTACAATAATCCAAGCAACTGGTAACAAGGGCATGGATGAGTGTTTTGCATGTTTTGTCATCAATAACATTTCGTATTCAGCATATAATTTGGAGAGCGCTATGAACTGCCTGACAGCACTTTGTTATGTGTGTGTGCATGTCAAGGTGAGTGCCAAAATAGAAACCAAGGTTTCGAACGACATTAGAAGTTTTAATAACAGATTCTCTGAGGGACAGTTGGTTAATGACTATATCCTTTCCAGTCCTTTTTAATACAATCAGCTCAGTTTTGTCCTCGTTGAATTTAAGCTTGTTGTTTGTCATCCATGCTTTAACATTATCTGGACATGCTGCGAGTCTGTTTTGTTTATTCAATGTTTTTTGATGAAATGGGAGTGTATAACTGGGTCTCATCTGCGTAAAGATGATGACTGAGACAGAAGGTCATGATGATGTTGCTTAAGGACTTTGTGTACATTGTAAAAATAAAAGCACTGAACCTTGTGAAATGCCAAATTGCAGCTTTGTTGGTGATGAAAGGGAATCATTATGAGAATGCGCTGTGACCTGTCTCGTAGATAGCATGTAAACCATTCTAGAGCTTTATCTCCGATTCCAAAGAGCCTCTGCATTCGGTCTAGTAATATTGCGAGATCCACAGTGTCGAACGCGCCCCTTTGATCCAACAGCACTAGTATTGTCTTATCTTTTTTGTCAAGTAGGTTGACAATAAACTAATAAATAGAGGTGCCTAAATGAGTCATTAAAATGGAGATAAAGATAAAGGGAGTAAATCTGACTCATGAACGAACAACACAAAACAAACAATGTGAAAGTTTAGCAGTCTTCTAACGGCATTTAAAAACAAATATTTTTCATTCTTATTGTGTTGTTCGTTCATGAGTCAGATTTACTCTAGGTCGACAATATCATTTTGGACATGCAAAAGTGCTGTTTCTGTGCTGTGTGATCGCTTATAGGCAGATTGAAAAACATTATGCAAATTATTGAAATTTATGTAGTTGTTGAGACATTTGACAATGAGTCTATCTATTAATTTTGAAATTAAATGAAGGTTCGAGACTGGCCTGTAGTTGTTAAATTGATCGCTGTCTAAATTTTTTTAATAGGTGGTTGTAGTAGTGGTAGTGGTAGGGATGATGATGTGGTGGTGACTGTAGTAGTAGGGATGATGATGTGGCGGTGGTTGTAGTAGTAGTGGTGGAAGGGATGATGATGATGTGGTGGTTGTTGTAGTGGTGATGGTGGTAGGGTTGATGATGTGGTGGTGATTGTAATAGTAGTGGTAGTAGGGACGTTGATGTAGGGGTGAGCCTTTTTTATTCATAAAAAAAAAATTGAAAAAGGCGGAACTGTGATAGTGATTGTCGGAGATAAACCATCATTTAGGCGGAAGATTCTCAGCCCTGATATCATGACAATGATGATAATAATAATATTTAATGTCAAAGTCAAACCACCACAAATGTAACAAATTGAAAACCATTTGACGAATCTGTCTATGTTGTGTGAGTGTGTGTCTGTTTATAAATGTGCATGAGGGAGAAGAGAAAGAGAGAGTAGGAAGAAAGGGAATGCCTGTATGATGCACTTTCTCTTTGCACATTTTATCGTTATCATAAAATGTAATAGCAGATATAGATAACTAAATTGTAAATTGCCATAATTATGGGCAATAAAGATCTACAATCCCGGGAACATAGGTTCGAGCCCCACTGGTGACATATCGTTTTGTTTTGTTTTTTTCTTATTCTATTATTATTACTCTATTATTATTATTATTATTATTATTATTATTATTATTATTATTATTATTATCATCATCATCATCATAATCATTATAAAAGTAGGTGCTGGCTGAAATTAGCTTGTGTACATGTGGATGCCCGGAACAGACGATGGAGAAAATACGAAGAGAGAATGCCAGGACGGGCAGTGGGCAGAGGGTGGGAAAATGATATATCTAGACATAGGCTAGAAGAAGAGTTCAGTAGAAATTCGGTTCCTCGATAAGACGAGCATTTTGGTATACAATCTGTTATAAGAGCACCATATTGACTGTTTTAAGTGCGTCTACTATACATTTTCATTAAGAATTTTTGTTAAAACTCCCTCGTACGACAAAAGATCCACGGTGAAAATATAAATTGAAAGAAATGCTACTACGAGGACCTTTCGGAAGGCCTCCCAAAATGATAACAAAGAGCTGAATTACCTCAACTTCGTTCCTTCCATTAAATTAAATAATATCCGCCTAGAACTTGAAAATATCTAATGCCTAATATAGTCTCATTATCATAGAAATCTGAATTTCAATTTCGTATCGTAGCTGACCATAGACCAAGGAATTTACCGTTTAATTCTATGCCATAGACTCAGTGGACATAAGTTGATGATAGTTTTAGCGCTAATTTTATCTTCTCTACAAAACAATTCGTATTAAACTATTTTAATCTCTCTCTCTCTCTCTCTCTCTCTCTCTCTCTCTCTCTCTCTCTCTCTCTCTCTCTCTCTCTCTCTCTCTCTCTATCTCTCTCTCTCTCTCTCTATCTATCTATCTATCTATCTCTGTCCATTTTATGTACAAATTCAAATTATAATAATAGTAGTAGTAGTAGTAGTAGTAGTAGTAGTAGTAGTAGTAGTAGTAGTAGTAGTAGTAGTAGTAGTAGTAGTAGCAATGGCGTGGGGCCATTGGATCGAATGGTGCCAGGCACCACACCAATCTTTTAAAAATCATTAACGGCATAATTTAATTAAAAATAAAACTGAGAAATTTTAACTCCACTGTCTTTCGCCAACTCGCCAACAACATACTGCCTTTTTAGTCTCCGCTCTATTCAAGATTCCGAATCACGCACTGCGCCGACTCGTGTGTTGGTGACATCACTGCGCGAATTCGTGACTAAATCAACACCGTGGTGCAAAGCAATCCGAGCGCCAGTTAATGCTCTATCCATTAGTATCGCTACAGCTGATTGAGCGAGAAACTGGGACGAATTATACTATCTTCAAATAGCGGAAAACCCCTCGACTTGTGCCAGGATCTGAGAGCTCCACCGTTGGACGTCATAATTGGGTAACTTCGGCCATCCAAAACATTACATTAACTGTCAAAAACACTGATCATTGTTAAGTTTATTTCTGAGCAGCAAAGAAACACAACATAAAACTTAAAAATATGACATATCAAAATCCCCCTCCCCCCACCTCTTTTTCACGATTATTGAATAAAGTAATTCTTTGCAACACGAAGCATTGTGGACGAAATTACCAACATTTTTCTTGCTTGTAGTGCCGAGTTGATGGTTACGTGTGTATGAGTGTTTATTTGTGTGTGTATGTGTGTGTGTGTGTGTGTGTGTGTGTGTTTGTGCGTGTGTATTTGTGTCAGTCAGAGAAAGAAAGCGAAGATTGTCAACAGTTATACTTTGGTGTGTTTTTTGATTTCTTAAGTACTTAAGTGGAGTGATTTTTTCTTTGTGATGCTTTAAGATCTGAATCTACCTTTTATTTGTGCAATCATTAATCGTATTCCACTGATTTCCTTTATTTGAGATATACTTTGAAGTTTTGTTTTGTTAAACAATGAATTGCAATGAATCAAGTTGACTCTTTACTTCACCGACCGTTTGGGAGATCGACACTAGATGACAAATTAGAAATAAAAAGACTAGTTCCTCACCAACCAACTGATTTTGAATTAACACAGGTGTGGAAATCTCGAAAACGCTCTTTTTCAGTGACATGGTATGACATACATGAATGGCTCACAGTTAGTTTAGAAAAAAAACACGTTTCTTTTGTTTTTATTGTCTACTTTTTACAGATACAACAAACACTGACAAATCATGGACATCTATAGGCTATAGTGACCTTAACCACTTCCATCGTATTTCTTGACCTCCTGAACGTTGTTTTAGCACCCTTAAAATCGTGAAAAATTTCTTGCGCAATTCAATGAAACAGGAGCGGTTAAAGTCGTTAATGATTCTGTCAATTCACAAAGCTGAAATAGATGCCAAATGCCATTCCAGATTTCAATAAACAAATTATAAAAAGATTTGCAGAGATGAAACATCGCCGTGCAGATTTTCTTTACAAGTACTAAAAGTAAGTAATTTCTGTCATATGTTTTTTTTTTTCTCTTTTGATTTACATTTATCACATATTGATTGCATTATCTATCAAATCAAATCCTTTAATTGGTGGACAAAGAATAATTACAAAGACATTTTCACACGGGACTTGTATCTCAGTGTTGTGGCTTGTTGTTTTCATGAATTATTTGTTTTTGTGAGTTTTGTACACTCGTAAAAATCATCGACCCTCCCCCCCACCCTTCCAAAAAAGAGAGTTTTTAACATGTGCTCTCTCCTCTTAATCTTGTTCACTGTTTAAGAATTTTTTTTCTTCTTCTAATCATGGCACCACCATATACCGTCAATACGCCACGCCGCTGAGTAGTAGTAGTAATAGTAGTAGTAGTAGTAGTAGTAGTAGTAGTAGTAGTAGTAGTAGTAGTAGTAGTAGTAGTAGTATTAGTAGTAGTAGTAGTAGTAGTAGTAGTAGTAGTAGTAGTAGTAGTAGTGGTGGTGGTAGTAGTAGTAGTAGTAGTAGTAGTAGTAGTAGTAGTAGTAGTAGTAGTAGTAGTAGTAGTACCACCAAAGACACCAGATAGAATAAGAGACTTCACTTACTATGGATAGATAAGCTATACTCAGGGGAGACCGGGGCACGGTACATGTTTTTGTTTTTTGAAAATATGATAATCAAAACCTGCTGTTCCCAATGAAAGCATTAAACTCCAACATTGCGACCCACTCTCTCGAAAACACACATTTATGAACAAAATTTGATAATTGAGTTATGATTATATATTTGATTGAGGAAGATAGATATATGATTTCTTAACCAGTTAACTACCTAACTCGGTAATAAAAAAAATATATTTAAATTTTGCAGAAAACCCATCCTTTAAATATCAATCGACTTATAATATGACCTTCATCTTGGCAAAAACTCTCAAACCTGGTACTTTTCGAACAAAAAACACACAGGCTGGATCTTAAACAAACCAAGCTACCTATTCACTCCTGAGTATCCAACAGGGGAAAAAATAGAATAGGTTTTTTTTTACAAACTGAAGTATATATCGTTTTACTTTTAATTTATTGTAATGTGCTAGTAAAAAGCAAACAAAATATAAACAAAATTATAATATAATAAAATAAACCAAAAGAACAATACTTTTTTTATAACTAACAAAACAAAACAGACAACAACAAAAACAAAACAAACAAATACTACAGTTTTGAGATGACCTGTCACAATTGATAGATTTATGGTTACGGACAACAACCCCAAAACTAAATGGTATAGAACACCTGCATAAGTATGTATGTATATATAAAATCTGGGTGGTGAATGCCCTTCTTGAAATCATTTCGTATACAAAGGTCTCAACTCATCTAAAATTACTAGTGCGTTTATAACTCTACATGTCACGTACAGAATCACTATTCTTCAAAACATTCATTCTCCATACAAATATTACCAATGATTTCAAGGCGTTTATTCGGTATTGTTTATCCACAAGGTTAAGTCACTTTTCTTGTCATGATTCTGGCATTGTTTCTTAGTAAGAAGGTGAGATAAGATGAAAAATAAGAATAAAATTCTCTCTCTCTCTCTCTCTCTCTCTCTCTCTCTCTCTCTCTCTCTCTCTCTCTCTCTCTCTCTCTCTCTCTCTCTCTCTCTGTGTGTGTGTGTATGTATGTGTGCGTGTGTGTGTGTGTGTGTATTTCACCAGATTAATTCTAAATAACTAAATTATCATTGCCCCAGGTTCATTAGTAGATAGGTAAGAAAAGATGAAAAATAAGAATGAAATCGAATACCGCCAAGAAAACAAACTCATGAAGAGACAATTCTGATAAAGTATCACAAATTTATGAATTCTTTCTGTGGTGTCAATCATTCTGTAACCCAATAGTCGGACTGGGTTGAGGAAAATCACCGATATTTTAAAAGCAAGCAACGCAAACCACTACATACATATGAAATATGTTATTTGAAGAACCCTTTTATTTGAAGTCGTGATTTCACCGAATACAAAAGCAGATATTATAATAATACAGCTTAAGAAAAGCCAGAACAAACATGATAAACACTTTTGTTTAGATACTTGTGCAGCTATGTGGTCTAGTGATATGACACTCGCTTTCGGATCGGAAGGTCCTGGGTTCGAGCCTCACGCTCGGCGCATAGTTGAGTCCTTCGAAAAGACTCTTTACTCACATTTTCTCACCGTACTCAGGTGTAAAATGAGTACCTGGCCGTTAACAGCGTTGTCTTTGTCCGAAAAATTGTAATATCGCCAAACAGGCGTAATGTCCCGTCCTACATGTTAAATTATGTTGCTGTTGACCAGGGACCCCTTGTAAAGCGCTTTGAGCACATTTAGTGGATATGGCGCAATATAAAGCTCAATTTAATTTAAGTCATTTTTATATATAATGTCAATATTTGTTTAATCCTGTTTCTTTGATTTCCTATTTTCTTTCAGTATATATTCTGCAGACCTGGCATTTATCAGAAAGAGAGTTTCTAGTTACAGCGATACGAATAGGGAAGAAAATACAAGGCACCAAACCCTCTATTCTTTTGGTTCCTAAATCCTTGGGGGTGTGTATGTTGAGACAGAGAAACAAAGGAAGAGCGTATGTAGAAAGAGAGAAAGAGAGAGAGAGAGAGAGAGAGAGAGAGAGAGAGAGAGAGAGAGAGAGAGAGAGAGAGAGAGAGAGAGAGAGAGAGAGAGAGAGAGAGAGAGAAGGAAAGAAAGAAAGAGGGACAAAGAAAGAAAGCGAGAGGGGGAGAGAAAGAAAGAAAGGCTTGAAACTCAAATTTTGGCGTAATCTGTCGATCCGATGCATGACCTTTTCCCCCATAATCCAATTGATTTTCTGTTGAATTGTCTGAATTGTGATTTAATCCCATGCATTTTGAATTGACCCTTTTAACTCTGCTTCTGTGTAAACTGTTGTACGACCCTTATAAATCACATGACCTAATGCCATAATACAGTGGATTCAAGTCAGGACTCATTGGAACATGGAGGCTGCTGGATCTTAGTGTCAAGAAAAAGGACGTCAGTTTTTGCTATATCGAAGAATAACGTAAGCGATCTCAAGCTGAGGTTTCAAGGTTTTTTTGTTTGTTTGTTTTTTGTTTTTTTTTTTTAAATGTATTATTTATTGGTAACTGGACTGGTTTGGCTCGGTGTAATCGAGATAAATTTTTGTCCCCTCGGTCTACCCAATAATAATAATTGATTATCTGGGTCTCTTTTTTTGGCGGTAAACAAGCGGCTTGTGAAAAGGGTAGCAAGAAATTGCTACAGTATATTTAATTTACGATAGACAACTAGATGGACTTTTTATCGATAAAAATGGTTTACGGTCCTGCCAATTCCTGCAATCAGTTTAGGGAAAATAATCACATGTCTGCCAGATCAATCTTACCAACACACAAGACTATGTGTAACTTTATACACCTATAGTCTGTTAGGCTAACTTCACTCACAGGCGGTCTAAAAACAATAACAAGATCGAGGTGTCGTCAACCTCATTCATTTTATAGAACATTCTTTGTTATTGATTTTAGCCAGCCAGTTGGGAGATTATTCCGCACTTAATCATTATATCAGATTATAAACGTTTAAGGTTACACATCGTTTTGTTTCGTTTCATCTGGCATACAGATGTTTTGCGTAGTTCACTTAAACGCATAACATCAATAGGCACTTTTAGTACTTCAAGCATACCAACCAAACGACCTACTTTGAGGCAGCGTACATAGAATTACACCACAGAGTAGGTAGGTTAACCTATCTACTCTGTGATTACACTAACAACGTTCTTGCCCTATTTTTTTTTTTTTTTCGGTCATTGTGTCCAAACATTTTTTTTTTTAATGAACACTGTACATGATCATAATACAGAGGACTCATTATTTCAGCTGGTTGGAATAATATAGTCAGGAAAGTTAAGATTCCGAAACGATCAAACAATTTAAATCCCATTCATTCCACTCTCCAAGAGAAAGCCCCTGCATTTAATTTTACGTAACAAGCTATGATCTACTCCCCGCCCCCCTACCCCACCGAACCACTTGTACCCTACGTTCTCATGGTTGACTGGCTTGAACCAATGCTTTCAGTGTGCAAGGTCGCACCATCTCATTCAAAATACTTAGCAATAATAATATTAATAATAATAATAATAATAATAATAATAATAATAATAATAATAATAATAATAATAATAATAATAATAATAATAATAATAATAATAATTATAATAATAATAATAATAATAATAATAATAATAATAATAATAATAATAATAATAATAATAATAATAATAGTAATAATAATAATAATAATAATAATAATAATAATAATAATAATAATAATAATAATAATATCATCATCATCATCATCGTCATTATTTTGGGGGGGGGGGGGGGGGGGGGGGGGGTATTTTGGTTATTATTATTATGGATGCAACGATAGTTCCGTGAGTAGAACACTCTCTTCATATGTAAAGGAAAAAGGATCGATCCCGGATGAAGTGGAACTTTTTTTTGCACACCAAACAGTGATTGGGTGGCTATGTCTCTTAGACCTGGCCGAAAGTAGGTTGTGACGTGCTGGCGTCCTTTCATATCACGCAATCGTTATTCTCCGTTTGGCGCCACAGGGTCGAGGGTTCTGAGATACTACTATACTATCATCATCATCATCATCATCATCATCATCATCATCATAATCATCACCACCAACAACATTACCATTTTTATAACTATTGGAAGTAAATCAATTTGGGAAAGAATACAACATAGATTTTAGGCCAACGAATAATAATACTTCAGCACATAAACTCTCAACACACATTTAATTCTCACTCACCGTCCTCCGATCAAGAACACACAACAGACACAATCAGTCAAAACCCGGCTCCAATGAACTCCAATGACCTAACAGGTCGCAAAGTTATAATGAAGAATATGCTGTCACTCAGAAAATGCAAAACCACACCACATCACGACATCTGTAACAGTTGCTGTTTTGATTATTAAAAAAAAAAAAAATCCCTACCCACTCAGCACACTGTCGGTGCCGCTAATTCTGTTATTATAAAATTATTTCCTTATAAGCCCGATCTCACAAACAAAGAATCTTGTTTACACACATGCATGAAATTGCGAGTCAATGCAACAATACGCCATACAGCGTCTTCGTGCTTTTACTTTTGTAATGACAGTTAGTCGTCATTTTCGTGTAGGCCTATCACCTGCGAATTAAATTGAACAACTGCTGATATTCAATCCACTACCTTCCCGATCCAAAATAATAGAGTGTTAGCGGATACCAGATATGTAATTCGCGAATAAAATGGGAACGAACGGTTAACGAATGATTATCTTACGGATAGAACAAATAAAACAAATAATGCTTGGATACTTGCTTCGCTTAGGCTTAAGGCTAGCTAGTCATTTACTAGACTAGTAAATTACTAAATCTAGTCCTCGTTCATGAAAACGGGCCCAGGTTCGTCACGAGGCCACTTACATTGTGCCAGGACACCTTTTGTGTATGCAGTTCAATTGAATAATTAATCTTTGAATTGAATTGATAACGATTTGTCACGACCGACATCACTTGCATTGTGCCGGTACACCTTTTGTCTATGCAGTATGTCAGTGCCATTTCTATCTATCAAATGCATAGATTTATAAATTCCTTGATAAATATACACCTATGATCTAATGACATAAGGAGATGGGTGGAGGGTGTGGTAGGGGAGTGTGTTTGTGTATGTAAATGTGGGCGTGTTGGGGTGTGTGTTTATGTGTGTGTTGGCGTGTTAGTATGTTTATGTGAGAGGAGGAAAAGGGCTGTAGTTCTGTGGCCTAATTCATATGCTCTGTCTCAAGTAACCCTTGTTTAGACCCCCGCCCCCTCATAGTCTCCTCGTGTTCCTGTTTAAAAAACAGTTTCCAGCATGGTTGTGCAAATTTAGTAAACCAAGGCCTACTTTTACAAGAGGTACCTGACAGAATAGTTGCTATTATTATCATTTTTATCATTACTATTATAATAATAATAATAATAATAATAATAATAATAATAATAATAATAATAATAATAATAATTATTATTATTATTATTATTATTATTATTATTATTATTATTATTATTATTATTATTATTATTATTATTATTATTATTATTATTATTATTATTGTTATTGTTATCATCATCATTATCATCATCATCATCATCATCATCATCATCATCATCATCATCATCATCATTATTATTTTTATTATGGATATTGTTATTGTTATTATTATTATTATTATAAACATCATGATCATGATCATCATCATCATCATCATCATCATCATCATGATCATCATCATCATCATCATCATCATCATCATCATCATCATCATCATATCAGCATATTATTATTATTATTATTATTATTATTATTATTATTATTATTATATTATTATTATTATTATTATTATTATTATTATTATCATTATTATCATTATTATTATCATTATTATTATTAATATTATTATTATTATTATTATTATTATTATTATTATTATTATTATTATTATTATTATTATTATTATTATTATATTATCACTACTATTATTATTATTATTATTATTATTATTATTATTATTATTATTATTATTATTATTATTATTATTATTATTAATATTCGGCACACAATTTGCATCGGAAACCGATGAGATCGGCAATTACACTCTGTGAGGTACCTGTGACATAGTATTTAATTCTAGAAAAGATTGTACTAAAACAACTTTCTTGTCACGTGAAACATAATAACCTCGATGAGTGCTTTCAATCGGCCTATCGGCAAGATCATAGCACAGAAACAGCATTGATGAGAATCACAAATGACTTGCTGCAAATTATTGATCAAGGAAAAACCACCCTCCTTAGTCTTCTTGATCTTTCGGCGGCTTTTGACACCATCGACCATGCCATACTACTTCGAAGGCTACAAGTTACTTTCGGCATATCAGGCACTGCTCTAAACTGGTTTGCATCATATCTTACTCAAAGAACTCAATCAGTTTCAATTGGGGAAGTAACTTCGTCAGAGCGTGACCTTCATTTTGGTGTACCTCAGGGATCCGTTTTAGGTCCAGTCCTTTTTGTACTTTACACTTCCCCTGTTGTGAGAATCTTAGAGCAACATTCTCTCGCTTACCATATGTACGCCGACGATACCCAGATATATAGCATGTGTTTGCAATCCGATATAGTTTCAAAGATAACTGTTTACGAACAATGCATCAACCATGTGATGAGATGGATGTCTGCAAATAGATTAAAATTAAATGGCGACAAGACTGAAGCCTTATTCATTGCTAGTTCAAATAATAAGACAGATCCATTTACACTGGCACTGACAATCAACGATAATGACAAAATACAACTCACAACATCAGCAAAAAATCTCGGCATCACCTTAGAGAGTGATCTGTCTATGAACAAACATATTAACAATGTGAGAACGAGTGCTATCTGCATTCTAAGAAATATCAGAACAATCAGACCATTTATTAATAGGGAAACTTGCAACAAATTGGTAACATCTTTGATATTCCCGAAAATGGACTACTGCAATGCACTGTTTGTTGGTCTCACAAAGGACAAAATAAACAAACTCCAGAAAATACAGAACATGGCAGCCCGCGTTGTACTGCAGAAAGACAGGAAAACTGCAGCTCCCGAATTACTACAGCAGCTGCATTGGCTGCCAGTGGAACAGCGGATTAAATATAAATCTTCAACTATCGTTTTCAAATGCCTGGAGGGCTCGTCACCAGCATATCTCTCAAACCTCGTTGAACGGTATAACCCACAGCGATTGCTTCGATCAACGAACGACCTCAAATTGAAAACACCCCGCTGTGGAGTGAAGGCTGGTGAACGCGCCTTTCAGCATTCTGGTCCAAGGTTGTGGAATTTACTACCACTAGAGATACGTTCTTCGTCTTCACTAGAGGAATTCAAGCGTCAATTGAAGACATTCTTATTCCGACAGGTTTTCTTTTGATATGTGTATAATTAGCGTTGTTCGTGTACTATGTTAGGGCTTAATGATTAAGTTAATCTATGTTATGCGCCCAGAGCCCTCCTGATGAAGGGATGTTTGGCGCACTATAAATCTATACCATTATTTATTATTATTATTTCAATGTTAGTAACACCTTTAGCAAAGGTGAAAGTGACCATTCTCACGGCAGCACATAATATTTATTATATTATTCAAGATCGCCACTAAGGCGGACCTTCCATATACCACACAAGGTACACATCACACAGAACGTCCGTAAATATCATTCTGAGGGCTTTGGTGCTCCCTCCATAGGACACGCGACATCAACGCACGGCGACACGCGACATCAACGCACGGAGTCTTTCTTGTTGTTTTTAGCCAGCCGTTTTTATGAGTAGTTCTCACTCAACTTTAGATAGCGAAGATGACGTCACTCAGGTCATTGTTATTGTTTTTTTGCCATCCGCGTTATGAGTACTGCTCACTGAACTGTATTAACCTGACTATAGATAGTATGCGATTGGCTAAGAGGCTCATAACATTGCCATCCGGAAGTATAACGGACCAACACAGAAAATTGTGTGTATCCATGGACGTTTAAAGTCGAGTTAATACAGTTCAATGAGCATAACTCATAAACGCGGATGGCAAAAAAACAATAACAAAGACCTGTGTGACGTCATCTTCGAACTATCTATAAACGTTCTTGGATACACACAGTTTTGAGAGTTGGTCCGTTATACTTCCGGATGGCAATGTTATGAGCTGCTTAGCCAAGAGCATACTATCATTGCGGCATCGACGGTACGGTCGCCACGAAGTAAACAATACACTTTCTTTCTTCATCATGGATTCCTCTGATAAAGATACTCTTAAGTTAATCATACCAAAGAATAGAAGAGGAAAGAGAAAAACGCATCATTATTATCATCATCATCATCATCATCATCATCATCATCATCATCATCATCATCATCATCATCATTAGACAAGCGTCCTATCTTAATGATAATAAGCAATTGCTATTGTCCTTTCCTGGTCGATAACTCAGTTGGTAGAGCACTCGTTTGATACGCAAAGGGACCGTGATCGATTTCGGGTGCAGTCGAGATTTTTTTTTTCCGATTCCCCCTGTCCACCCAGCAGTGATTGGGTAGCTGCTAGCTGGATCTGCTAGATCTCCGGAAAGTACTTTGCGATAGACAAGCGTCCTATCCAAAGGATAGCAAGCAATTACTATTATCCGTTTCACGCCTTAGAGCCCGGGACAAATTCTGGCTCCATTGGTCTATTGGCTCTGAAGGAATTCTACTACTACTACTACTACTACTACTACTACTACTACTACTACTACTACTACTACTACTACTACTACTACTACTACTTATTACTGTTATCATTATTATTATGTCTTGTTATTATCATCAGTATCATCATCATTGCCATTTTTATTTTTATTATTTAAAATATGCTCACCGGCAAGTAAACATTTCCTGTCAAAATCTTCCCAAACTTGTTTTCGTTGATCCTTGTGATATTCTGGGTTCTTGGGTCCCAAAGAAGGGGCCGGTCTCTAACAAATTCAATAACTTTCTTTTTGTAATCGTCCACCTTGACTAAACGGGGCACAAAAAATGAGCAATGCTACAAACGGCGACATGCTAGATTCTTTTATTACGGCTGTGTTGTGCTCCCTATGGAGGGGCTTCTACAATTTACTTCTTGTTCGTTTGTCTCATGTGTTGTATACTTTTGTGAGCCATTTTTTATGAGTAGATCTCATTAAATATCAGGTCCCAAACTTCAATAATTTTATTTCTTTAGTCGTTCATCCTGACAAGACGCAACACACACAAAAAAAAAAACAAAAAAAAAACAAAAACAAACAAACAAACAAACAAACAAACAAACAAAACGAACAAATGGAGACAGACTAGTTTTGTATCGTGTTGTCTATGGAAGGTTTTTTTTCTTCTAATTTCTTGTTGTTACGTTCGTTTGTTTCATGTGTTGTGTGGTTTGTGTTCGCCTTGTGTGGTCTGTGGGGAGTCCACCTAAAACGACAAAGTCAAGAATAGCCTCCCGATGAAATCGAAACTGCTTGAACACGACTTTTAGTGTCGCTGGCCACCTCTAGGGTGTGTGTAGAATCCCTCAATACACGGTTTCGGTGGATCGTTCGACTTTGTCGACGTTATGAATAATGTATGCCGCCATTATCTTCCCAGAGGATTTAGTCCATCGAAATAGGCGGCCCAAATTCAGTCCATCTAGTCCTGCCTTTGGGCCCGGTCCGGTCTACGGTCAAGTCAGAGTATGAATACAGGCATAACTGAGTTTAGGTCGGCCCATAAGAATTGAGCCCCGGGCCCGTTGTTATGAACATCGGACTAGCGCTTAGTCTCTGACTGTAGTAAAATAAATCGAATTTTATGTGAGATGACCAAGTAAGTCCCAGACTAAAATCATGGAACATTCGGACTAAGTTTGGTCAAATGTTAGTCATTTGCTGAGGTTGGACTTCAAGCTTAGTTTGAGACTAGTTACTAGGATACATCATAGACGTCGAAAAGATATCAGCTATTTTTAGATTGAGAGAGCTTCGATTCGGAAGGAAAATACGTCGGTTAAGCATGACAGAGGCTTTAAAAAACTGTAAGATAAGTGCAGATCATCAAAATTATACATTTTTGTGAGTAAAATCGAAAAGAAAAAAAAAAAAAAAACACCCGTTAATCAGTCTCGCGAGTTGCGTTTGAATGGGGACTCAAAGTCGAAGGGTTCGCTTCAACGAACAAAAAAGAAAAGAAAACACACACACACACACACACACACACACACACACACACACACAAACAACGATTAGAAGGTATAGTGGAGATAAAAGTTATTCTGGCATTGTAACTGACTGAAATAATGTGATTCATCAGAACACGCTTTCTGTTTTGTTTGGTTTTTGGGATATTCTTTGTTTTTTGTTTCAATTTGTTTGAGTTTCAATTAAACTTTCATTGGCCTAAATATGGACTTGACCATGGATATCGTTGTAGTCTGATCTGTCGACAGTCAACATCACGTGATCATGGCAATAGTAAGTTTAAATGTTTCCCTTCGCTTCAAAACGGTATTAAGTCGGGTTGGTTAAGATTTTGAAAATAGAATTTATAGCCAGAAATATCAGACTTGAGTAGAGTTTATATGATGTATTGAGGAGAATGGATACCATATTTTAGGGAGGTAATGCTAACGATTTATAATTTTGACTGGTTTCACATTAAATTCGGCTTTTAAGCACTTGGTTCGTTCCGACATAATACCGTTTTGAGATAATGCGTCACAAATATGAAACGGAACAAACTATTATCTTTGCTAATTTCCTCTTCAGAAATATTTTGCGTTGAAATTATGAAGGCTGTTATCTTACCCGCCATCGTGTACTGGAGAGCTTGAAGTCACCAGTACAAAATAGTAAAATAGCCGAATTAATCACCGTTCTTACAATGCCCACTTACAGATTGTATGAAGTTAACGTCACTCAGGTCTTTGTTATTGTTTTTTTTTTTTTTTTTTTGCCATCCACGTTTATGAGTCCTGATAAGCACGAGATCAATTTTGGTTTCTGATTTGATCATTTGGTGATACCCACGTTGACGTATTATGTCTTTGTGTTGAAAGATAGTCCCAATTATGACCATTTTTTTAATAATTATTTTGTGTGCAAAATTCACGTAGGTCTAATCTTTCTTCGTTGTCATTCCTTTTTCCTAATCCGTGCTCACTAATCATTCTTTCGTACTCCTCCTCCATGTGTGTTCTCCTTTCCAGAATGTACCAATAATATTTCTCCAGTTGCTAATCTAGTTTTTCCTGCATCCCTCAGTCTGCATTCACCGATACCAAGAATATCCATTGAATAACTTTATCTTTCTAGCAACCAGTGTAGCAGCTCCTGCCCGATGCATGCAGCTCACATTCCAAAATCCAACGTGGTTAGGCGTCATGATGGATATAGTCGGTCTATGGGCTTCCTTCAGCCCATTGTCAGAGGCTATCCTCACTCGGCCCGAGGTAACAGGTTTCTTCTGTTCATAGTTTCTGTAACTGTTGATGAACCGCATATAGTGATAGAAATTAAAAAGTACAATATTGTTAATATTACTCTCTCTCTCTCTCTCTCTCTCTCTCGCATGTGTGTGTGTGTGTGTGTGTGTGTGTGTGCGTGTGTGTTCTGAGAGGAACTGCTCAAAGGTCACTGCCGATGTCATTGTCATATATGTATTGCAGTCGAGTCTGCTTAATCGCACACCCTCAGGAATTCTTGATAGTGTGTCGATTAAGCGGAGAAGCTAAAAAATAACATCTAACTCTAACATCCAGCTTTCATGTGCCATTCATGTAGGACCTTCCCCTCTGAGTTTTCTACGGGCATGGAACCGTAATGTTCAAGACATGGCTTTAATAGAAGGGTTTTTTAAATGTTGTTTTTGGTTTGGTTTGGTTTGGTTACTTTTTGTTTTTGGCTGCTTAATTTTTGTTTTATTATTTTATTTTTTGAGTGGGCGAAGGGTTTCTTGTTTTATTATTATTATTACTATTATTATTTTTCATGTTTTATCGACAGAAAATGTGACATTAGAGTTTGTCAGAATAGTAATCGTGAAGCGTTCACTGCTTTCTATTCTGTGCAAGCTGTTTATAAACCCTTATCCACAATCTCGCCAACATTGGCAAATCATCTGTATAGCATTCGTCTTGGATGAAGCGGCTTAGTTTGTCCGCCATGTCAATTTTTTCAGTTTTTGTCAGGGGTTGTGTGTCATATTCCGATGGACTCATCCTCATTTTCGTTATCCAGGTGTTGTCTTTTGTGTAGTTGAACGCAGTCCAGTAGCTCCTGAGATTTCAGTTCACCGCTGTTTGTTGTCCATCAAGATGGAATCAAGGTGTAGCGATGAAGCGGAGCGGAGTAGGTATACGATTAAGCGGAGCGAATATATAGAAAAAAAAAAATCCGTTTTTCAGGAATGTGTAGCGTATATACGGAGTGCACACCAGTAAAAAGGAAGAAAATGGGATAGTAATTTTTTTTTCAAAATTTACAATTTGAGAAAAAGTAAGACATGGGGACTGGTTCGAGTAGAGAACAGATGAAGATTCCCCAAGAGCACACTATCAGTCTCAAAGTCTCATACCGACTTAACCACAGGGACCAACTAAAAGGAATACACTCAAATGTTTATAAATCAAAATTCCAAGGAAAAAAAATGTAACAAAACATTACTGAGAGATGATTTACAAGGAAATATTTTTGTTTTTAAGGGTTTTACAGCGCTAGCAACACATTAATTTAGGTCATATCAGCGCCAGTAAAAAGGAAGAAAATGGGATAGTAAACAAGTTCTAGAAATAAATTAAAGCACCAAATAAAAAGTAAGACAAAGGGTAATTGGTTCAAAAAGAGAGCAGGTGTAGATTCCAAAAGCATTCTATCAGTGTACTTACTTTGAGATCACCAAAATGTCTCATCCTAACATAAACACAGGTCCCCACTAAGAGGAACATACTCAAATGTTTACAAATCATATGTAAAAACAAAAATAATAAAGTGCATAACAGAGAGAGATGATTTACAAGACAAAAAATATCATCTCCCAAAACTATATATTTGACTGTTTCCCTCCAAGCTAAGGACTCCGGCCAGGGCCATGACAAAACTAAGTAATCTCATTCCGAGACAAAGACATGTTGGAAAATAGATACAGGGGATAGAAGACACAGCAAGTGACATCCTGCCCACTATGGGGGATCAAAATACCCCACCCACACACTAAATTCTTGATCTCTTGAGTTAGACTCAAGAGTAGTAGTCTCCTACTCCCCAATTCGTCAGCTTAGATCATTTGAGATCCAACTACCAAAAGTGCCACAAACATGACTTACTAATTTCGCAATAGATCTATAAAGCAGGACTCGGGACCTTCCGGGTGGAACTTGCCTCCTTTATCTTGACCTACACATGGTTTGGAACCCCTTGTAAAGCACTTTGAGCATATTTTGTGGATATTGCAGAATATTCAATTAAAAAAAAAAGTTTTAACAGCGCTTGCCACACTTAAGGTCACTTCAGTATTGAATTTGTTTTTTTTTTTTTTGTTTTTAAGGGTTTTACGGCGCTTGCAACACATTTAGGTTATATCATTGTTTTTTGTTTGTTTTTTTTTTTGTTTTTAAGGGTTTTACGGTGCTTGCAACACATTTAGGTCATATCAGCGCCAGTAAAAAGGAAGAAAATGGGATAGTAAAAAGTTCTAGAATTACAATTAAAGAACAAAAGAAAAGGTGAGACAAAGGGGAATTGGTTCAAATAAGAAACAGATGTAGATTCCAAGAGCACACTATCAAAATACTTAGTTTGAGATCACCTAAAAGTCTCATCCAGACACAAGCACAGGTCCCGACTAAGAGGAATACACTCTAATGTTTACAAATCATTTATAATATCTATACAAAAACATAATACGGTGCATAATAGAGAGATGATTTACAAGGAAAAAAATATCATCCCCCAAAACTAACTTCACAATTTGACTGTTTCCCTCTCAACCAGGGCCAGGACAAAACCAAGTAATCTCATTCCAAGACAAAGAAAGAAAGCATGTTGGAAAACAGATATAAGGGGATAGAAGACACAGCATGTACCTCTCTGCCCACTATGGGAGGTCAGGATCCCCACCCAGTAGGTTATATCAGCGCCAGTAAAAAGGAAGAAAATGGAATAGTAAAAAGTTATAGAATTAAAATTCAAGCACCCAAGAAAAAGTAAGACAAAGGGGAACTGGGAACAAATAGGGATCAGATGTAGTTTCCAAGAGCATACCATCAATGTACTTAGTTTGAGATCACCTATAAGTCTCATCCGGACACAAGCACAAAATCCAACAAAGAAGAATACACTCAAATGCTTACATTATACATTAAAAATAACAACTATAATAATACATAACAGAGAGATGATTTACAGGGGAAAAAATATCATCTCCCAAAACAATAACTATGCATTTGACTGTTTCCCTCCCAGCCAGGACTCCAACCAGGGCCAGGACAAAACCAAGTGAACTCATTCCAAGACAAAGATAGAAAGCATGTTGGAAAACAGATATAAGGGGATAGAAGACACAGTATGTTCCCCCCCCCCCCTGCCCGCAATGGAGGTCAGGATCCCTACCCAGCTTCAGCATTGAAGGAAAGGGAAAACGCTACACAAAACTAAAGGACAGATTTAGATTTAAGCTCTTGCAACACTCCTGGATCACAGGAATAGGAAAGGGAAGACAAAGGGGAGAGGCCACAAGTAGATCCAAGTCCAAGTCTCATGCACGATGGCATGGGATCCTCGCCAATAGTTGTTTGTTTGTTTTTAAGGGTGTTACGGCGCTTGCAGCACATTAAGGTCATATCAGCGCCAGTAAAAAGGAAGAAAATGGGATAGTAAACAAGTCCTAGAAATAAATTAAAGCACCAAAGAAAAAGTAAGACAAAGAGGAATTGGTTTAAAAAGAGAACAGGTGTATATTCCAAAAGCATATTATAAGTGGACTTACCTTGAGATCACCAAACTGTCTTATCCTAACATAAGCACAGATCCCAACTCAGAGGGACAAGCTCAAATGTTTACAAATCATATATAGTATGTAAACAAAACAATACAATGCGCAACAGAGATAATTTACAAGACAAAAAATATCATCTCCCAAAACTATACATAATTTGACTGTTTCCCTCCCAGCTAGCATATCCGGCCAGGGCCTAGAAAAAAAACCCAAGTAATCTCATTCCAAGACAAAGGCAGAAAGCAGGATGGAAAACAGATATAGGGGGATAGAAGACAGTAAGTGCCTCCCTGCCCACTATGGGAGGTCAGGAACCCCACCCAGCAATAGCTCTTTATACAAATATTAATCAGATGTGACACAGAGGAAAAAAAATAAACTCACTCGCATCACTTCCACAACCATTACCCTCAAAGTCAAAGTGAGATCCCATGCCTTTGCTTGGGCCAAATTCACATCAACTTACTCCAGACAAGGAGAGAGAGGGACACGGTAGGGAACAGATGACCCTACCTAATAGCTCCATAATCCACTAACATATTCATTTCTGAGCTTTGGACCTCCCATAGTCCACTAACATATTCATTTCTGAGCTTTGGACCTCCCATAGTCCACTAACATATTCATTTCTGAGCTTTGGACCTCCCATAGTCCACTAACATATTCATTTGTGAGCTTTGGACCTCCCATAGTCCACTAACATATTCATTTGTGAGCTTTGGACCTCCCATAGTCCACTAACATATTCATTTGTGAGCTTTGGACCTCCCATAGTCCACTAACATATTCATTTGTGAGCTTTGGACCTCCCATAGTCCACTAACATATTCATTTGTGAGCTTTGGACCTCCCATAGTCCACTAACACATTAATGAGTTTATCTCCATGTCCATAGCATCTTGTTAAAGCTGGTAACAGTAATATAAGCAAACCAAGAACTCATTTTAAAAAAAAGGCTGACATCGCAATACTACACTTTATTATGCAATCAAAAAAGAGAAAAGTGATTCGTTATGGAACTGTCATACTCTTAAGCACAGAAGGTTGTTTTTTAAAATTATTATTTACTGATTTTAAAAAGTATATTTTTTTTTCATAATGAATGAAGACAACCTAAATTAACTATTTGCTATTTAGTTTTGATAAAATGTATTATAAAAATATATGGAGGTTAGGACATCACTTTTATGTCAAAAGCTGGAAAAAGGATGATTTGACAATCTGATATTCCAGATCAATAATGCTCTTGGACAATAATTTAATATGCTTACAAAATATTTCCTTCAGTTGCCGTACTCTTTTTGAGCATGGGGGGGGGGGGGGGGGGGGTGTTTCAGTTTCAGTTTTATCATTTTTATTTCACTGCAAAAAAATATCATAGGCTTAAAATAATGGGAAAACCTGTGCCTAAAAATATCAGAGGAAAAACAATATTGATTTATTATTTAATTAATTATGCCCTTCCACAACATCACGAGATATAGCCCAGGCATTACAGGAAAGAATAGAGATAATTCATCAAACAAGATGTCTGATGTCAACATGGATCACCCATGTTGTCCAAGTGAGCAAATTGGGGGTTAATAATATTGCCCACGGAAAAAAAAAACGAAAGCGCCTGAAGGGGGGCTGAAATCCAGGGCCTTCCAGGCCACAGTGCAATGCCTTAACCACTTGGCCACTTCTATTGATTTATACATAAAATAAAATTTCTAAATCATCTGTATTCCTGCTTGTATATATATATGACTCGCATTTTACAAACCCCCATCTTTTACAAACTAATTCTTAGGTACTGTTGCATTGTTTTGTTTTGTTTGTTTGTTTGTTTTTGTTTCTTTTCTTTTTCCTAAAGATGCTTTGTATCAATTTCATTCCTAAATGGAAACAATCTACAATGACATGGGTAAACTAATTTCCACAATTCCAAGGAGATTGTTATACACCAGTATGAGTTAACATATATGTGACCCATCGTCTCAAAATGGTATTATGTCGGAACAAACCAAATGCTTAAAAGCCGAATTAAGTGTTAAACTGGTGAAAAATATAAATTGTTGGCATTAGCACCCTAAAATATGGTATCTATTCTCCTCTATAAAACATACAAACTCAACACAAGTCTGATATTTCTGGCTATAAATTCAATTTTCAACATCTTAACCAACCCGACTTAATACCGTTTTGAGGCGAAGGGTCATATATATTATATATTTCCATAAAAAGAAAACGTTTTCCTTCAATGACAAGAGTTTGATTGCCGCCACCAAAATAGTATTCACAACACTCAGATCTTTAAAAATCAAAAAGAGAAGAAAAAGAAATGTAGACAGGTTTGAAATAATTAAAAATGAAGCTTTTGGTTTGGTTTTGGTTGAAAAGGAGTATCACAGAAATGCAATCATTATGAAACCAAGTGAAGACATAAAAAAACCCAACAAATTGAATTTAAATCAGTTAACATATTTAAGTATTTCAAATTAAAATCAATGTTATAACAACAGTTATATTCAAAGAGAACAAACATGGATCCCATCAATATTTGTGGAGAGACACATGCCAGGGAAGGCTTTAAATTTAAGTAGACGTTTAAGTATCTAGAGGTAAAAAATTAGATTATAATAAAAAAACTAATCTCTTATCACATTGACATTTGACTAAAATATTAACTGCTTTCTCTCATATAATTAAAGTCTTAAGTAGAAGTATGAATCATTACAGAATGAGACACAGCATTTTATGGCAGCTATCATGTAAGAGGGAATGTGTCCGGGGTGCTTTGACCTCAAGAGGAAGTCCCCTAAGGTTAAATAAACCCCCAACCCAGGCATCTTGGTCCCTATGTTGTAAAAATTTTTTTTTTAAAATACACATTTCACCACGGCACCACTAGATACTAGGCATTCCATGAAGGATTATAAATAATCCATCAAACACAATGTCTGATGTCAACAGGAATCACTCGTGTTGAGCAAAGTGGGGGTTAATAATCTTGCCTAAGGAAAAAAAAACGAAAATGCCTGAAGCAGGACTCGAACCGAGGAGCTTCCGGGTCAGAGTGCAATGCCTTAGTCCCTTCACCCTACTTTGTCAACTAAAACAAAATCATCTCCCGAAATAATGACTTACATCTGACAAAAAAGGCAGCATGTGCTATTTCAGTCATTTAGAGCCATACGGCCTGCAGAGTATAAGGCTATCCCGATTTCTGTAGTGTAAAATTGCGTGCTACTTGTTGGATAGGTTAGTCTAAATGGTGCTTTCCAGCAGAAATACTAGGCCAAGCTATCTAATCACTTCTGAGTGGTCAGAATAAAAGAGACCCAAAAAAAAACAACTAAATAAATGCAACATTTATTTACTTGGCTTTTGTATGACGCAAGACTAAATTTTAGGAATTAAAATACTATTGGAATCCTTTTAAATTTAAATGCAATCACTATGGTTGGGACAAATGGACTTCAAGGTTTAGTTGAGTATTTAAAACAACAGAAATACTAAAAACACTAAAAAGTTGCTTGGCAAATATTGATGAATATTGCACGACCCAATATAACAGTATGTATTGCACATTCAAAAAAATTAATAGAAACAGCCTAACTTATATCAACATTCTTACATTTTTTTTGGAAAAAAGCAATGTAGTTGACATCACTATTGTTTGCTTATTATTCGTTCCACTTTCAAGTGATGATTTATTTATTTTTATGAATTTTATCATGCTTGCCACTCTCTCAGGTCGTTTTTGAAGCAGGAAAATGTAAGATTATGAGATTTTCAAAATAGTTTTAGATAGAAGGGTTTATCTATGAATACACACGCGCAAGAAAAAAGACAGTAAAGAATAAATGAAGACCTTAAAGCAACCTATCTGGGTATCTGACTCAAGATTGCTTAAAGTCGTATCCAGTCACGGACAAAGGGTCATTGACAGTCTTGTCTCTAAGTATACAAAATAAAATAAATGCTTTATATCTACAAAAACTTCCAATTTTGAGCAAAGGAGAAAGTTTATCATGGAACTATCATTTATCAACAAGAATATGATATATCATACCACCAAAGTAAAAATGATATCATGCATGTTAGAAACAAAGAATCACTTTGGATGAGAGAGATTTTCAGGGATTAAACTAAAAAATAAGCAAAGCAGAGAAAATAATATCACCGCCATTAAGAACTATTTAGGTAATTGAAATATTGAAATGCAAAATTTAGAATAATTAATAAAATAATTCAATCGCCATGCAACATATAAATATATAAAAATATCAAACACTAATTAAGAAATGTATAATATCAAACACGAGGAACAGAGACCATAATAAAATTTTAACAATGAATTAAAATGTTTTTTTTTAAATACACCATTTGATGATTGAAATTTGTCCCTATTTGTAATACATACACTTGGTCCACGGGAATCTGGTTGTTGAGAGGAAGGTATCGTACATTTTGTCATCCTTCCTTTGAAGTCTCAGGTTAAAGAAATTTTGACAAGTTGAATTCGATATTTGAAGTCAACCATTTCTGGTTAAAATGAAAATTAGGTGTTCTGTCAAAATACATTTGATCTGTTCTCACCAACTTTGGCTAAATAGATTATAACAGGTTGACTTTATGACTGAGCTGCATTCAATCGATTGGGTAGTGCTGATAGTTTTCCTCCAATCCATGGAAACCCGCAATGTTGGAGTCATAGTGAGGGATTTCCTCCTTTAAAAAAAATATGTTTGCCCCAATCAATGTAGTACTGGCAGTGAGACTCTTGATGTGTGGTGCAACAAACCAAGTGCGCATTCTCACTCTCCACAAGTCAGCTAGATTATCAATGATAATTTATCTGCTCTAAAAGACGGGCTTAATGCACTAAAAATGGGGCTTAAAGACAATCGTTCAAAACTGTCCTCCTCTTTCACTTTTTGTCACAATCAACACTGATTGAGGTTCAATATTATTAATTTTAATAGCATCTAAAATCAAATATATATGATAAACATATTAATTATCTTAACGTATTGAAGTAGAACTGGTTTTAAAAATCTGAAACCCGGGATTTCAACAAGGAAATTTGCCCAGTTTTTTATGGAATGTGGAAACATGCTTGATGTTTATTACAATTTCTAAATCTTAAGTTTCTCACCTCCTTGTAAGTTTTGTCGGGCATTCAACTTTTATGAGATTTTAAATTAAACACCAATGAACACATTTTAGGTTACGGAAACCTGCAATGACAAGACCGAATTTCTATTATCTATTGGATATAATCAAACCATAGCCTTTGTAATTTTTACCAAGAAATAAGTGTCAGCGATGCAATCCAGGATTAATCCAAGTCACACTGTTGTTTCTTCTCTCTTTGTTAAAAAATGATCACATAATATTAGGTTACAGTAAAATCAAAGCCCAACTGCAGACGGTAAAAAGGTGAAAGTGAATACTAAACTGATAAAAGCTGTAGATTGTGAAAAGTATTGAACAAATATAAATATTACAGTTTTAAAACAAAAAAACTCCAAAAAAAACCCAACAAAACACTCAACAGCAAATGCTTCAGGATCAAAACCTTTCTTCAGCCAATGACAAAAACAATCAAAATGTATGAAGCAGTGTTTTAGTTGTTGGGTGAAGGAGGCCTTTGAGCCTAAAACATTCAATAGTCAGTATAATGTTGTTGGGTTTTTATTTTGAAGATGTTATATTCATAATTTGTTTATTTAGGGTTAAAAAAGGCATGTTCTCTGTAATAAAGTAAGTTTATAACAGGATTGTATACGATAGCGCCATTTTTAAAGTTCAAACTCAGAAGAGACAAAAAACTAACACCACCCATTACTGAATCTTGACCAAATGATCGAATAATTTATCAGTATCACCCCTCCATCGGCTTGGTCAGGTAGAAAGGAACCTTTCACCTGAATGTGACTAGTCATAGGCATCAAATTTGAAGATTGTTTGGTTCGCTCTGCAACAATTTTTGAGCAAGCTCAACACTTTATTATAAACAACAAGTAAAGCTTATATCCCCAATTTACTATTCATATATATATATATATATATATATATATATATATTCATATATATTATATATATATATATATATATATATATATATTATATATATATATATATATTATATATTATATATATATATATATATTATATATATATATATATATATATATATAATATATATATATATATATATTTTATATATATATATATATATATATATATATATATATATATATATATATATATATATATATATATATATATATATATATATATATATATATATATATATATATATATATAATTGATCACATTATAATGAGTAAGCAGAACAATTTGAATTTGAAAAATCATGTAACCAAACAGAAAAAAAGTCCAACAGTTTTGTAAAGAACAGTATCAATATACACCTTAAAAATAAATTATGTAAAGACAAAAAAGTGTTGTGAGAAATATCAAGGAAAAGATATCACATAAGCAGTAAAACCATTGGCAATAATAATGACAGAGAATGACAAATTGTAGGTAGGTGGTGGGAGCCATTTAGTATACACACCAACCAGATTAAAAAAAAAAAAAAATAATTCTCTCTACTTTTTTTGGTTGTTTTTAAATCGTAATCCCAGGACAATAAAATATATTTCCATCCATAATTCTATACATCTATATTCTAAAACAATGTGTTTTTAATTTGATTATAAATCCATTTCCGAGTTTTAAAAAAAAAAAAGACATCAATGTCTCCTGTTTTGATGTTCAATTCCTAATCTTGAAGTAAAAATTCCCAATTTAGTCAAACTTGGCCCCCTTAAAATAGTTTTTAAAAAATACCAATTAAATGGGTTTGTTTGTAATATGTAGTCAAGCGCACTGTTTAGTTCATGGGTTCATACTTAGCACGGTTGATAGATTTAGCAAGGCAGAAAGCCAGGATTGATCCAAGAACCTGAAAAAAAACAATGTCAAAGGTAGAAATTATTATAATATTAACTGATTCAATATTAAATTCTCACGAGTGTTATAAGAGTTACTTGACTGAATTTATTCTACAAAAACAAGCTTCTGGAACTATGAAAGTGAAAGTTTGTGCAGCTATGTGGTCTTGTGGTATAATACTCGCGTTCAGACCGGAAGGCTTTGGGTTCACACCTCGCTCAGTGCATAGTCGAGTCCTTAGAAAAAGGCTCTTTACTTACATTCTCTCACCGTACTCAGGTGTAAAATGAGTACCTGGTCATTAATAGCGTTGTCTCTGTCCGAAAAAATGTAATATCGCCTAATAGGTGCCATGTCACATCTACATGAGGAAGAAGAAGAAGAAGAAGAAGAAGAAGAAGAAGAAGAAGAAGAAGAAGAAGAAGAAGAGGAAGAAGAAGACGAAGAAGAAGAAGAAGAAGAAGAAGAAGAAGAAGAAGAAAGAAGAAGAAGAAGAAGAAGAAGAAGAAGAAGAAGAAGAAGAAGAAGAAGAAGAAAAAGAAGAAGAAGAGAAGAAGAAGAAGAAAGAAGAAGAAGAAGAAGAAGAAGAAGAAGAAGAAGAAGAAGAAGAAGAAGAAGAAGAAGAAGAAGAAGAAGAAGAAGAAGAAGAAGAAGAAGAAGAAGAAGAAGAAGAAGAAGAAGAAGAGGAAGAAGAAGACGAAGAAGAAGAAGAAGGACAATATTAGCCTAAGGTTCCCTGAATGAATGACTTTTTTTTTCAGAGGGCAAGGGTTTCCACAAGTTTGTTAGAAATGCTCTGTCGAAAATCTCTCCTGTTCCTTCTCACCATACTAAACAGTCACTATGTATGAAGCTATTTGTCATTATGTATAAACTTTGTCATAATATCTAGAACTAGACAATTATAATTGTAATTGTTGGCAAATTAATAAATAATAAAGATGCTAAGAAAATGAGCACGATGTTATTGGTATTGATTACCAGATTGCATGGCAATATTCTCCTCGCTATTTTGTTTATTTTTCTACTTTCACTTCCACCAACCGGCTAGGCCACCCTCTTGTTATAATTTGAAAACCCTATTATGCTGGGTAAAATCTTTGAAAAATTCTTTCAAGTGTACATTGGTAAAAAAAAGATGTAAATGTAAGAATACATAGAGTCTCTGCCCCTTACTGTCACCCTGGTCATACTAACCCCTATGCAAGTTGTGTAAAAAAATAAACAAGTTCTCGAATCACATATTAATTCCGACGATGGGGCTTAGTCATACACAATCCTCTTTGTCCTCAAACTTGGTACCTTTCGGGTACAAAGCAAAGACCATAGCACTGAGTCCCACTGCCCCATTTAAAAAAAATACTTTGTAAACAAAGTAGACTCCAGCTACTTTTGATAACTTGCCAGTACCAAATAGCTGATATGACAAGGCTGGAAAGGCACCAGGCACCAAAGTATGTCTCTGGGAAAACATCTTGCTTTCAATTCTTCCATCAATTAGAAAATGGGTGCCAAAATAATGGTCAGTAAAGGGATGGTCAATAAATTTAGTTGAAAGGATGTTAGTATAAGCTACAAGTACTTCAACCGGTTCACAAACGTTTATTAACAGGCACTCAAAAGAGGGCTTTACGATACTGACGGGTCGGTTTGGGGCAGAATTTTCTTTGATGGGTCGGTATGGGGTAATCATTTGGCAGAGAGAATTTGACGTCAGCTCAATATAAGAAACTTTTAGATTGTACAAGCTGGCAAACTGGTCTCTCGTGAGCTTCATCTAGTATAAATGGTGTCATTATTTTGCAACATTGGTTTTATTTTCAGCGTAGGAGAGCATTTTTTGTGTTGATGTCCATCATAAGCCTGAGGGTCACGATAAGGGGCAAAGCGACTCTATGTTATACATAAAGTGGGCAGCTTTGATAATGGCGTACACAGATGCTAATATACTGTTCGTATTTTACTGAATCACACAATGTGCACAAACACCAAACCTTACTTTCCAATTTTAATGGATTAATTTTTGGCTAATATTTATGTAGTTAGAACCAGCAGGTTATAGTCTTAAAACTTTTTAATAGTAGCAAGCAGGTCTGCAACAAAATTCAAAGCATAGTTGTCTTCAATAAACTTCTCAATTGTGCAATGATTTTTATCAAGGTAAGCCTAATCGTTTCAAGCATTATATATAATGACCAGAGAGCATTCCATTGTATGAACTGGTAAATAACCCTAAGGACAAGCAAAGGGACAGGTTTCGAATCAGGGTAATGTCAGCTATTATTCTGAGGGTAACATCAGCTATTATTCAGCAGGGATTGGGTAAATCTGCCTGAAAGAACTTTGAAATGGGCAATTGTTATATGCAAAGAGTAGCAGCTACTATACTATGAGTATTATGGCTCTGAAAACAGGAGCCTTCACCCTTGTAAAAAATTTTTTTTGAGTTTCAAGCAGCAACTTTGTACTTTGCATTGTTCTGCGTCTATGGAAACAAAACACTCCACATGATTAAAGGAAAATTCTGCCTTACCTGGAAGAAAGAGATGCCTAGAGCAACTCCTCCGATGGGACCCATGTTGCCGTTGATGAAATCAACCACCAACTTGTGACAGCCCTGGATTCAGGAAAAACAGTTTGAGAGAATATAAAAAGCTGGATTTTCAGAGAAAGATTAAATGATAGATGTGTTATATAGTTCCATCACATCAATTAATTGTGCTTCTCAATGAAGGTGGAGATCACCATCCTCGTAATGTTACCTGCTGGTAGGCATAAGTTGTTATTACTCTCCGTTTGACAGATATTTGTTTTCTGGGGTCTTCACCACTTGCAACACTTTCAAGTCATTTCAATAGGCCTACCAGTAAAATGAAAGCATATGGAATAATTACAAGAGAATAGGTTATAGAATTTAGCCGTATTTACATGTGCCCATGAAAGAAAAATACAAGTCTCATCTTGTCACAAAAGGCAAGCAATGTTGAGTGAGTCCTTGGGTAAGGCACTTTACACACATTACCCCATTCAACTCAGAAGAGAATGAGTGGCTATAGGCAGTAACAGAGATTTATTGTACGTGCTAGTAGAAAAATGACACCTTACAGATGACGTACTGTATGAAATGGAAATATGGTTCCACATGGCCTGCTGGGGAAATAAATTAAATATTGTGGAGTTCATTGAGCATGTCACATTCATGAAAGTGGGCTATAAAACTGTTCATACTTATTATTTTATTTTTTTAATTACAATGCACCTCAGATCCAAAGAACCCCTGGATTTAACAAAAACGTTTTAAAATACTCCTTTTCCCCCCCATTTGACACTATTAAATCCACTTTGCATTCAACAAAGTTCATATAACACACACCTCGGCTACATTGAAGTAATTGAAACTGTTAAAAGTATGCGAGTGGGGACAAAACTAGCATGCCAAACTCATTCATCTTTGTTACACATTGGCATTGCCTGTAGCACCACAAACGTTTTCACATTAAAATACATTAACCATCAAGGTGTAGGTGGAGGGTGGGGCATTGCATGTACGTGTGTGTGTATATGGTAAGCGGTGACATGAGTCCCATCTCAATGAGATATTCTGTGTGTGTGTGTGTGTAGGTTGGATGCGTACATGTATCACTGCAAATGACGACGTGTGAAGTAGAGTGGGACTTGTTTGTGGGAGTGAGAAGATTACATTTCTGAAACTTGCCGTAGAAGGAGGTGGAGATAAAGATAAAGGGAGTAAATCTGACTCATGAATGAACAACACAAAACAAACGACGTTTCACCCCATGGCCTTTATCAAGTAAACACAGAATACATATATGTGTTTACTTGATAAAGGCCAAGGGCCGAAAAGTCGTTTGTTTTGTGTTGTTCATTCATTAACAGTTTACTCCCTTTACCTTTATCTCCATTTTATTGACTCATTTAGGCACCTCTATTTATTAAGGAGGTGGGAGGGGGGGGGGGGACAGAGGAGTGAGATGGGGAGATGACCTATTAATCTAAACCTATTAACCCAGTGAAGAAGGGGTTGAGGGTCTATCCTAAGAGTATTGTGGTACTTGCAAAAAAAGGTGAAAGGGAGGAAGGTATTCTATTAATTTTTTTTTTACCAACTTTAAATGCATACAAGTTTATATTCCTTGTATAATAATGTAAAAAAATGACACGTCTGATTCAACAAACCTCAGTTATAAAAAACAGTTACCTCAAGTCTCGCTGACTTCTTTGAAACCTTGTGTACTGTATTACTAATAGGCTACTAACCTGGTTATGTATGTCTTTAGTTGTGGTGTTGGAATAAAGTCCAGTGTGTTTACAGGTCTTAATGTTGGCACGACAACATGACTGGGGCACTGATTGGGGATGATCCTTGTCAAAGGGAGTATCAAACCAGTCACGGTAGTCAGCAATACCACAACACACCAACTGGGGGAAAAAAATAAAGACATTTACACTCATTGCAGGAGGATGATTAGTGATGTTAAATTAGTGTCAAGAAATATTTGTATATTCTTCTTTTACTGAAACATTTCTTATAATTCAGGAATGCACCCATAAGTGAACGGTGAGCTTCTTGAGCCCTTGAGCTGTTTTGATTACAGATTGGGTGCAATATAAATAATTTTCACTCAATTTTGTTATGGGTTTATCTTAATGTTATAATACCGGTTGGACGGAGGTTCTATTATTTTGGTGCAATAGACCAGAAAAGTTGTTTGTTTTTTATCTTAATTTTCTCTTTCTGGCTTTCTTAAACAATTTATATAATTTTACGATTATTATCTAGTTATTTTTCGTATCTGTGGTATTGTGGTTTGTCCCATTATTTATATCAACAATCATGAAATTTCGAATTTTTCTGAGCCATCCATCTATCACATGCCTGCAATGCTCACTAAATAAAAGACAACCACCCCCCCCCCCCCCCCCCCCCCCAAAAAAAAAAAGAACACCAAAAAACAGCAAGGCTATGACTGACTTTAAAGATTACAGAGGAAATCTACGATTGACAATGGGATACCCTAACTTCCAGGTGCGAGTCTCACCTTCTCTTGTAATTGATCAATGGCATCTGTTATTTCCTTGTTTTCTCCATACTTGTCCAATGCATTGGTCAGACCTTCCTGGAAACCTTTCTCTAGCTGTGGATCATAATCGACAACAGCTTTTGAATTCTTATTGGAGCAAGGTAAACATTATTTTAGCTTAAAGTTAAAGTAAAAATAGTGATAATAACAACAACATCACTAACAATAGTAATAACAATCGCCATCATCATCATCATAATCATTTACTAATAAATAGAGGTGCCTACCTTATTCTTGAGATATATAGGATATAGTTTTGATATCAATACGTCATCTCATTCTCTCTCTCTCTCTCTCTCTCTCTCTCTCTCTCTCTCTCTCTCTCTCTCTCTCTCTCTCTCTCTCTCTCTCTCTCTCTCTCTCTTTTCCACTGCACACACACACACACACACACACACACACACACACACACACACACACACACTTACAAATTTTCGTCTATATTATTATGACAATCTAATATAAATATATATGTATTTTGTGTTTACTTGAGAAAGGCCAAAGGCAGAGTCATCGTTTATTTTGTGTTGTTCATTCATGAGTCAGATTTACTCTGCACTAGGTTTTAAGAAAAGATAAGACATTCTGATTTAAGTAGAGATTTGACAAAATTAATATATAAATAAAAAAATGATGTAAATATATTAAACCCCAATTAAAATGGTGGTAGACAAAAGACAGAGCTTTCAGTATTAAGAATTCTAAATCACAAACCTATCAAATTTAAAAAAAAAAAAAAACATGCCTTCCACAAAGCATAATAGGACACTTAGGCATCCCATTAGGGAATGTGGAAAATCCATCAAACGTTAGTATCAATAGGAATTACCCATGCTGTTCATTGAGATATTGAAGAGCCTTTCACCCAACCTTAGATGAATTTTTGCATAAGTGAAAGTGTGAATTCACGCACGTAAAAAAAGTGTGTCCCCTGACAGTAGGAAGAAAATCTACTTACCTTTCCTCTATATACAAGGAGAGCAATGCCAGCACTCAGCTCCACAATGAAAACAATGAACAAGAATGCACTGAACTGAAAAAAAAAAAATAATAATAATAAATATGCCAGGAGTTATCATTTTATCTGTTATAGTCAATAGTCACAAAATATATATTTTCAATTTTTTTAAAATGTTTATATAAAGGTTTTGTGACATCAGATCTTAGTTTTCACCTAGAGAACTGTAATTGCGATGCTCCTCGTGTCTCACTGAAGCTAAAGTGCAGTAATGATAATGGCACTTTGTCAAAAAGGAGGAAAATGTATCAGTCCATCGGTCAAACTCAAACAAAATCATAAAATAAAATATCATAGTTACGTATATCATATTACTACTTCTAGTGTACATTTATTCTTAATAGTAGAGATCTAACTTACTTTATGGAAATTTTAAAGGAATTGTCATTTCTTTAAAACGATTTATTTTTCAAAATACATTTATACCAGAGATTTAAAACTAATTTTTGATCAAAAGGCCTGACAGTATTTGTTTTTACTTGTTTAATCTTTGTTACTGTAGCCCAGTGGTTATGGATCTTACAAATTAAACTAAGTTGAGCACATCTTATTTTTGCAACAGATTAATATCATCTTCTTTAACTAGATGAAGTTTATAAAGTTAACATGACGATTGATAGAAGAATGGTTGAGAGAGATATATGGATAAGGGAAAGATAGAAAGATATATATATATATATATATATATATATATATATATATATATATATATATATATATATATATATATAGAGAGAGAGAGAGAGAGAGAGAGAGAGAGAGAGAGAGAGAGAGAGGGAGAGGGAGAGAGAGAGAGAGAGAGAGAGAGAAGAGAGGGGAGAGAGAGAGAGAGAGAGAGAGAGAGAGAGAGAGTAGTTTAATTGATGGGGCTTTTTTTCTAATTAGAGGGAAGTTATAAAAATTATCTCTTTAAACAGTCCACTTAATTCTAAATAAAAGTGACTGGTTAATTGCAACAAACTTTGGTTAATCGCAACAAATTTTTGTACTTAAACAACTGGCAAATAGTCTAGAAAACAGGTACACAATGACAGTTGTAAGGGAGACTGAGCGAAATCTTTTGTTTTAGGATTGACAAGTGTGCATTGGTCAGCTTATTGTCTCTCATCATGTCTAATCTCTTGATTCTTACAAATTTTGAGAACAAAGGAGTGAAAGTTAATCCAATCTGAATATGATGACATGCATCTAAGCTGCTTTTGCTTGTCAAAATCTATACAGGACTGCCATATTCTTTTTGTTTCAATAAAATTGCTCAGTCTGTGGTGGACTAAGTACAATGTTTACAACAGCTGGTTTGAGTTTACCATATTTGGTTTGAAACTGATTTGTGGTCAAATCAAAAATGCTATAAAAACTTACAAGTGGTGGTGAAAACAGTGTCTCATCATTTTATCCAAAATCAACCAAAGATACCGTAGCTTGGAATAAAACCCCACAGAGACTGAGATACCATGGCTTCCCCAAACAAGATGAGCGATATCACGTGAAAAAACTTCAAATCATCAATGAGTTCAATTCATCTCCTCAACCAACTCACAGCACAGGTGTCAAAATATGACAAAAGACATGATGGTGGTTTTTTCACGGATCCACCACTTGACCTGAACTTTTAGCAGAGGAAAATGATTGACACGGCAAAAGGCAAAATCAAAATTTCTGAGAAAATCCCAAAATCACGGAATTCCGCGGGACATCATCATCACTGAAAGTGGCAATGTTGTTACTGTTGTCTTGTTGGCAACGATTAATTCTGCTTTTATATCCTGGTAATTATTTGAAAAGAATTCAGTTTCGCAGATTAAAGGTTTAAAAAATTTCCACTTATTCATGCTGTGACACCTTCTTATAATACTAGAGAAAAGTAAGAAATGGACTATAAAGTACAAAGTAACGATGAGCTGAAGTAACCAGAAAGTAAATTGACGGACTTGCTATTCCATACAATTTTTTCAAAATTCAGATTTTTCTAGAAATCTTATTTTTTTCTTCTTGAGCCATGAAAGCAAAGGGGAGGTGGCAAGGTTATAGTTATATCTTCGAACTTGTAACTAGATTTGTCCAATTTCAAACATCACTATTTACATAACACGGCAACAGCATACCATGTATAGCAAAACAGAATGTCCTTTGAGAGTACAGCAACAGCCAAGGGAGCCAACAAGAACAATGATGGCCCCTGTGCCAATGAGGATGTAGGGTGCCTCAGGCTGGTAGATGGAGGACAACTCGAGGTATTTGTATAGGTCAACCTTAGTCCAGATACCGATGGCCAGAATCACTACACCTGTCACCTGAAAGAATAGAGAAAAAAGAAAAGAAAAATGATTAAATAATCCCTACTACCCCCTTATGTCCAATAGAAATGGATGCTGAAAAGTGAATTTAAAAATAAAATAATGAGAAAAACGAAACTTTCTTTTCATTGTCTTAAGACATTATGTTGATACTACTCATTCAAACATTAAATATAACAAGTTTCATACTGTTTTCAATTCAAGTTGAAGGAATTGTGACACTATTAATTACTTTTTTCTTGTTATCATCACACAAAAAAAAAAGAGAGAAAAAACAAAAGTTATGATAGAAAACCTCTATCGTTGGCATCAGAATATCATCGAATTTGTAGAAAATGTAGCAGAAAGATGGAGGTGAGGCAAATAGTGTGATAATCCATTGATGTGTGTTGTGAGGGGGCTCCAATAGCAATATTTTTTCATCGCCACCCATCCAACCAGTAGAGATTGAGAAGCTGGGTTTGTTAAATCATGTGAAAAGTAGTTTGACACAGATTGGAGCCAAACAGACAGGGTAACAAACAACTGCTATTATCTGTTTAATTTTAATACTATAAAAAAAACCGAGATGAACTCTACCTCTTGGGGCAATTATGGTTCTGAAGAAATGAAAACATTTAAAGAGACACCAAACAGTTTATGCAGTGTTGGTAATTGTAGTGGTAGTGATGATGATGTGGTGTAAGTGGTGGTGGCTGTACTTGTAGTGGTAATGACGATGTGATGGTGGTGGTGGTTGTAGTAGTATTGGTAGTGATGATGATGTGGTGGAGGGAAAGTTGTCAATGACAATGGTATAAAGTTTTCTAATACTCATGAATTGCCTTTTAGTGTTAGAGGCCAAAATGAGTAATAGCATATTTAAAATATTTATCTTAAAATAAGGGCAGTTTTCTATACTTGATAGATGAAATTAATAGAATCAAATTGTCATTAAAAAGAACAGTCAAGGAATGTCATTGTCGAGAGTATAAAATTTTTGGCTGTTAGTGTGTATTCTCTTTATTTTGACAATATGAAATCAAGCATTAAAATTGGTCATTATATTTCCATCAATCAAACGATTAAAATTTCGCCTGTGATCTCAATATGTTTTAATATGAAAAAAAAACAAACATTTAGCAACTGAATAAATTGATCACATGAAATTAAATACGATGGTGCTGGTGTAATAATAATAAAAAAGAGACTTCAATTTCAGTTATCGTATTAGTTTTAGTATAAAGAAATGTGCAAATATTAAAGTGTGGAGGCTAAAATCCACTATAAATATAAATAGACATATTTTGAGTAAGTTGCACTTCATTGTTGTCGACAATCTTATTAGGCTAAGGTGGTCTGACTAAACTGAACAAATTATTAGGTGTTGTATCATGGCCTTGATTTTCACCCGTTTTCTTACAATTAGGCTCGCTACGTTTGTGTATTTCTTGTGTGTGTGTGTGTGTGTGTGTGTGTGTGTGTGTATTTTCGTGTATGTGTGTATTTGTATTTTTGTATTCGTGTGTATATATTGTGTGTGTGTGTGTGTGTGTGTATTTTCGTGTATGTGTGTATTTGTATTTTTGTATTCGTGTGTATATATTGTGTGTGTTTGTCATATGTGTGTGTGTTGCTGTGGCGGTAGTCACAGGTGTGTAAGTTTGTTCTGCCTAACAGTAACAGATGGCAAGTCTACTCCTGGAAACAACAAGAAATCATCAAAATGTTTTCGTTGAGAAAAAATCATCAAAAGTAAATGAGAATAAATTAATTAAGTACAGTCACTGACTGCGTCAATAAATTATAGAAATGAAAACCAACAGAAAACTGAAGATAGAATGTTTTCCCTTTTTTAATTGCGTTTCGAATTATGTCACACGTCACGAGATCTGCGAGACCAACTCACCCAGAAAATGAAGTTGAACACCATCATCAAAGTCTTCATGCAGGTGACAACTGGACCTGTTGACAAGGCTGATTCCGTCCGTTTTGTCATGATTTGACAGCAGCGAAAATTCCAATGTAAAAATGACAATTACAAGAAAAGGTTCAGAATTTATTAAATGGAATCGGAAGACTTTCCTCTCCTGTTCCTACACACCCCCGTCTATATGAGCAATTATGCAAATGGTGTCTGGCAGTGAAACAGCGAGATGCTAGCTCGACGAACAGTGAGCAGCCTGACAGTCTGAGTCTGGCACCGCCGGTGAAGACGGGATCAAAGTTGGTGCCAGTATCCGCCGCGACATTCTAAAAATAGAATGTCAACAATTATTCCAAAGGGAGACAAAGATTCAAAGTTATTGAGCACTATTTTCAACGAATAAATAAATCTAAAAATAAATAAATAAAACGAAAGACGTCTACAACCGTGTAGATTTACAATCTTTCAACTTTCACTATATACTTACTAATAATACAACATAATATTGTGGCTTCATATACGTGCGGGTCTGACAACCTAATCCACTTATGGGCCTAGTTTAACATTGTTGTAATGGAAAATATTTTCGTCATTTAAATTTTTTTTTTTTTTTTTTTTTTTTTGAGATTTCCATTACAATAATGACCCTATAAGGAATTGGAATATCAGACCTGCAAATAAGTGCACGTCGGACTTCATCTCTTGCATATCAATTAACGTGACTCTTGGCATAACTTTGCTATACACAATAGTAGATTTCACATATAAAACCTTAATTTCAATGCAAATTTGAATATACATGCTCTCTTTAAATCCCTGTTTAAGTTGTTAATCGGTTTACTGCGTTAACAATGTCAGTTAAATGCAAGGGATGAAAGGAAAAATCAAAATTATAGTCCTTTTGTTCCTTGGAATCACTTCTATTTACGCAGCATAGCTACAGCGTCCAAAATGGCGGATAACGTTCCAAAGTTTACGTTTTTGCCACTGTCTAAATCATTTAGCTCTCTAGAAAATAAAGACTTCCAAGAATACTTTTTGAAATGGTTTGTAAATTTACCTTGGCCTTTTCATTAAGCCTGTTAGTTCCAAAGTCATTACCTTTGTTTAATCCTGTTTTGTTTAATTTATGGGTTGGTTCAGCCAGTGTCGTGAACGGATTTCTCCATCTGGTTATAGAGTTATAGTAAAAAGTAAAGAAAAAGTCTCCACTGAAGTGTGCGTCTCCATATACGTAGAGTACGTATACGGGCGGTTAAAATGCCATGATTCCAGGCATCACGCGAATAGTCCGGGTATGGTCGTCAGGTAAGAAAAAAACAAAAATAGAGTAAACACTTGACTAATTTCAACCAACAATCCATTATGAGTATCGTAGTAAGAAGAGCTTTCAAAGAGAATGGAGGGTCTGTTTTATACCCATAGTAACGTCACAAACTCACAGGCAGAAAAAAACACACATCAGTGAACGGAACTCCCAGGTACACCCAACGGGTTACCCAAAATGAAAATTATTCACAACAACTCAATAGCCAAACAAAAACAAACTGAAACACGTTGGAACAAAACAATAAGTACGTTCCCATATCAACAAAGAAATGTTTGGCATTGGTTAAGGAGCGAGGTCCCTGCCATCATCTTGTTTGTTTACACAGAAACTGAGTTGTCACCTTGGCTGTTCTTCATAATTATTAGCAGTAAATAGCAGTTCTGGAGTCGGAAAAGTGAAGTGATAGTGGTGGTCGTGGTGATGATGATGGTAGAGAAACAAGAGGAGAATGAGGGGGAGGGATACGAGGGGAGTGTGTGTGTGTGTGTGTGTGTGTGTGTGTGTGTGTTTGAGAGAGAGAGAGAGAGAGAGAGAGAGAGAGAGAGAGAGAGAGAGAGAGGGGGGGGTAGGGGGGGGGGGTCAGATTATGACACTTGGAATCGTCCAAAGTTGGAATCAACCAACACAAGGATGAGTAACATTTGAAAAATCGTATCATTTATTATAATGCCTTATCATGT
>NC_088369.1:27699493-27701993 GCF_034508935.2 Berghia stephanieae | reverse complement strand
GTTGGGTGAATACATAGGTGAGACCCGGACTCTTTCAGGTTACAAAGCAAGTGCGCTAAACATAATGCTAGCTATGCCAAGATACGATTATATTGTCTAATGAATATTGCACTAAATGAGTGTTCATGAGTACACACTTCAAACTTGATCGGTTGAAAGAGTTCCTGGTTTTGTCTGGTACTATATCATTCACATTTTGTCAGATATTTACCTGACTAAACATACAGATTAATGCTATCAGAACACTGATAAAAGCAGAGATTGGTGCCTCTCAGAAGACATGAATTACTTTTGAAAGGAGGAAGGGGGGCGTTGTATTTAGATTGTAGAATATAGCGTATAGAATATTCACATGAGATCAACTTTTATCTTTTAAAAGTAAATTACGCTAAAGCGGTGGAACTGAAAATGTGGACTTGAACACGTGAAGTTGAAAATGTGCTGAACAACTTCCAAAATTAACCTTGCTTGATATTTTGTGAAGCTGTTTTATTTATGTTTGGTCAATAGGTATATAATGCACAAATTTGTTAAAATAATTCATATATTGACGCATTTACTAAATGACAGACTGGAGTGAGTTGTGCATATTATATTAACAAATTGACCTCTTTATTTCTTTTCCACTCTTTCCCTCAGGATTTCTTCCGAGATCCAAATGTTGTCGCAAACATTCAGGTTGTTTTGGATTCCGGCAAAACTGCTGGACTTGGTGAGATAATAGAATAAATAAATAAATAAATATCTATTTAAACATTTTTACTTATTTACTTTTCTCAATGGTCTTCATAATGCTTTATCTATTTCCCCAGCATTTCACTTCATGGAACTAAATATCTTTTTATACAGTTGAAATCACCTGTTATGTGTCCTTTTGGAACTAGAACGTAATCCCATCCATCATTTCATAAAGCGAAGTACTCATTGACACCTGAGTTGAATGGAGTAATGTGTGTAAATTTATTTATCACAGGGACGCAATGTTGGGGCTGAGTTTTGCAATCGTTATCAAATCAATTCAAACTTTGAATATGCTCAAAGCGAAACACAAAACCTTGACTATGGCCCTGCCATGGACTCTACACTTATTCCTATCAGAAATAAAATGAAATCCTCCCTTTAATCCTTGACAAGCAGGACTTCCTTCAAAAATCATATCTTTCATTATAAGTGCATACCTAACGAATTTCACCAAGAGAGCATCTATTGAAAAGATTGGATCTAAATTATGATGATATTAACAGTTTAGTTCACTGCTCTTGAGAAACCTCCAAATACTAACACGCTTGCTATATGTTTTTCTAAGATGTCCCTTATTTAATTTAAGTAAACTCTGCGCCTCTGCCATCAGTCTCAAATAGCGATCATTGGTTGATCGTTTTGCGCCCGAATGATGAACTAGCTATTGCTGCATTAATCCATACTTTTAACAATAATTTGAATCACAGAAGAGGTCTGTACTGACCAAGTAAAAGAGTCACTTGCTATTATTATTATTATTTTTTATTATTATTATTATTATTATTATTATTATTATTATTATTATTATTATTATTATTATTATTATTATTATTATTATCATCATCATCATCATTTATTATTATTATTGCTGTAATTATTATTATTATTATTATTATTATTATTATTATTATTATTATTATTATTATTATTATTACTATTGTTGTTGTTCTTGTTGTTGTAAGATTGTCTAAAGTTTTAGTTGGATTTTGTATTTGCAGGTACAAAGGCAGACAAAGTCTCAGTGACGCAAGTTCCTTGCACGCTCCTTTCTATGGCATTCTTTGACCGAATAATGAATGGAGAGATAGCTGGGGAGTCTGGTAATATCAGGAAATGCTTTGATGAGTTTTTCGGGGACTTTACAGTCAGTGACAATCTTAGACAGGTAAGATCATCATCATCATCATCATTGCCTTTTTCACCCTGGGTCAGGGTATAGGCCACAGACAAACAGTTTCCATCCTTCTCTATCCTGAGCCAACTTTTTTATCTCATTCCAGGTCTTACCACTTCTCTGTATATCAGCTTCTTTAATTCTTCTCCATGTTCCTCGTGGCCTTCCCCTTGATCTTCTACCCTGAGGGTTCCAGTCCAATACTTTCTTTGTTATAGTTGAGTCATTCTTTCTAAGCGTGTGTCCAATCCACCTCCATCGTCTTCTTCCTATTTCCTCTCCCACTGGTTTCTGCTGTGTTCTTTTTCCATACTTCTTCATTTTTTTCTATCCATCCATTTTATTCTGAGTAGCTTACGCATGCACCTGTTTACGAAAATCTGTACCCTCCTTATACATGCCTGTGATGCGTTCCAAGTTTCACATCCATACAGTAGGACAGACTTCACGTTTGAGTTGAAAAGTCTTAGCTTTAGTCGAAGGGAAATATCTTTAGTTCTCCAAACTCTGTTCAAAGATGTGAATGCAGCCTGTGCCTTTCCTATTCGTGCTTTCACCTCTGCTTCCGTGCCTCCATCCTTGTCA
>NC_088369.1:27659493-27689493 GCF_034508935.2 Berghia stephanieae | reverse complement strand
TGATACCATTACACCACAGAGGACACCCGAGAGTCGGGATGATTTAATGTCTATATTCTCCATAAGGGTACACATTTCAGCTGTGAACCCTCTCTCCTTAATTTGTCACTTTGATATTTTCAAGAAGTGAGATGATGTTATCAATATAAGGAAAGGATAGAGCAGCAGATCCAAAATATGACGCAATTTACACCTTGTCAATTATGATATTTATGATTCGTAAACAGGTGCATGCGTAAGCTACTCAGAATAAAATGGATGGATAGAATAAAAAATGAAGAAGTATGGAAAAGAACACAGCAGAAACCAATGGGAGAGGAAATAGGAAGAAGACGATGGAGGTGGATTGGACACACGCTTAGAAAGAATGACTCAACTATAACAAAGAAAGTATTGGACTGGAACCCTCAGGGCAGAAGATCAAGGGGAAGGCCACGAGGAACATGGAGAAGAATTAAAGAAGCTGATATACAGAGAAATGGTAAGACCTGGAATGAGATAAAAAAGTTGGCTCAAGATAGAGAAGGATGGAAACTGTTTGTCTGTGGCCTATACCCTGACCCAGGGTAAAAAAGGCAATGATGATGATGAATTATGATATTTATAAAAGAACAATGCTTTACATCAAGGGGAACCTCTGATTTAATGCCCATCTACAACAGGACAAGGAAAATGACCATAATACGTCTAGCGATCTAATTTAAATAGTGTTGCTCCAGTACTGGACCATAATACGTCTAGCGATCTAATTTAAATAGTGTTGCTCCAGTACTGGACCATAATACGTCTAGCGATCTAATTTAAATAGTGTTGCTCCAGTACTGGACCATAATACGTCTAGCGATCTAATTTAAATAGTGTTGCTCCAGTACTGGACCATAATACGTCTAGCGATCTAATTTAAATAGTGTTGCTCCAGTACTGGACCATAATACGTCTAGCGATCTAATTTAAATAGTGTTGCTCCAGTACTGGACCATAATACGTCTAGCGATCTAATTTAAATAGTGTTGCTCCAGTACTGGACCATAATACGTCTAGCGATCTAATTTAAATAGTGTTGCTCCAGTACTGGACCATAATACGTCTAGCGATCTAATTTAAATAGTGTTGGTCCAGTATTGGACCATAATAATCCTGCACACAAGGAGTCGTCATTCCACGGAAGAAGGTTCAAAGAGCTCAATTGGTAGAGCACTTGATTCACGAGCGAATGGACCTGTTTTTAATCTTGGTTGTCAATTATTTTTTCTGACCTTTCTGTTTACTAGCATGTGATTGTGATGGGATTTGTCTGGTCTAGTTGAAACTACTTTGCAGTAGACCATTTTCTATGAAAAGGGTAACAACTACGAGTTACGTTTTCTTTTTAATTTTACAGAGAATGAGATAATCTCAAGGTACATGCTCATGGATGGCTATTTTTTTCAATACCGTTTTTTTGTTTATTTTTTTTTTCTTTTAATCGTAATTGTCATTGTTGTTGGTTTAATATTGAACTACCCTCTTTGCTAGGGACCTTCCTAACTCTAAACTCTAAACCAGTGCTTGCTTTTTTGAAATCGTACACACTTTCAAATTTTACTTAAGAGCTTGTACACTCCAGTCATCATAATGCACTAAAATTGCATCGATCTTAATGGGAAAGAATACATCGTGGGGTAATAAATATGATGTCAAAACCCATTTATGGTAAATTAATTTAATTTATGAAATTGCTTTTGTAGATGAACTATATTGTTTTATGCCAGTATGTTATACCCCCCCCCCCCCCCACCACGTAAAAGCTATCAAAGTGGTACACCCTGGGGTGTATAATAAACCTGGTTGAAAAGCAATGCTACTAAAAACCAAGTAATTTCATTTCGAGACGAGGAAAAAGATTAACATGGAAGGGGGTAAAAAGAGCTGTAGTGGCCCATCATGGGACACGAGCAATCTATCCTGAGTCAAGCCTGATGTCGATTAAAGTACACATGAATAGTCATGGATAAAATAAATGAACAAAACGACATGAAATGTGTGCCTTATGCTCCCCCTGTGCTGAGAGATTCAAGATAAAGTAAATGAAGGGTATGGCAATATTGATTCAAACATGGATATTCTTTATTTCATTCAATTGAATTTACTTGACAGAAATGATATGCGGCCATACATTGACAAATCTTCGTATTTTTTAAATTTTTGGACAGGCATCATATAGATCTATCTATAATCAAAATAATCTTAACTTGTCAGAAAGTGAGAAACCTGAGACTTCAATGTTTAATCATTTTTTAAAAACAATTTGAGGATCATTTTAATTGACCACTGTATAGAGTAAAAGTTTTCAGATAAAAAATGTAGAACGGCGTTTTGTGAATATGCGACAGTGAACGTGACAACGTGACAGATAAACATATAGTGTACAGCCATTACAACAAAAATACAGTTTGCTACCACTACCATTAATGTCTTGCTACATAACATGACTAAGATCATTTCTATACCCATACTAAATGTAACGATTCAGTCTTACAAACAAAACCTACGTTGACAATGTGCTTTAAATGGTGACTCTCTCTCTCTCGCTCTCTCTCTCTCTCTCTCTCTCTCTCTCTCTCTCCCTCTCCCTCTCTCTCTCTCTCTCTCTCTCTAACAAACACACACACACACACACACACACACACACACACACACATATGAAGTACCTTATTTCTTAAAATAAGCATGGCGATATCTGTGATGATAGACATAACTTCAACCTTTAATGAGAAAAAAAAAACTTCAATCATGGCATGAGAAGATAAAAAATCCCATTTTACTAAAGAATGAGAGATCTTTAACGAGTCAATAAATACTGAGATTTTCAACAGAAAAAAAAATAATTTAAATCTCACTTGATTAAGAAAATCACTTACTTGTCATCTCAAAATTGTGATGATAAAGACGGTTTGAATTTATCAGACAAATTGGGAGCTACCTTAATCATTCAATATATGAAGTATAAGTGTTATGACCACGATGAAACAATGTGTTTTGTCAGTACTTGGCAGTACAATGATATGATATTAAGTAAACCAACACACGTCAAAACAGTATTATAATGAACAACCAATTATTTCTTTTTTTTTTTTTCCTTTTGTTTGTTTGTTGTTGTTTTGTTTTTGAGGGTTTTACGGCGCTTGCAACACATTAAGGTCATATCAGCGCCAGTAAAAAGGGAAAAAATGGGATAGTAAAAAGTTCTCGAATTACAATTAAAGCATCCAAGAATAAGGCAGACAAAGGGGAATTGGTTCAAAAGGGAACAGATGTAGATTCCAAGAGCACACTATCAGTGTACTTATATTAAGATCACCTAAAAGTCTCATCCAGACACAAGCACAGGTCCCCACTAAGAGGAATACACTCAAATGTTTACAAATCATATATAATACATAGATAAAACATAATAGAGTGCATAACAGAGAGATGAATTACAAGGAAAAAAATATCATCTCCCAAAACTAACTATACATTTGACTGTTTCCCTCCCAGCCAGGTATCCGGCCAGGGCCAGGACAAAACCAAGTAATCTCATTCCAAGACAAAGACAGAAAGCATGTTGGAGAACAGACATAGGGGGATAGAAGACATAGTATGTTCCTCCCTGCCCACTATGGGAGGTCAGGATCCCCACCCAGTTTTTTCCTTTTAATGTGAGGACATTATAAAAAATAAGACAATAAATACTATCACATAATTTAAATGACATCATACAAACATCTGTGTGAATTAAATTCGGAAGCTGCTGCTCACGATGCTTGGACCAGTATTGGTCTCTATAGTTTTTTTTTTCAACTTTTATATGAAATTGGTTCATTGATCACAAGAAAATAACGATAATAATTAAATTATTTAACAGCATACAGACGTTATAGTAAAGAATCATTTGATTTGTTGTTTTTTGGGGGTGGGGGTGGGGGGGGGGGGGGCTAATGTTTTGTTTCTTGTTATTTTTTCATTTGACGTGCTTATGCCATTCTTACCATCACCTGTGCATTGGAATTATTTTAAATTAACAATTATAAACTATTTTATTTTCAATAAATATAAAATATGGGTTCGTAACTCTGACTCATACTCTAAATCATTGTGAACACAGGACTCCTTTTAAATGGCACCGATAGAATTGTTTTGATATTTTTGTGAATGCTTTCTACACTAAACATTGACTTGACACAAGTTTAGAGTTTCTCATAAAAAAAAAGAAAGAAAATCACAATTTCATTTTAAAATAAATAAATATATCATAAATAAACATGCAAAACCTTTTTCATCATTTTTTAAGATCTGAAAATAGGCAGTAATCATGTTTTAAACAAGTATGGTAGAATATTTAATAAGAAAATTATAAAAGAAGATAATGATAGAAGAACCTTCGATCCAAAAACTAAAAATATTTGAAAATAGTTTTAAAATAAATAAAAGAACCTAGAAATAAAATAACAGAGTCAACATTTTGTTTTGAAAATGTCTATATGAATGTTTGCTTAGTTGTTTGCTTATAGGATTGAGCTGTGCTTGTGACTTTTGTCACCAGTTTCCTGTAACTTAGATTCATCAAATTACAGGTAGAATTATGGGTAATTCTTCCTAGTAAAAGTTAACCAATAAAATGGGGTAGCAATGTTACCAGAATATACCCAGCAATAAAAGATATTTAAGAGTAAAGGTAAAACACACACATCAACATTGAATATCTGAAACATTTCACATGGTAATTTCCATTGATTCACGTTGGTGATTTACTTTTCAACAAATTGGTCATTGACATTGTATTGCAACAGACAACATTCATTAAAATAATTACAGTAAAACCTTGTTATACCACTGTCAGTTGTGCTACCGACTTCACCTATCATCAATATTTTAAAAAGAAAAAATGGATTGCTAAAACTATTCTTTATACTGCCTACTGGCCTGGTGTGTAAGACCAGATAAGTCAGTATAACTGCTTAACAGTAAAAAAAGAATTGTATAAAAATTTTTTCAGTTAGCTACCCGTCAAATTTTGGAATCTTTAAATGGAATTTTAGAATCAAGTCATACGTACTATAGATACAATGAATTTAAAACAGTGACATAAATTGTTCAGAAAAACATCTATAACTATAACATCACGCAATACATGTTTGTTTCTGTTTGGTTTTAAAAGTTTGATGACACTTTAATTACTTTTTGGTCATATTAGAGGGAAAAAAGGGGTAAAATGATGCACAAAAGTAGGAGTTCACTTTGGGCAACGGGCATCTCAAGAAAAGACAAAAAGGACTCGTTCATAGAGAGAATAGAGCTAAGTGAATCCCAGTAGAAATCAGTTAAGTTTTAGAAATCTCCCTTCCAACAACTTTTAGGTCATAATTTAGGTGCATGAAAAAACAAAGATAGTAAAAGAAAAACAAGACAAAATGTATGTTTAATAGGTTCAGAGGTCAGTGTCTGCAACGCCCTTGGATCATCTGTGCCTGAGAAGAAAAAAAAACAAAAAAAAAAACAACAAAAACAAAACAAACATGAAAATTACTACAAGCAGATTTCAACAGCAGTCTACCTCTGTGCCCAATTTAAACTACCTAAAGTCTCACAGACGCACGATGGCCTGAGATCATTTTAAAAAAGGGGGACAGGTAGCTGGTTCTTTATACTATCAATCACTTATAGATGATTTCCCGCGAAAAATACTCTCGCCGAAAAACACTCAATCTAATTTCCCTCAGAGAGAGAGAGCGAGAGAGAGAGAGAGAGAGAGAGAGAGAGAGAGAGAGAGAGAGAGAGAGAGAGAGAGAGGGGGGGAGAGAGGGGGGGGGGGGAGAGGGGGGGGGGGTCCCAGCCAGGATTTTAACAAAACCAAATCACCCCATCCAGGACAAAGAAAGCTTCAAAGAAAAGGACGACAGATTTGGAGGGCAGAAGAAAACCCAACCAGGAGCACCTAACAACTGCCCATCCAGTAGAAATTGATCATAGGCCACAAGAAGGAAAGAGCCCAAAAAGTGGTTGGAGGTGAGAGATGTTCCATCAGTGCAAAACGGGTATGTGTTCATCCCCGACAGAAACAAACTGCCGATTTAAGACTTAAGGCGAAATACAAGAACAGAAAATAAAGGGAAGCCAATTACAGATATAAAGCTACTAGGCAATGTCAATCGGGATCTCTTAAAAAGCCTGCTATTGATCAAGTCATTGGATTTAAAGAAGTTATGGACTGTTCTCTGCTGATTTATAATAGGAATCATCTTGTATACAATGTTATTTGATTGGGTGATGACATCAAACAGGAAACCACCTTCAGAGAGTTGTTGTCCACAGCTGTGCAGGGTCTTGACTGCTCCTATTACTACTTTGCTCTATGCAGGTTCTGTTGGTAGGACAGTTTCTTTATCTATCACCGGAATCAGACTTTCCTACAATGTAAGCAACAAATGCATCGATGAAGACCTCCCAGCTGATTTCAACATTCAATTGATGTTATCGTGCTCTAGATCCTAAAACAGGCTTCCTAGTTATAAAAACATTGTTGTATGCCTTGATCAGGAGTTATTTTTCCTAATCCCTTGATATTATTGGCAAGAATCTCTCATTTTTGTTTGCTTCAGATTTAATTGATAAAATCATAACATGACATAAAAACCTCTGGTCAAATGTGCACCAATATAATATAAGTATAAGATCTTTATTTACAAATGTTGCCCAGCAAAACAAAAATAAATAAATAAATAAATAAATAAAATGACTTTGATGTAAAGCTTATATGAGCGTTGTTGAATATATATATATATATATATATATATATATATATATATATATATATATATATATATATATATATATATATATATATATATATATATATATATATATATTTATATTATATTAAATATCTAAAATGAACTATATGTTGGACATCCTAGCATGGAAGAATAAAAACTTCTCAAGCACCGGTATCCACAAACTATGTATGGATTTAAAGTAAGTAAGTAATCACGGCTAAAAGACACAATTGAGCACTGGATATAAATGCAATGGAAGGAAAACATTCCAAACTTAAATCTTATTTTATTCTGACCCGTCATTATATTGCACCGTTTGCAATAGTAAAATGACTCAAGTTTCAATTAAGCCTGAGATTAAGCATCTCTCTTGGTGAAAACAGATGAAGAAAGTATTTCAACCCCATCATTGACAGAGAAAGAAACAAGAAAGTTGGTGGTACTCATAAGATGTGTCATTGAATTTGTTATCGTGGTCATCACATCTCACTCTAAGTGATGACAATAACTATATGAGATATTTTAATGATGATGATGAGGCCAACGACGATGATGATATAACAACAACAACAACAACAACAACAACAACAACAACAACAACAACAATAATAATAATAATAATAATAATAATAATAATAATAATATAATAATAATAATAATAATAATAATAATAATAATAATAATAATAATAATAATAATAATAATAATAATAATAATAAAACAAAGTTAATGCCCTTTATGAAAGTGAAATATTTCAAATTTCATTTTCAAATATCATTATGGTGATCAATGTCTCAGAGTGTAGATTGTGTAGGTAATTGTGGGTGTGTGACTGAGAGAGAGAGAGAGAGAGAGAGAGAGAGAGAGAGAGAGAGAGAGAGAGAGAGAGAGAAAGATATACAGAGAGAGAGAGAGATAGAGAGTAAGATATGCACACACACACACACACAGAGAGAGAGAGAGAGAGAGAGAGAGAGAGAGAGAGAATAATATGCACACACACACACAGAGAGAGAGAGAGAGAGAGAGAGAGAGAGAGAGAGAGAGAGGGAGAGAGAGAGAGAGAGCAGAGTGAGTTTAATTTCATGGTCCATGTCTCGTGAATATGAATTCACAATTTACTATCACTTATCCAACTCTCAATATATAATACGCATAGACATTGATTTATCTATATAACAATCTGATTTAAAACTAACCAAAATGTAAACGTGTAACTCTAAAATTAAGCATTCATATATCGAGTGGTCCAAAAATTAAAAATGCCCAGAATTAGATGTTTTGTGACTTTCTAAATCATGGTCCATACCAGCAAATATAATTCTGGAACATGTAATACAGTTTTATGATCTTATAACAACAATTGTGCAAACAGTTTTATTGAAATCTAAAAACCTAAGAGGTGAAATATTAGATTTTCGCTACGAGGCATGAAAAAGATTATACACCATGGCAACACACACATTTTTGTTACAACCTTTCTTCGGTATCCTCGCTGAAGACAATAGATATTTCCCATATACATGGGGATATTAATTTCTTTGTTTCTATCTAGTTTGAATTTGAAGCTAATGATCACTAATGCTTATTCATATAATCTCAAAGTATTCATTGTGACATTATTTAGATTGACTCATGACATGTAAACATTTGTATTGCTTATTAAATATATACAAAGAAACAATAAAAGCAGATAGAATTGTTGGATGAATGGATTAAATAACCTTCTCACTGAAGCCCATTAAACTATGAAACATTGGAGTGAATACGGTATTGTAATAGAACCCAAAGGACTTGAGTTCAAGTTATTTTTTTCCTTTTGCAATAAAGTTAATCTCTAGTAGTCACTTGGTGGCACTGTACTGAAATCTCGGTTGAGTCGGCCTGATGTTGAAATAAAAAATTTACCAATGGATATAAAAGAAAGGAATTAGGTCTTTTTCCGTTGTTTAAGTGGCCTTTGGGAACCTCATTTCTAATATGAATTAATCTTGTCCTGGCAGCAGCTTTTAGTCTATCTAGCTCGTCTTTAAACGTTTATAATTCCACATATCTAAATAATATAAAAGTATTTAATAACATTTTACCGAGTTTTTGATAGATAAAGAACATTAGTTTTAATGTCCTAGTTGGGGTTTAAAAAACAGTACCTTTCATTTCACATGGGGGAAAACCCCATAGTTACTAAAAAGAAATAAGAACATCACCCTGAGATAATTCCCCTCCAATAAAATGACAAATTATGAACTGAAAAGGAAAAAAAAAAAAGAGGATAAAATATTAACATGGCAAAATATTGACCATGAAATCTGCAAACCCGCATGTTACCAAATTTGAACAACCAAACAAACAAACAAAAATATATCAATAAAGAAAATGCAGTGAAATGGGATGATTAAAAATATAATGACTAAATTATTAATGCTTTTTAAATGCATCAATTATTTTTCAATTTCATACATCTTTTACCCTTCAAAGCCCTTAAGGCGTTTTTGTAATTTCTTTTCAACAGAGAAAATGTTAACACCATCCAAGTATCATTTACTCCTTAGTATGATGACAGACTGTGAGTTGAAAGCCTTTTCCCATGACACAAGGAAGGAATGGAACATTCAACCTAAAGGTTGCAAAGGCGAGTGTCATACCACAAGATGAGAGTAGATCGATTTGAATGGGTTTTCAGTCCGGGTATGAAAGTGTAAAAGACGTCTGTTTGATATGGAGGAGGAATAAAATCTCATTTATAATTTTCGTCACTCTCCACTGGTCCCTTATCTCTTGGAAGTCGGCCAGCGTATTGAAAAATACTGCGTTCGTGAGGCAGAAGAATACGATGGGGGTAGAATGTGTAACTTGTGGAGTAGGACATGAGGTTGGTGATGTTGGATGTGTAAATGTCGGCAAACCGTGCCAGACGACGGAAGAGATAGGTTGGGTTGTGGTATGTCCTGAAAAGACTCCCAAAGTAAGGGTTGAACATCGACTTTGTCAATACTCTGTCATGGGAATAGAAATAGTAAACATAGAGGATCATTAGGATATTTAGAATAGACACATATATAGACAGGAAATAAGCAAACATAAAATGCATTTACAAAAAAAAAGAAAAGAAAAGAAAAGAAAAAAAATCATAATCCATTTTGTGCAAGACTGACTATAAAATAGGGAAAGGGAAATTCTATAACTTTTGTATTGTTCAACAGCTCTAAGTGATGAGAAACCATAATCAAAATCATAAAACCACAATCCAAGCTCAATTGTACGGCATTTCATTCACGCAATGTTAAGCACAGCCAGTGGCCAGCTCTGGCACTGACGTTATGTTTTTGGGTAAGGCATTTTACACACATTATCCTACTCAAGTCAGGTTTGAATGACTAAATAGTTATGAGAAATAACGGATATTGTAAGATTGCTGGTATAAGTATAAAAGAATACTTAACAGGTGAAGGGTACAGAATGAAATAGAACTTTAATTCCATGTGGAATAATAGGAGAATAAATGAAGTACTTTGAACCATGTATAGGTTTTCACTTTTTTTTTTTTTTTTTTTTTCACCCATACAATAAGCATAAACTTTTTATAAAAATTACATATATCCAATATATACCCGAACTAAAATGGTCAAGTCATTGCTAACTGTGAAAATAAATCAAGCAAGTCTATTATCACTGTGTATACTCAGTTTTGAGCATTCCCTTGAAGTTCGGAATGTCTGAACAATACAGTAAGAAAAGAAAAATGTGAATTTTTCGATATTTGAACAGGTGACAGTGCAACTTAGAACAGTGTTTCAGTCTCTAATTGGAAATGGAAAGAATTAGTGATATGCACCATCCAATCCTACCTCAATCTGTCTCTCTCCTCCAGCCATTCTTTGATTACCTCCTTCGACTCTGGGGAATTCTGATGCTGAAGAAAAAATAAGAAAACTAAATTAAGCAAAACAAGGAAAAAAACCCTCAGATTAGATACTTAGACTTAGCTGACTTTGCTGTCTATGTCCACAAGGCTTTTAGAATGAAGTGTAGCATAGAAGGATAAATTAAAAAATAAAGGATGATTCTTTCATATTGGTACATTAAATTTATAGGTCACGTATATAGAGATAAGACAAATAGATAAGGCAGTGCACTGAAGCCCAGAGAGGTCCTGGGTTTGAGTCCTCTTTTTTGTAGTTTCATTTCATTTTCCTTCACCAAGGTAATTAATCCCAAATTTGCTCACGAAAGTGATATCTGCTGTCATCAGACGTTTGATGGATTATCTATATTTCTTGATGGAAAGAATATCAAGGACACAGCAGCTTTCCATACCATATCTCAGGTTTAAGAATTTTTGACAAGTTGAGGGTCATCTAAATTTTAGCACAGTGATATACTCCCCACCTACCCATTTTTACTTACCTGCATCTCGTCAATCAAATGTTGTAGACACACCATCCACCTCACATTGAATTTGTATATCTCTATGTTCTGTTTGTTGATCTCGTCCTGCGTTACAATGATTTCAAATGGATATATTGCACATGAAATGTGAATGTATGACTTAATATATGAAATTTATACATAAGAACATTAATAAAGTTCATTTCCACAGATATACCATGTTCAATGCACTTCACAATATTTTAATTCCCCCCCCCCCTGCAAGCCATACAGAAACAAATTCCATTCTATACAGCACGGGTTTCCTGTTAGCCATCCTTTCAGTACTAGTACTCTTACAATATTTGACACAGGTATTGGCCAAGTAATCATTCACACCTGAGTCAAGTGGGATAATATGTGTAAAGTGCCTTGCCTTGGGCACAATGTGAGGGCCAGAGTTTCCAATCCAGTGACTAACCATGTTCACCAACAAAATTGGGGATATAAATTCCTTTATTTATCCCCAAAGGGAAATTTGTTTTTCGAGTCTATTCCAAGGGAAGACTGGAATAACCCAGGCATTAGCTGCAGTGCATACTGAAAAGTGAGCTAAGGCAGAGTGACTTGCTCAAGGCCACATAGCATAGTAGGTAGTCAAACAAAGACCATACCACTGATCTATGCTGCCCGACATTTGAGGAGTTTGATAGAATAACATTTTTGTGATTATGCATTTGAAATTTCAAACTTATTCCCAGTGTGGAAGCAACTTCTATAATCTGATAGCAATTTACTCGATCCACAAATTCTTTTCCACTCTAATGGACTGTCAATGTTACGCTTCCAAAATTGCTTGACTGTTGAGAACAGTTCTGACTTCTAAATGAAAGAGTTCAAGAAATTTTTAATGAACTAGAAAAATAAGCAATATAAAACTATGCCCTGAGTTACATATGAGATGTGGCACAATGGGGAGCAGCCACTGGCGTTAGATGAAAATCTGAAAAAGTATGCATTAAACAGTACCAGACAAAGCGGGAAGAAAAATAAAGAAAAAATCGTCCAAAAAAGCAAAGCATGCCTTGATTGCGTATCCAGTCGAGGTAGGCTGATTTTTTTAGATTATTTTTTTTTCTTGTATTTTTCATTCTGCTCTGCCTGGCACTGTTTCAAGCTAACTTTTTTCAGATTTTTAGGGGAGAAGTGGAAAATGTTCCTACCGCTAACTCTGGAATAATGGCCAGTGTCCTCCATCCGTATCTCAGAGAAGGATCCTGAGAAAAGAGAGAGAAGCATTTTAAACTTTTCACATTGACACTCCTACTACAAAATAAATACAATGGTCTCTATTATACATATGGTACTCGGGAATCAGGCAGAGCCTGACCGTTTTTATAAATGAATTCTGGTTTGTTTGTTTTTTTGTGTTAAGTTAATATCCCTAAAATTAAATTAGTAAATATATGTACTGCTATGAGGTCTTGTGGTACGACAATCGCCTTCAGATTAGAAGGTCCTGTGTTGAGTCCTGCTCTGAGCAGTGCATAGTCCTTGGAAAAGGCTCTTTACTCACATTCTCTCAACGTACTCAGGTGTAAAATAAGGACCTGGCTGTTAACAGCCTTGCCTAACCCTGTCTCATCCTACATGTTAAGATTTGCTGTTGGATAGAAACCCCTTGTAAAGCACTTTGCGCACATTTAGTGAATATTGCTCTATATAAAAATTCAAACTTTTTTTTTAAAGCGTAAGTTTTGCCCCTTAGTTTATGTACTAGGTTTCATGTTCGTAACTATCATTGGCTCATTTAAAACACATTTTAAATATCTAGATTCGATTTCGCTTGTTTTGGGGTTTGTTTGTTTTTGTATTTTGAGTTTTCTTTAATTTTTATTTAATTAAATGCGCCGAAGGCAAATAAAATAATAATCGCAATACACCATTAAAAAAATAACATTAACAAAAACAAAAGAACAAAACAAAACCAAAGCAACAGATTAAAAAACGATAAACAACAACAAACCAAACAATACAATCACAAAACGAAGTAAAAATGACCTGAGGAAAACAATTCATGCTGATATTATCTAGGATCTCAGAAACCTGGTAAGGGAGGAAGTAAATTGGCGAGAGGAGAGAATGTGGGAAAATATTAACACATTAACTTGTCTTATAATGCTAATAAGCCAATTATAAAATACAATTCTCCAATGATATTATGGGCAATAATATTAATAATAATAATAATAATAATAATAATAATAATAATAATAATAATAATAATATAATAATAATAATAATAATAATAATAATAATAATAACTATAATTATAATAATAATAAAAGAAGGAGAAGAAGAAAGAAGAAGAAGAAGAAGAAGAAAGAAGAAAAGAAGAAGAAGAAGAAGAAGAAGAAGAAGAAGAAGAAGAAGAAGAAGAAGAAGAAGAAGAAGAAGAAGAAGAAGAAGAAGAAGAAGAAGAAGAAGAAGAAGAAGAAGAAGAAGAAGAAGAAGAAGAAGAAGTGGAAGTGGTCTCCATTTATAAACACCGTCCTTGGGAATCAAATAAAGCGTGTTTATAACCAAATTTTTAATTCAGAAAAGTGAGTAGAGCAGGCACTTATGTTGATAACAACAAGAGATAAAGTGAGTAGGAAACTGCCAGAAGACAATAGAGAATAAAAATTTAGCGTGACTCTACCGAATGTGCTCTCCCCGGCCAGGCGGAGTTGTCGTACCAGTAAAGTCGCAGGTTCAAACCCCCATCACCGCCGCAAATATTTATTCTCTATTGTCTTCTGGCACTTTCCTACTCACTTCATCTCTTGTTGTTTATAGCCGAATCGTGCTTACAAGTGGATTCAGAATTTTTTTGCTAAGTCTATGTTCAATGCACATAATACACTAAAAATAACTTTCCCCCCTGAAGTGTATAAAGTACGTAACAGTATGTACCAGATTGCAGGCTGGGGAATTCAATTGACCCATCAAAAAGTTATTTTCTAGCTTTTTTTTTCTATTTGATTTTTTTTTTTTTTTAAGACTAAACAAACCCTTCCTTTTCTGCCACAAAATACAAGTCTCTCATCATTGGTGTAGGACAAGGAGTAGAGAAACTCGTGTTTGACTTTCGGTTGGATGCACCTGTTTATGTCATCCTCTATTTACTGAACTGTTCCCGACTCTGTTCTGGCCATTAAGTTGAAGGTAAAGTGATGGTTTTAATCACTTTTTTAACATTGAAGTTGTTGCTGAAGAGTGCAGGTATGTAGCCAAAAATCCACTTCTCTATAGACGCATGTATAAAATCAAAAAAGTCACAGACAACGAGTACAAGTGCAACCATTGTCTTCATATCTCACATCGTAAGTACACTGAACAAGTCTGTAAACAAACTGTAGTCATGAAAATGACTGTCTTGATTGAAGATTAATTTTGACCACTTCTGGTGACAGTCTGTAACTTTCCTTCCCTTGCCCCGCTTCAAGCACTATGTCTACGTCACCAAAAGTATATGCCTACTGACACAACTTTGGTTTTATTTTGAAAAGCAAACAAATAACTTACAGCCAAATCACTGTATACATGGTCTCCACAATATAGAACCCTTGGTCCATACCAACCAGTCATCCTCTGTAACTCTTTATGGTTTCCCTGAAAAGTAACCATAACGGAATGGGAATCATACATTTAATTACATGAAATTAGATTTCAACATTTCATTTCCATTCTCTAAATAAAAAAAAAATAACAACAAAGGATTGTCAACTTTAGACTAACTATTAAAAGCCCATACTACAAAAGTCATGTCCTAACAATAAGATCAGCACACTTATGACTTCAAACATAAACTGTCAACAAACTATGGTATTACCTACAACACGGGAACACATCCAAAACTACTCAATCAAAGTGAACATTGAACAGCTTAAATTTCTTTTTCTAAAATAAAATTTAAACAAGAAAAAAAAACAAGAAAGAAGGATCAAAGCGTTATTACCAGACCTTCTCTAATTTCAGTTGTCCTTCATGTAAACATGGAGAGCTGAGGATGTACAATCCCTTTCTTTGTAACAAAGAATTCCCTATCATGCCCTAATTGTACATAAAAACATGATCAGTTACATCATAAAACATAAACAAATATTACTTGTTTTTATTTGTTCTATGATCTAACTGATCATATTTTTGAGTTTCATACAGTCACTAAGTAAAAACCATTGACGGGAGGTACTGATCGCCAAAAAAACTTTGGAAAAAGCAATGAACAAAAATCAACACAACAACTTTGAAAAAGAACGAAATACCAAAAGCAGAAATGTGTTTGGTATGATCTCCAGATAATACTTGCCGACTCGATGGGCCAAATACTTCTCTGCTGTCTTTCTGGATTTATATGTATGTAGTCAGGTTTTTTACTGTTTATGTTATTAGCAGAGGGAGGGTTTTGAACCCGAAACGTTCCATGTTTTTGGTATTTTGGTATTTTTCAAAGCTGTAATATTCATTTTTGTTTATAACGGTTTACAGTCCACAGCTTCTAGTTCTAGCAGCTTAACATCACGACAACAACAAAACCAAACAAACCAACTTTGGCTTCGGTTTTGTGTATTAGATACATATTCCCTCAGTCAACTCAGATATTCCAATAGCTCAATTGGGGTAAATACTTCTCAAGCTAGGTAAGATACAGGTTTCAATCTCGGGTTTAGTCAAGATATTATTCTAGTCCTAATGCTACCCAGAAGTGATTGGGTTGCTGAATCTGTTAGATTCAGTGGAAAGTACTTTGTAATAGACCAGCTACTTACCCAAAGAGTAACAGGAATAGCTATTACTGTTAAACAGCTACTGATATAAAGGCCTTCTCCGGAGGGGGGTGGGGGGTGGGCTTCTGGCTCTGAAGGACTACTCTGCTCACACCACTCACCTCAGATGTGATTGAGTACCTGCTGGGCATTGGCAGTGACGAAAGTTCTAAGAGCATTGGTGCAAAAAAAGGCGTCTAACAGGGGACAGGAGAAAAGGAAATGTGTTCTATATGAACTAATGAGGGAGGGAGAAATAAAACGTTCTGAATTGTATTGAGCAATGTAATGTTATCCTTAGAACATCTAAATACATACAAAAATATACACACAAAAAAAAAACAAAAAAAAAAAAACAAACAAACAAAAGAAATACCTGATGATATACTAATCCTTTGGAAAGGGAAGTCACTCTTCCCCACTCAGGAGCCTCTTTTTTGTGGTTATACACCCTAAATGGCCTGTGAATCATTAAGAATAGAAATTAAATGACTTGCCGTATTATTCCCGCAGAAATTAAATGAAGTCCGAGTTTATTTCAGTTTCTAAAATGTCAAACGAACAGTAACGACTGCTTGTTACTCCTTTAACTTTCTCAATTTCACCATGACAGGAATTAAAAAAATAACTGACTTCTTTTGAAGAGCATTTGATTCATTCTTATTGGATACGCATATGGACAGTTGTATTGAACCAGTGTTATCAATTTTTTTTTTTTTTTGGTTAATTTTAATTAATCAATTAATTACTTAATTGATTCAATAATTAAAAATAATATTAAAAATCAAAGAAACATTTATGGATTGTTACTTGTAAAACGTTTCAGGGATTTCAGCGAGAACAAAAAATAATCAGAAAAAAGTATGACACTGTTTCAATAAGAGCAGAAATAGGAAACATTCATAAATTTACAAGCAGCAAGAATAAGACCTTAAGTTACTACTTGCCAAGTCCAATTAAAAATTCTTTATTTGTTAAGAAACTTATGCCGGTTATACCATTTGATTTTGATTTTTGATGATAATTGCCAAACTCTAAACCCTGTGTTGAGCACTTGGATATGGAGTTTCACACACATAAACCCCACTCGACTGAGTACCTAAGAGTAATTGATTTTGAAAGAGTGGAAAGTCAAAAAAAAAGGGCATCTTGCACTGTATGAAGTGGAAAATTTGTTCTGTGTGACCTGCTGGAACAATAAATATATAAGACATTATAAAGCACAATAAACATGTGACTTGATTAAGTATGAATGAGTACCTGGCTGTTGATCAGGTATGAATGAGCAACTGGCTGTAGGCAGTGACGGATATTGTATAAATGCTAGTACAAAAAAAGCATGGCTAACAGGCACAATGGAGATTTTATTCCATATGGCCAGCTGGGAAAACAAATAATCATTGTGACATGCATTAAGCATGGTGAATCAGTGAAAATTAGCTGCTATATAAAAGTTCATATCTATTTTACTTATCTTATGGCGTGACTGTAAAAATTTGCCATTAAAATGAGATCATTTCATTTATCTTGTAACAGCCCTTACAGGTGTCATGTCTCACTCTGCACGTTACGAATTCCTATTGCCATGGGACTCCTGGTAAAAAGTTTGAACACATTGAGTGGAAATTGCATTTCTACATGTTGAGTTCTTTTTGCTTTAGGAATCCTTGTTACGTGTTTTACACACATTTTGTGGAAATTGCACTTAATATATGCTCATGTTTCAACATGTTAAGAGTTCCTTTTGTTTTAGAACTCCTTGGAAAGAGCTTTGCACACACATTAAGTGGGAATTGCGCTTGATAAATGATCACATCTCTAAATGCAAAGAGTTCCTTTCGTTTTGGGACTTCTTGTAAAAAGCTTTGAACACATTAAGTGGCCCTTGCGGTAACGAAATGCTCACATTTCATTTTAAATCTTTTTTTTTTTTTTACCTTGATCCCTCTGTGAAAAACTTGGGTTTCCTGGCACTGACAATGACAATGTCAAAAAGATCCCTCCAGTCTGACCCAATCATGAAGTTCATACCAGCATTGCTGAAAACAGTAGAAAGATCTCTGAATGGATAAAGCATTGCTACGTTACCATTAGGTCCATGGAGCTGGAGTTTAACCCGGTTTCTACTGGGTGAAACAGACAATAGCAATTGCTTGTTATCCTTTGGGTAGGATGCTAGTGCAAGTACTTTCCATCAGATCTCCAGACCTAGCTACCCAATCAGTGCTAGGTCGACAGGGGGGTCGGAAAAATATCTCGACTACACCAGGGATCGATCACAGTTCCTTTGCATGTGAAGCGAGTACTCTACCAACTGAGCTATCGGGACGCCCTATGACCCAAAACACAGACCTTGAAAGTAGTCTGGCTTGAGGCTTTTTGACAGGTTTGGGGGGGGGGGGGTCATATTATTCAGTCAATATTTAAAGTTAAAGTTTTCTGACCAAAATTTTTAAAAGCGTTCTTTTCTTCAGTTGCATTGTGTTGTAATGGTTTTGCACCTAGTACCCTTTGCCTTTAAAATCAGTCATTTATATTTAATATTTCAAGGCAATATGGTGAACGAGCCTTAGAAAAGGATTTTTGGCCTCAATAAAAAAAAAATAATAATAAAAGATGGATAAAAAATATGGAGGTTCAAGTGGTTTCAATCAGAATCAATGATGTTTAAGTAATTTTACTTTAAAAACTCAACCTTTTTTAAACTCCTAATATAGCTTGGACAGTCCCACCATCTGAATTAAATTAAGAAAATCTGGTTAAGATGGTACCAGCATCCAGTACTACTCGTGGCATACACATTCCTTTCACGCAAACTGTGTACTAATCTCTCACCTACACTTATAAATATTAACATACAAAACATCAAATTAGAGATATTTTTATTATCTTTAATTTGATATATGGTTTATCCTATATATTTTGATTGACTACCGTGTAATTAAAAATGTTTGCAAGCCACCCATCCCAGGGCACAGAAATGAATTATCAAAAACGCAGAAAAATTATTAGCAAATATAAGAGTTTAAAAGCACCTTTCAAAGTGCGAGAGATTACAATACATTTTAGTCCTTTAATATTCTGGTCAATTCACTTTCAAGTACATAAAAAAGGAAAACTAAATGAAAAAAAGTATTTGTAGAGTGTTGATAAAGGATAAAATATAATAACAACAATCACATTTATTTAGTGTAAATATTTCTAGAACAAAGGCCTAATTGGAACATAGTCGATCATTCTTACATATCAAATTATGGAATTACATGTTACATGTGTTTTCCTATGTGTTAAATGTACATTTGCATGATGAATTTAATACTTTTTTATCAGTGGTGGTATTCGAATTTTCTCCCCAATTTGATAAATTAAGAATTATCTCTCCTTTAATCTTTCTTTAGGCCAATAATTTTACCGTGCTTAAATCTAAATAATATATTATTTAAAGGGCAGTATTGAGTCAATTGATACTCATAGTAAAGTTTATGCTTCAATTTAGCACAGGAAGGGAAAATCTAAAAAAAAAGTAGAAAAATCGACTTTGTTCAATAACCCTCTTTAACTAATTGGCCTATTCTTTTGAACAAGACGATGAGGACGATGATGATGATGATAATGATAATGACGATGATCAAGATAATGATAATGATACAGTGGTGACCACCTAAATGCCCGCAGCCTTTATGCCAATTTTGCCTAAGTGACCACTTTCTCGGCAAAACAGAATTTTTGGTCTGTAAAACACTTCTAAATGCATGCTTCTAAAAACGAATTCTACCTAAGTGCCAGCTCTGACAACTTCACGATTTTTTTTCAATCTCTCAATCTCTGCAGCACAATTTCACAATGTAGACAGCTTTGTCTGGCATAAAGAAAAGAGACGCCCCCCCCCCCCCCCCCCCCCCCCCCCCACTTTTCCCTCCCTTCTTCCCTTGACTTCTATTGGCTGACACAGGATAAGTTAACATCCAGGTGTCCCTTTGTCTTACCCCCGCTCTCCCAGAAGTCCTAATCCAAGGTCAACAACTTTGTCCATTTGTCCACTCCTCCCATTCTGCTTATGATTAGTTCACATGAGCTTCAAGATTCATGGAATGCATGGTCATCTAAACACTATAGATGTCGCAGATCTCACGAATGCCTGCGAAGAACAGGCCAGCTAGATTTTTTGTTTCAAAGGACTATTATGGCTATGCATGAAGCCTTAATTTATTCTACAATGATGCGTAAATGAGTTTTACAATGTCACTGTTCCAAGTCTCTCTCTCTCTCTCTCTCTCTCTCACACACACACACCCACACACAAACTCTCTCCCTTCCTTCTTTACCCCTCCCTCTCTGTTCGCACTCTCTATGTTAACCTATCATGTGGCGTGGGGAAATGTCTAGGGTAAAATTCATTTGTGTAAAACTTCATTCTTGTTCTGACCTCACCAACAGCAACACCATGTCTGCACTGATTACCTCCGATTTTAATATTCTTATCAAGTTCATTATTTTTAGCTCCATTGACAAATTTCATCTAATTGCCCACTTCGCCTAAATGCCAGTTTTTCCTGCTTCCCGACCCCCTGGCATTTAGGTGATCACCACTGTACAACAATGATAATAATGATGATGATGGAGGTGGCTGCAATGATACACACACCATAATATCATATTATATATCTTACGTAAAAGGGAATCCACTATTTGTGATAAGGAAGAGTTGCTTCCCTTGACTAGAAAGTCTCTCCAACAATTTCTTTGTCTCCTGACACTTGTCTCGGTTTACATATCTGTCTGGAATGGAAAATGGAGAACGTTATGCCATTCACAGAATGCATACATGGAGTATAAATAACAATAATAATAACGTAGTCTTCTTATGCACCTCCGTTGACGGTGTATCTTAACGGACCGTTTTTATACACCTCCGCCACACAAACGCATCCCACCCAATTTCATCAGCGATATTGTGTTTCTGTATTTGGACAGGGCGAAAGTTATATTGTGACATCTTTAGGATGTTTTTGTTAAAAAATAAATTTATATAAAAATAATAATAATTTAAATAATCAATATAAAAAACCAGAAAATAGAAGTTGCATTGAAGGAAAAATAATATTATAGAAAGACCTTATTAAATCTGATGAACAGTCAGGTGACTCCATAGCCCAGTGGACAAGCTGTCAGACTCTAACCTTGAAAGTACTGAGTTCGCTTCCCATTGTAGGCATTTTTTAAAGAAAGTTTACTTTATTGAGAAAGACATCATTTTTGTTTGTTTTTTTTTTTCTTTTTTTTTTGTTTGTTTTTGTTTTGTTTTTCAAAAACTTTTTATCATGTTTTTTAAAAACTTTGATTTTAATTTTCTAAAATTATTTATTTATTTGAGATCAGTATTTGTGTGCCATGTTTCTTTTTACTTTTGATTTTTTAAATTATGGTTATTATTCTTTAATTTATTATCATTGTATAAACGTACATAGGTAATCACTAAGCAGCATGCTAAACTACAATCTAAAACTATTTAAACCTCATGGACGTATGCAGCAACATTTTCATTAATTTACCATCACCGCCAACGGAGGTGCATAAAAACGCCACCTAATAATAATAATAATAATAATAATAATAATAATAATAATAATAATAATAATAATAATAATAATAATAATAAAATAATAATAATAATAATAATAATAATAATAATAATAATAATAATAATATAATAATAATAATAATAACAATAATGATAATAATAAAAATACTAAAAATCGACTATATTTTAATGATAATCTATTCTTTTCAAAAATAGTGCTGAGGATCAACCCGTAAAGTCAATGTTAAATTTTAATGATCGAGCACAGAATTACAGGCAAATCTAAAAATACAATACAGTGAAGCCTGCCATCTTCAATTCATCACAGTGAGTGCCTCCATGATTGTTTCAGATGCCCAGCCCATTCTTTCGCATTCCTTGGGGTATTCAAGGGACTGGCGGGTGATGTTGCTCCCTGTTCTTCCATATGGCCCAAGGAGCCAGAGTTTATCTTAGTTTCTGAAGTATTAAACTAACTGGAGCAATTATTTGCTGCCCATTGGGTAAGATGCTAGTCTATTTCAATGTACTCTCTGCCAAATTTAATTCCAATCACTGCTGGATGGACGAGCGGGGGGGGGGGGGGGGGGGGGGAAGGATCTTGAGTGCATACGGGATTGCTATTGGTCTCTTTGCTTGTGAAATAATGACTGGTCTACTCATGAGCTATCGGAATCCCTCAATTCTCTCATTAAGCACTTGTTTTATTTAATCTTTGTGTGGCAAATTGGAGTGAAAAGTAAAATCTTTAGATTATATCGCCTTTACCTAAGTTTTTCATGATAGCCTGGTGAAGAATACCAGATTTGTGAATTCCTTGAACCGTGTTCTGGATAAAAGAAAGAAGATACAAAAATCATAACAACAGAAATTCTGTAAAATATGATATTGACTTTGTTTTGTTCTTTTGGTATTTTTTTCAAATGAAATATCTTTTTCATGCAAATTTTTAGATGATGAAATCTTGCTATTATTTAAAGCAAAACATTCATAAATCAATAATAATGATAATAATAATAATAATAATAATAATAATAATAATAATAATAATAATAATAATAATAATAATAATAATAATAATAATAATAATAATAATAATAATAAACAAGAAGAGAAAATTAGAACAAAGACATTTTTTAAAAAGTAAAGACTTTCATTTGTTTGAATGGCTTTTAAAAGAAATTGCTTTATCCTTTTGTACATTAATTGCTATTAATTTTGAGTGTCGACTTTGAAGAAAAAGTCTGAACAGGTAAAATGTTTACTATTGAATAAGATACTTGAGGAAAAAATGGTAAGCAGAAATAATTGTATATGAAAGCTATTTCTTTCTGACATACCCCAATATCGTAGAAGACATACTCTGGATCATATGTGATGTTGTTCGCTATAAAATACTGGAAAGGAAATTCAAAACATACATTTTTAAAAAGACATCCTTCGTCAATAAACAACATTAAATTAAATGAAGCAAACCGTTGATTATTGACAATAATCTGTGAAAACTGCATCAACATTGAGCCAACTATTTGTATAGAATGCTATTCACATGGAAACCTGGCGTCTTACAATTTTTAAAATTCTTAAAGATCTGAACAAATGTGTATGAAAGGTGCCAGTGCCAGACAAAGCAAGAAAGACAAATACAAGAAAAAAACCCATCCCAAAAAAATCAGTCTTCCCGACCGGGGATCGAACCTCTGACCTCCTCAGACGTGTTACCATTATAACACAGAGGTTCCCGATAGTTAGGACAATTCTAATTCCTATACACTACACAAGGGTATGCATTTTACACTGTGAATCCTCACTTGCATCACACAACACAAACATTGAATAAGAGAGGGCGAGGATGATGACATTTGAGTAACTTCAATTTTATTTTTGAAAATATCAAATCGAGAAATAAGGAAGCAGGCACCGGTGTAAGATAAAGATCTGAACACAAGTGTGTATGAAAGGTGCTAGACGAAGCAAGAAAGAAAAATACAAGGAAAAAAAAACCATCCCAAAAAATGAGTCTTTCTTGACTGGGGATCGAACCTCAGACCTCTATCATATAGTGCATTTCCATAGGGTTTAAAAGGCCCAGTGCACTTTAGAACGCTTTATTTCCTGAAAAAGACCATAAGGTGCTAAATTCCCATTGCATATAGTCCAATTTGCTTTTTTTGGCTCCTTTTAACACAATATTCATTGTCGCCTATACTCACTATCCATTTACATCTGACTTGAGTGGAATCCAAAAAAGTGCTTAACCAAAAGACACAATACCATTTCCAAAGTTTTCTGATTATTGTCATCTATCTAGTCTATGATCATGCTCAACCATTCTATTCACGTCACAAGGTGTGACACTGTGCTACTGAGGCAATAATACACTATACCTATAGCAAAATATCATAAACTTTGCTATTCCATATAATACCATCCAAATAATACCAGAGTTCACATACCGAGGCAACATTATACTGTACTCTCTGTAACAGTCAGCATTGAGATGAAATAGTGTTACTTGAATTTTATTTTTATATAATTTTGATTTTTTTTTCTCCACCAAATTTAAAACAAGGTGGCAGTGAACATTTCCTGTTATCATGGTAATTTTCTATCCAAATGGATTGAGTACTCTTCTACACAAAGGGTGATATAATATGCTGAATTTATGATCTCATCATTGTCATTGGGGTATGGGCAATCTTGTCATGCATTTTTCATGAGAGAAGATTTGCTTCCTCTTGTAAGTTATCTTTCAGTTAGATGTCTTAAGTTATGTGCGGGTCAAAATATGCTATGCATTTAGGTAAAATATTCACAACATCCGCCAGCTGGATATAATGTATCAACACACAAAATTGTGGGTAACCTTAAACGCCTATAGTCGGATTGATAGAATTTAGTGAAAACTAATCATTAAAATGGCTGTATAAAAACAATAACAAGGAGCTGAGTGACGTCAATTTCATTCCACCTATACAATGTAAGTATTAGATGTGTATTGATTGTGATAATACAAATGTATTTTCATTTTTGGCAAAGATCCAAGTGAGACTATGTTTGTCTCAAAACTAGGCCTGGGCAAAGAGGTACATGTTTTCTCATTGTCTATTTTTGTTCTTCCTCTTATCTAAATATATCATCTTACTTTTCCTGGCATTTAATGGACCCTATGTGTGTTGCAAGTGCCTCTAAAAACAAATAAAAACAAAAAACCTCATCTTAAGGTTAATTAACAGCAGTCAGTACGAATAGCTTTAAGAATTCAAAATTTGCTTTTTACAGGATTTAATATCACTCAAAATTTCTGATAAGCTTTTGCAACAAAATTTCCTTTCCAACAAGTTTTATTACATCGAAGAAGTTGAACTGGATTTTTTTATTGAAGCCAAAACATTCCTGATCTACGAAATCTTTGTAGAAGAAGGCAGGTTTGCTTGTGCAACAAAGGTAGAATGAATTAAAAGAAAGGAAGCAAGACTCATGTAAAATTTGACTACATAAAGTAAACGTTTTGACCTTTGGCCTTCTTCGGATTACTCACAGATTTATTCTCTTTATTTTACTCTACATTTTATTGACTCATTAAGGCACCTCTAGCCTTTGGTTGAATGAATTGAATGTTTTTTTTGTACTGACCTCGGTGATAAGGGCTATCAAGGTGACTTCTGGCAAGGCAAATAAATCTACTTTTTGATACATGGCACCCTGGAGAAAAGATAAGAGACAAAGAAGTGTTTGATTAAGATAAGACGGAATAAGAAATAGGAGTAGTTTATATCATGACTGGGGGAGAAAAAAATTATAATGTTTTTAAAAGGTATACAAAAAATATTAAAATATATAATAATAAAAGATATTAAAAGATATTTCGATATGCTAGTCAGAAAAGCATATTCTTGGGACATTCAAGGGTCATTTCCATACATATAAACAGGCCAATTATTTTTCTCTTTCCACGTTACCAAATCGGGACAGACAGTTGGCTGCTATGTCTTTATTTTATTTAGAGATCAGCATTGTGAAAATACCTGTCCATAAAAAGTGTTCATGTTTTCCACTGGTATATGGGTCCCTTCATAAATCTGTATAACTTCCTCATCCGGCACTGGTGTCATTCCCCTACAGGAAAAAAATAGAGAGAATTTTTGAGAAATAAACAGATTAATCCATCAATTCTGAATTACATGCAGTGAAAGACAATCACATCAATTGTTCGGCAAAGCTATCGGCAGATTATAGTTCTCACAATCATTAGTCAAAGTGATGCCAAGCTGCTAGAAGCTGTGGACTGTAAAAAGGAATAAACAAACATGAATAGAACAGCTTCAAAGAAGAAAGCGTGTGAATGAAACAATGCCAAACAAAGCAAAAAAGAAAATACAACAAAAAAAATCATAACAAATCAGCCTGCCTCGATCCCAGGTTTATTTTTTTGGATGTTTTTTTCTTGTATAGTTCTTTCTGCTTTGTCTGGAGCTGATTCAGTACACACGTTTTCAGATTTTAAAAAAAAGTAATGTATGTTATGAGTCCAAGATTGTGCCTCAACAGCACAACGACACAAAGGCAAACATAGACCTGCCTATAACCATCAATGATTCATAGAACTACCAATTTTTGGCTTCAACTCTAGAACTACACGAGTATATTTTATTCAGTTGGCTTTGAAAAAAAAGACAAATATGATGCCAAAGCACATACATCAAGGACTTTTGAAAAAATTTAACCATTTACATAGCGCGATATCCACCAAATGTCTTAAAGCACTTTACAAGAGATCCCTAGCCAACAGCAACACTTAACATGTAGGTCTGGCGCTGATATAACCTAAATGTGTTGAAAGTGCCGTAAAACCCTTAAAAACAAACAAAAACATGTAGGACAAGACATGAAGCCTGTTAGGTGATAGTACAAATTTTCTGACATAGACAACACTGTTTATGACCTAGTACTCATATATTATACCTGAGTATATTATGAGAGAATGAAAGTAAAGAGCCTTTTTCAAGGACTCAACAATGTGCTGTTCAGAGTGGGACTCAGGACCCTCCGATCTAAAGGTGAGTAGCATACCACAAGGCTACATAGCTTAAAAGCCTTATCAATCATCTAGATGGCAAAATGGCAACTTACCAAATAAGATATAGTGATTAAAACATTTTTCTTTTGAAAACTACCAATTGTTAAAATATCGAGAAAATAATTAGCTCACCTAAACACAGTGCCCAATTGTACATTATGGAACTGGTCAATCTTCATCAGAAGCCCCTGTAGAAATAAAAAATGATACAGGCAACTTAGTAACAGCATTGACTCGACGTGACAGCCCCCGTCTTATACTTATATCTTATGTATATTATTAAAAGCAACTTTTTAAAACGTAGATACTATGATTATATAATGTGTGTTTGTTTTTATCTTTATATTTTTATAATTTTTTCAGACACTTTAAGGTCACATCAGTATCAATTAACAATAACAGTCAAAATATAATATCATAAATCGAGAACTAAATCTATGCTGAAAAACACCAAAAAAAACTTAAGACAGCAGGGACTAGGATTTATCTACCCATGTGCTTAGTTGTAGGCCATGGAAAACAGAAATACAGGATCACAGCTAAAAAGAAAACGCTAAAAAGGTAACAATACATATTCATGACAAAGAAATAAACACTGTACATACATGGCTTACAAGGCAAAAATAACGAAAAATCATCTCACACAAATAAAGAAACACCCAAGAAGACAAAGTCACATGGACAGGACAGATAATTAAGTGCAACCAGGATTACTGTCGACATACATTCTATCACTTTATAAATAATTTAATCACTTATTTATTTATTTATAGAAAACCATTTTAAAATTGCTCACCTTTCTGGTGTCATAATGGAGTCCCCTGACAGCAAAATTTTCATCGTATTCCAAATCTAAAATTTCTGCTGGATACTGAAAGAAGAGGAAAGAATTTTTTATAATTTTATATGAACCCTTATAAATAAAAAAGAGCCTGTTCCACCCGACACTGTGTCCTTGGATGAGGCACTCGACTCAGATGTGAATGAGTACCTGGCTATGAGCAATAGTGAATATTGTAAGAGTGTTAACATTAAAAGGATGCCTATCAGGCAACTTGTACTGTATCAAATGGAAATACAGTTCTATCTGGCCTGTTGGGGAAAAAAAATGAAATGAAACATTGTGAAGCACATTCAAAATTCTGTAAAAATGGACTTTATAAATGTTCATATCTGTCTCAAATGAAAAGTAGGCCCATATGGCCTGATGAGGGAATGAATAAAGTGCTGTGAAGGATTTATATCCATGGAAATGTGCAATACACACATTTATATTTCGAAAATTAAATGAACTCACCTGTGATGTTTAATTGAAACTTTGACGAGTCCAATTCCGAATGGGGAACAAATGAAGAATCACGTCATGACTGTCAGGCTTTAACGCGTCAGAACAGACACACGGATCAAATGAAACGGGATGGGACACATACATTCAAGTATAATCTATAACACTATTATATTGTAGTCTAATGAGTTTAAATGATGTTTACCAATGGGTGGGCATTTGTTCCCCATTCGGAATTGGACTCGCCAGAGTTTCAATTAAACATCACAGGTGAGTTCGTTTAATTTTCTAACTCTACCTCGTACCCCAATTCCAAATTGGGTTACAAATGAAGCTTTAAAGCATTTGTTCATTCATTCATTCTTTTATCCACTTACATATTTTAACTGTGTCTGCTTGGGTGGTCTTGTGGTATAAAACTTGCCTTCGGGCTGTAAGGTTCCCCCCTGGTTTGAACATGGCTCTGGGAGTTGCAAATTTGAGCCCTTGGAAAAGGTTCTTTACTCACATTCTTTCACCGCACTCAGGTGTAAAATGAGTACCTGGCCAGTTACAGCCTTTTCTCTGTTGAGAAAAAAATGTAATAGCGCCTCAAAATTGTCATAACTTGCCCTGGATGTTAAGTGTCGCTGTTGGCTTTGTACCCTTTGGAAAACCCTTTGAGCTCATTTATTGAATATAATACGAGCTCAAAAGCTCAAGCTCAAAAATGATGTTGGGGTGGATAAGAAAGAGCCCCATCTATAAGAGATTGAAGCAAATCACTGACTTATGGTAATGGTGAGTATTTAGGTGATGATTACCTTCAGTTTATTAACAAGAGCGTGTTTCCCTAATGAAAAGATCAACTTGTGCAAATCCTTAGTGTAGGTGGCCAGTGTGTAGTCATAGTCGAATCCATAGACCTCGATCTTACTAAGGCTCAGCTCATTGTTGGCAAACACTGCATGTGGATCCTGGTCAGGAAGTGGGTCTTGGACTAAAGATTTTGAGTTGAAAATATACAGTAATACAGTAAATACTTAGTTTCATGAAGCTGAAAATGTCTATCTCACTAAAGTCAACATATCAGTTTCAAAAGAGAATAAATACACAACAAGGAAAGAAACAAGCTCTGCATTCTTCAGCTAACAATAACATACTTTTCTAACTCTTTAATGCTTTTGGACTATCTCTTGGGTTGAATTTTATTTTATTTTAAAAGATCCTTTGAATATTATTTTGCATTGCATTTTCTTTAAAATGCCTGGTATTGTCAAATGTTGACTTAAAGGTAATCGTACTGTTTCAATCGTTATTTCATATATAGGGCACTTGGGTGACCAGTATAATTTATGCGTATACTTATGCACCATAAAGAGAGGGATACCAAGGTTCTACAATAACTGTTTTTAAAAATATGAATGCGAGTAAGGTCTAGATGTAATAAAAATAAATCCTTATTAGTGATTAAATAGTCGGTAATCAAAGTCTCCAGAAGCATCATTGTCATTTTTTTTATGCCACAGCATTATAAGATATCATTGCCTAGACATTCCATGACGGAATATAGATAATCCATCAAACAGGATGTTCTATGTCAACAGGAATCACCCATAATGTCCAAGTGAGCAAATTGGGGGTTAATAATCTTGTCCAAGGAAAAAAAAAAAGTGCCTGAAGCAGGGCTGGAACCCGGGACCTTCTGGATCACAGTGCTATGCCTTTCCCACCCCCCCCCCACCCCCACCCCCCTCCTTTGACATTGTCATTGATGATAGTAATATTATCTAGAAATATCAGTATCAGGCCTGATTACCATCGCAACTCATTAGGAATTAGGGTCATCTGGCATTTTTTTTTGTTTATTTTTTTTTTTTTTGCCAGTGCTTGGGCGCTCTGTCTTTTATTCCCAACTTTCTGTTAGACTTCTATCTTGAGTTTGTGCTATCCTGTCTTTCAACCTCTGTTCCCTCCTTGAGACTTTGGCTTTGTTATTTAGGTTTACTTCTGTTCTCTCTTTGATATTGCAGCGCGAAGTGCAAAAGTAACACGCCATGGAGTATTCGTGATAGAACAACTTTTTGATAAAATCTGTCTTTGTC
>NC_088369.1:27611993-27654493 GCF_034508935.2 Berghia stephanieae | reverse complement strand
TATTCCTTCTATATACTGTAAGATTTTTATCTTTTGGGACTTTGTAGATATTATATCTACACCATTAAGACGCCGGAGCTTTTAACTTTGATTGTATAATCTTCAAGGATCAAACCCGAGCCCGCTGTCAAAGGATTACATATTAACCCATTACCAATTGCCTGGAAGTGGAATTTTACGAGTCCGATCCTGTTATCAGAGGAATAGATCATCCAAGCCCATCAACTGCCTGGAAACGTAAACTTACGAACCTGACATATTATCATAAGTTACGTAAAATATTCATATCTCTATTTGTAACTGCCACGATCACTGTTTATCTCTTTTAATTAAATTTCATCATTATTTTTATTTCATTGTAAACAAATCGTTAATTGTTTTTCATTTATAGTAACTAGTAAATTCTGGGGCCTCATTCTACATATATCTTTATGCATAGTCGAGTAGCTCTTTACTCACTTGAGACCATGACAGAGTGGGCGACGCAATACATAATTCGGCCAAAATTCCTACAAACACCTCGAAACACCGAAGGCATATATCAGGACTTAATTCGTAGACTTTTCGAGCGCGTTTAACACCATCCGGCTTCATCTCCCCGTGCCTAAACTACTACAAATGAACAGCAGTGCAAATATCGCTCTGTGGATTTTGAACCATTTGACAGAAAGACCACAATGTGTGTCAGTCCGCAGAGACACTATGATAGATGATTCATCAACCATATCCACCAGTATGGGTGTTCCATCCGAACCAGCGACCACCTGCGCTCTAGCCCTTCCGTCCTGTGCCATGACGTAGAAGTCAGACGTCTTTTGTAGTTGTTCCGGGTGACTATAAGTAAGTAAGTAAGTGTTCCAAAAGGAACCGTTCTTGCTCCCTTCTTTTTTTTCTATATTTACAAATGCCTATGTGAACGATTTTTAAAAATATCATTGTCTTAAAATATGCATACGACACAGCAATTCCGACTTAAATCCTCACAGAGATTGATATTATAAACTACATACAATCTATATCCAAATTTGTTGATTAGTGCAAAGAAAACAATCTCCATCTAAATGTGAAAAAAAAACCCAAAAGAAATGATCGTTGACGTTAGAGCAGCTGGAGATGGCCACGACACCATTATTATAAAAGATAAAATTGTTGAAAGAGTAGAAGAATACTTGTATCTTGGTATCGTCATTGACGAGAAGTTGTAGTGGATAAAACAATCCACCGCATGTCACCAAAAAGCTTAAAACTAGAAAATATTTTAAAAGAAAACTCAATGGGGTAAAATTGGACAATACGCTGCTGTTTTCTGTTTTATGACACATGCATTATCAATGTACTGCGCTACTGTTTGCCAGCCTGGGTGGGAATAATAAGAGATATGAAAAGTCGAAGATCGACAGAATTTTGAAGCACTGCCAGAAAATGTTTAAAATGTCTTTCAATTTTTTATTTTCTAAAATCATATAATGAAATGATCAACAAAGTCATTAAAGATGAATTCTCACCCATTGCACAAAGAGATTCAGTTCAGAAAAAGAAGCGGTCGTCTTCTACAATATGTTGCAAAGAAACAAAGTTATTTTAATTCTTTCCTCCCCATGGCTGTGAAAAACTATGCACTGACACTCATATAGACATAGCTTTAGTCCCATCTTTAAGAGAGCCTTAACTTTCACAGCCATTGAGTTATAATCCTGATAGTAGTAACATAATCGTGAAGATAACAACTAATATGATATCAACTGATGTGTCCTGTATTAAATTTATATTTAAAGTTTTTTACAATTTTAAAAGCCAACCAAGGACTGCCAGTCCTTGAAGCCAACATATTAATTTAACTGAAAAGTCCTGACACCTATTGAATATCTCCGTTTGTTTTAAACTCACCAATATAAACTATACATCAAAATGTGCCTAATTTATTCTTCTATTAATGTGACTAAATTTGGTTTATCTGCTATTTCTTTATTTTTTTATTATCTTATTTGACAAAAAGCCAAATTCCAACATGCTGGTCGACTAAATCACACACCAAAAAAAAACAACAACAACAATTACAATAAACAGCGTGCTGTGACCAAGGTTACACGTCAAAAATACATGAAACGCAGGCTTTAACGGCCATTTTATTAGACACAGCGAGTCATAAAATGAAAAATAAATGAGCTTAAATGAGCTTTTATTCAGCATAATATCCACTAAACATGCTCAAAGCGCTTTACCAAGAATCCATGACCAACAGCAACACGTAACATATAGAACGAGATATGACGCCTGTTAGGCGATATTACAATTTTATTCCGACATAGCTGTTACCGGCCAGGTACTCATTTTACATCCGATTACGTTGAGAGAATGTGAGTAAAGAGTCTTTTCCAAGGACTCAACTACCGAGCTCGAACCCAGGACCGTCCGATCCAAAAGTGAGTGTCATACCATAAGACCACATAGCCGCATAGACCACATATTCTATATAACAGACAAAGGTAATACAAGCTTTCTCCACGAAAACGGCGTCATCATAAGATTTCAATTCTAAACCAAATTTAGTTCCAAATCAGCTAATCAAAAACAAAATCTTGAAAAATACCAGTTGGTTTGTTTTGTTTTGTTTGTTTTTGTTGGATTTTTGTTTGTTTGATTTTTTCGATTTGTTTTGTTTGTTTTTTTGGTTGGATTGTTGTTGTTGTTTTTTTTTTTTGTGGGGTTTTTGTTTGTTTAGTTTTTTTTTGGGAGGGGGGGGGGGTTGGGTTTTTTTGGGGTTTTTTGTTGTTGTTGTTGTAGTTTCTTTAATGACGTGATAAAACAGCTGTTGTTTTGTGGTTTTAATCGTAAGAATACAAATTATTTAAGGGCCAAACACTCCAAACTGGTATTTTCTTGGTTTAACGTAATTTCCCAATAAGATTACGTAGCTGTACATCCATAAGCTGAATAATTAAATATATCTTATTCGTTTAAGTTTAGAATAAAATATTATAAGAAAGATTAATACAATTAATTGTGACTTTAGCAAGGCGGGCACTGCAGTTCTTTTTTAGTTCTTCGGGGATTAATTCGGCCTCAATTCAGAAATTTCTGATATGAAGAGAGATCGTGGTTCAGGTTAGTTACTATTGATTTTGGTTGTCTCCCTACATATTTGTTGTCATGAAGAAAATATTTTGTCATTGCAGTTTGGGCTGGGATGTTATCATCTCGGTGTAAGAATATGACAAAATAGCTTCCCTCGCCGTTCTTTTATCATTGTACTCACCCTTGGACTCTGGTTCTCTCATAGAGACCACCATTTGTCATTGTCTCTAGCCAATAGAATCCGATTACTCGATGCAATTGTTTGCGGTGGTATGAATCAAGGCTTTCTACTTCTAAGTTCTTTTTCGTGAGGCTCTGAGTTCCACAATTATATGTCAATATCGGAACAGTCAGTGCCTAACAAGAAATGATAAATGTAACCCACCACCTCAAACCGGTGATCTAATTCTGAGACTTGAATCCATATTCAGAAACATTAAATTTAGACTAGACATCAGTCTACAATATTATTTTTGGGCTAGACTTATAGTCTTTATTAACTATAGTCAGATTTTTTATTAATGGCTCGTGTTTTTCTGGTTTTTCTCAGCTGTCCCTCTTTCAAAAGTTGTAAAACTTTGTCTCAACCTCTGAATCAATTTGTCCTAACTGAATATAGATTTTGAACCACATTGATATCAAAAAAGTTTTCTTCTTTAAGACATATAAAAACTATTCTTAAACCGCGGTCACATCTAATTAGAGATTTTACACTGTTAAAAATGTAAACAAATTACGTACTACAAAATAAGAGATGAATTCGTCGTATTTCCAAAAAAATCTCGTACTTACACGGTAGTTCCGGCTAGTGATTATGAGTTCACGTTATACTTGTTTACGAATAAAAACAATTCGCTTTAACCGTTATAAATTGCCATTCGTTGCTTCATATTCAAAAATTGTGTTATATCGTTTAAGTTTCAATTAACTGAACATTCCATTTTAACGAATTCCTTCAAATTGGATAAGTGGAAAATTCATGGTTTTGATAATGTAAATCGTCTACGAGTTCCGATCCTCGCCTGTTATCGATTTTAATATAGCTGTAATAAGCGAATTCCTTGGCTATTGTTTTAAAATTTATGAAAAAAAATATTCTTAATTAAGACAAATTGATTCAACGGTTCATACAAATTTTTGAAGCTGTGCATTGAGGGACAGCTGATAAAAAGAACAAAAACACGCGCCACTTATTCAAAATCTGACGATAGTTAAAACTGCCGTACTCTGGAAAGACGCGTATGGCGTATGGGAGGTCATGTGACAATGAGATGAAGTTATGAGATCAAAACTATATATATATATATATATATATATATATATATATATATATATATATATGTGTGTGTGTGTGTGTGTGTGTGTGTGTGTGTGTGTGTGGGTGGGTGGGTGGGTGGGCAGAAAGACGGAAAGACAGAGTAAGAGAGAGAGAGAGAGAGAGAGAGAGAGAGAGGGGGAGAGAGAGAGAGAGAGACAGAGAGAGAGAGAGAGACGGAGAGAAAGTGGGAGAACAGGAGAGGAAGTATGCGTTTCAAAGTTATATTTAAAATAAAGGAGAGAGATAAAATTAAAAAAACAAAACAAAAAAAAAAAAAAAAACAAAGAAATAAAAAACAAAACTATATTATTCTAAAATAAATAGAGAAAACAAACACACACATTTTCACCTATATTATTATAACAATCTATATATATATATGTATATATATATATATATATATATATATATATATATATATATATATATATATATATATATTATATATATATATATTATTTAAAATATTTACCACAATGTTTGGGGCAGTCTACATCGATGTTTCAGGCTTAATTTGCCATCTTCAGGACTGAGTTGTTTTGTTGACTGTTGTTGTTTCTTGAAGTGGTTCCGGTTTGAAGTTAATTAAGAGGAATTTGCGCCGATGGGGACACTTTCCGTAGATCTCATTTTTCATGTTGAGTGTGGCTTCATGAGGTTGTTTGATTATGGTATATTTTTCTTCCAGGCATAAGCTACATTGTTTTGATGTTGGTGTGTATCCTGTTGCTTTAGATAAAATTTTCCATGAAATGTTGTGGTCTATTTTGTTGTCTTTTAATTTCCAAATATGTTCGCTGAGTTTTGTGGATGTTTTTTTGTTAGTGTTTCTAAATGTTGAGGTGTGGAGGTTGTATCTTGTTTTGAAATTATTTTCTGTTAGTCCTACATATTTTTCTTGCTTGTTTGTTTTAGTTTCTGTGACTGTGGCTTGGTAAATTAAACTTGATTCTAAGCATTGTTTGTTTAGCGGGCAATGTTCTTTATTTCTGTAGTTGCATTTTCTAGTGGGTGGGTTTTGCTCTTGTCGGTGGTTTATTAATATTTTTTTGTTGTGGCTTGAAATTATTTGTTCTATGTTGCGCATACACGAGTAACTTATTTTTATGGTATTCCTGTTGATAATTTTATCAAACATTGAACGAACGTTGATTGTACTTGTTAGTTCCACATTTAGTTTTATTCAACTATCATTAACATGCAAAATCTAAAAACACCAGATTTGATACTATCTCTATAATTTGTCTCAGAAAAATGTAATAAATAGGCATGGGTTAAAAGTAACCCTGGGTAAACTACGGATATAGTCGGTGTTAGGGTTGAGTGAGTTAAAGCTGACGAAAATTCCGGCGTAATTAGTAGGCGTGTGGTACGTCAAGGTGTTTTGCGACCGACTTTGTGACGGTTAAAAGTGCGTCCTCTACACCGAGATGGTGCTGTTGTGCTAAACATTGTGGTAAATATTTTAAATAATAATTCGCTCCATTACTACATGTCGAGCACTTTTCGTACCATATTTGTATCAAACACGATTCAATATATATATATATATATATATATATATATATATATATATATATATATATATATATATATATATATCCCTCTCTTTCTCTCATGCGTGCGCGCATACACATACACACAACATAGACAGATACATTTCGTTTTCAATTTTTTACATTTGTAATAATCTGACATTAAATATTATCATTATCAATTGGTCATTTAATCTACCATAAAGTAAATCTATCAGTCAATCAATAACATGTCCTTGTTTTCGCTGCATAATATGAAATATTGAACAGTTTAATTGCTGATGGAACGAACGTTGATTGTACTTGTTAGTTCCACATTTAGTTTTATTCAACTATCATTAACATGCAAAATCTAAAAACACCAGATTTGATACTATCTCTATAATTTGTCTCAGAAAAATGTAATAAATAGGCATGGGTTAAAAGTAACCCTGGGTAAACTACGGATATAGTCGGTGTTAGGGTTGAGTGAGTTAAAGCTGACGAAAATTCCGGCGTAATTAGTAGGCGTGTGGTACGTCAAGGTGTTTTGCGACCGACTTTGTGACGGTTAAAAGTGCGTCCTCTACACCGAGATGGTGCTGTTGTGCTAATTGATATGGATCTAGCAATTTCAGGTCGTAACATGTTTGTAGGAGCTCACATTTAATTTTTTTTTCTAAACAGTTCATGACAAGCGCCGCTGCAAGCGTCGAATAGACCAATTTCGGATAAGATGTTTATAGTAACAACAGATTTATAATCATCAGGGCTTACTCCCTGTATTGCCAGTTGAGTGATCTCATCTGCCATAAGACCAGCATTGAAGAGACCAAATCATTTCTTTTAACCTTCCTCTTACCGACTATAGGAAAATCCTCACATTCGTTACGTTACAACCATAATTTTCCTCATCTTGATTTCTTTTTTACATCACAAAATGTTATGGATGTTTAAAATTGTTTTGCTGACGAAGGGTTTGTACCCTTTGTATCCTTCTATTGTCAATTGTCTGTACAGTTTCCCATCCAATACCTTCTATTGTCAATTGTCTGTACAGTTTCCCATCCAATACCTTCTATTGTCACCTTTTCGTTAGTATTTTTTGCGATCTCAGGTTTCAAGCAGCCCCCATTGCTCTCGACAGATACCACCAATATTAGGTTTTCCTACTTTTTACAAAGGCACAAGGCCAGGTTAATCCGATGAATGGAGACATCCGTGCTTTCGATTAGTTTGTTCTTCAATATCCTGTTGATTTCCTGCATCGACTTGTACCTAAACACAATCTTGCTAACTTTTTCATCAGTTTCGTATCCTTCGTTTGACGACGCGTTCTATGACTATTATTCTTGCCATCGCCATTATTACCTTTCCCCGTCTCTTCAAATTTTCCAGTTCCACATTCTTCCATGCAAAAGGAATTGTTGTCAACAACTTTATTATAATACTCCATCGCGTCATCAACCGTGGATAATTCTTTAACATATTTGGTGGAAGATTCCGTTCGATCGTCTTTTATTTGATCACCATTTTTCTTCACGCTGCCCTCTCTCATTTTTGAATTTGGACTTTTAGATACACTGTTTTCATCCATCATGTCACGATCTATGTATATCTGTACACTTTTGTTATCCTTGTCCATTTTAACACCGATATTGTCACAATCGCTAGTCTCATTTTCATCAAATGCATCATTGTGATTACCCCCAAAACTATTTCTACCTGTTCCATCAAAATCCATTTTGTCTAAAACACCACCTTTACAATATTATTTTGATTAGTTTGTCGCTTTCTTATAATTGTGAAAAATAAAATAATGGACGAGCAGTTTAAACAGCTTCTTCAATAATGTATAAATGTTGTTAACACTCTGTTCTTTCCTACGTGTTCCGATTCTCTTAGATATACTTTTCACCTTTAAGAAATCAAGGAATTTGCGCTTTTTTCGCCTTCAACGAATATTCAATAATTTGAACGAAATACGTAAGAGTTTTAAGAAACTTCCAATTGGAAGAATTAGGAAATAATAATTATCCTTTCGTGGGATAATGACAGATATCCTGGAAACTGTCTAATTCATCCTCTCAGTGTTTTAAATCATCTCCTGTTTTCAAAGTTTGAGTGTCCAAGTCGTGACTCCCCGATTTTCATAGGAATTCAATGCCTATGGATAGAAAAAAAAAGAGAAGTGAAATATTATGAACTCCACCATTTCCAAAAACAAGTAAAAAGGGTCTTTTATTTTGTAGATTGGCCCTACCAGATTGTTGCCACATTTTAAAGCTTTGCTGTTGCCGCCATTTTTATTTTTTCAGGATTAATTTTACCATTTGTGGTCCAAAAAATACAAAGCTGCTTACATGATAGTTCTTTTTTCTTTTGCAATTATCTATGCAAATGATCAATAATATTGTTTTTTTTACCAGCCCTCCTTCCATACTGTATTCTTTTACCGAATAAAGATTTTAAAGCCCCTTTTGCGTTGTGACAAGAAATAAGCGGTTTATGATCTAATATCTCTTGGTGAAAGATATGCTTTTTAACAAGGTGCTTTTTATCTGATTCCCAGAAAAGAAATGAAAAAGCGCGTAGCAACTGAAACTTAGGTGCTCATTTTTGCAGGTCTGATAACCGACCGCCTTTATAGGCCTGATTCAACATTTTTGTATTTCACGTTGGTTTGAGAGTATTCCCATTACCATATTGGTTATCAGACCTGCAAATAAGTACCTACATGTTGACTGAAACGAATTTCGACATGGTAGCCGATATTCTTGCATGCTGCATGTTAAGCATACTTCAGTCACGGAGAATACATTTTATAATCAACAACCACAGCGTGGAATTAGATATGGTGAATTCCTGCGCTATCTTTTCTCAAACAAAATCTCAAACAAAAAGAAATTATCATGAGTACATAAATAGTACAATACCAGTTTTTGTTTTATCTAAAGAAGAAAATAATTGACTTGCTTCTAAAGATGAGAGTTTTTGCCAAGATGAGGGTCATTTAAATCGATCGATATTTGAAAGACGAGTTTTCTGGCCAAGTTTTTAAATACGTGTCTTTCCAGAGTACAGCAGTTGACTGGTAAAATCAGAGGTTTATGGCCAAAAACTGTTACAAATCAGACTTTTCAGAGTGTACGACAGATGTGACTTGTATTTATGAATGTAATTCAAATTAAGCCTCTTCTTTATACAAACCATAACGAGGATATTGTGGAGATTAAATATATATATATATATTTTTTTTATAGAGCACCATTTAATCCAATATTAAATTATTTGTATTGATTTGTGTTCTGTACAGGGTGCACTGGGGATATATTATTTCTACAATGGTAATGGTATCAGCACAGTGCTAAAGTTTAGAAAGGCTGATTATTTTAGGGGGATGATTTTTACCTGTATATGCGGCTATGTGGTCTTGTGGTATGACACTCGCTTTCGGATCGGAAGGTCCTGAGTTCGAGCCTAACTCGGCGCATAGTTAAGTCCTTGGAAAAGGCTCTTTATTCACATTCTCTCATAGTATTCAGGTGTAAAATGAATACCTGGCCGTTAACAGCGTTGTCTTTGCCCGAAAAAAAAATGTAATATCGCCTAACAGGCGTCATGTCACGTCCTATATGTTACGAGTTGCTGTTGGCTAGGGACCCCGTGTAAAGCGCTTTGAGCACGTTTAGTTGATTATTGCGCTAAATAAAAAAGCTGAAGTTTTTCTTTTTGCTTATTCTGGCACTGTGTCATACATAATATATTTTCTGATTTTTATCTTATTTTGCTTTTGTACATTAAATTTTTAACCTGTATCGTATAATTTTATCATTGTACTTTTTATGCAGACATTTACCACCTTGTATATCGAGTGATTAACCAGTTAACTCCCGAACTCTGGAAAAGTCACGTATTTAAAAACTGAACCAGAAAACTCGTCCTTCAAATATCGGTCAACATAAATGACCCTCATCTTGGCATAAACTCTCATACCTGGGGCAAAATGGGGATTATTTTTATCGATCGATTTTGAAGTATAATATTTGTTTCCAAAAAGTAAAAATGTGTGTTTTGTCAAATTTTGACAAAGGCAATGTGATGGTAAAAAGGTGGAGGAAGTCATTAGTTATGATTTAATTTGCTGTTTGACCAAAGCGTAATTATGCAATGCACATAAGTAAAAGCTATTAAATAGTGGTGGGGGTAATATTGTTATTACAATGATGTTGATGTTTTCTGGAAATAATGATGATGATGATGATGATGATGATGATGATGATGATGATGATGATGATGATGATAATAATAATAATAATGATGATAATAATAACAATAATAATAATAATAATAATAATAATAATAATAATAATAATAATAATAATAATAATAATAATAATAATAATAGACTAATAATAATAATAATAACACTAATAATAAAAATAACAATAATAATAATAATATTGGAAATAATGATTTTTTGAAATAATATTAACAATGATAAAACAATAATAACAAAAGTAGTAGAGATAATAATAATAATAATAATAATAATAATAATAATAATAATAATAATAATAATAATAATAATAATAATGATAATAGTAATAATAATAATAATAATAATAATAATAATAATAATAATAATAATAATAATAATAATAATGATAATAATAATAACAATAATAAAAATAATGTTGATGGAGACGACGACGACGACGACGACGATGATGATGATGATGATGATTATGATGATTATGATGATGATGTTGATGATGAAGATGATGATGATGATGATGATGACGACGATAATGATGGTGATGATGATGATGATGATGATGATGATGATGATGATGATGATGATGATGATGACGATGACGCACCGAAACAAGTGTTTCTGACATAAAGAAACAGACTTTTAAAATCCTTATATAAATAACATACCGATCGATTGAGCTAAGATTTGAATCCACAAACCTTCAAGCCATAGACAAACTATTACTGACTTCACGACCACAACACAGCACTACCTACTGGGAACTACGGACTGTTCGGTTCGAGAGGTTCGCAACGCATCCAAAAAATTTGGCCTACATTCCATTTAATCTGTTCTAAAACCTTAATGTAATTTTACATACACCGTCAAACATCGTCCGTTTACTGCCACTATACATGTTCTACAAACAAGCGGTGAACCGTGTAAATATGGAGTAAAATAGAATATGTAACAGCTTCATAAATCAACACAAAATCTAACAATTAGTGGTTCAATCCGTCTTCAATCAACACCTTAATTAATAGAGATTGTAGGCGAAATAAATGATCGAAATCGACAATCACTTATTCACAGGTCTGATAACCGAACCAATTATGGGCTTGATTCTTTTTTAAATTTAAAAAAAGCGATTAACAAATGGTCCCTGGCCAATAGCAATACGTAACATGTAGAACGAGACATGACGCCTGTCAGGCGATATTACTATTTTTTTTCCGATAGAGACATCGCTGCTAACAGCCAGGTACTCATTTTACACATGAGTACGGTCAGAGAATGTGAATAAAGAGACTTTTCTAAGGACTCAACTATTCGCCGAGCAAGGCTCGAACCCAGGACCTTCCGATCCGAAAGGGAGTGTCATACCACAAGACAACAAAGCCGCATTATCCACATTATTGCAATGGACAAGCCTACTAATTCAAACTGAATGTCCCACATCACAGAGCCCAAAACACTTGGGGCTATCAGGCATGTCAATAAATCGAAAACAGATCGAAATCGTCTAACATTGTTTTGGGATTGGCTGAAAAATAAATTATTTGATTATAAAACGGGTGCAGTCGAGATTTTTTTTTTCGGACCCCTGTCCACCCAGCAGTGATTGAGTAGCTGGGTCTGTTAGATCTGGCGGAAAGTACTTTGCGTCCTATCTAAAGTGTAGCAAGCAATTGCTGTTGTACGTTTCACGCTATAGAAACCGGGATAAACACCGGATCCATGGGCCTCATGGCTTTGAAGAGCTACTTAATATTTCTTCACTCTCGTTTTTATTTGGATTATAACCTCATGCAACATACTAAATGTAACCGGCCACTCGAAGCGGTATTATGTCATGTTAAATTAGGAGCTGGAAGTTGAACTTATAGTTGCAGCAAATATGAAAGTTGGAGTTTATTTCTATTCGTTGTGGTGGAGAATAAACACAATTTTTTACATTGCAAAAAGCTTAAAGTTGATATTCTTGTCATTTCAATGCTAGATTCCCATTTTGAGTCCCTAAATATCCCGACATAATACCGTTTTGAGACACAAATAACCATGTGAAATTGAATGTAAGCTTCAAGTTGATTTACAAAAACAGACAAAATGGACGTTTCGGGTTTCCCCTTTATTAACAAAACATGATGAATAAAACACTACAGACGAATGAGATAATGTGGTAGTGGCGTTGTTAATACGCCCATCGATGTTTTTGTTTATTCATCTTACATTCAATTTCACATTGTTTTTTTATTTCTTCGAGCTTCGAGCAGCAAAATTTACATTACGTTTTTAGATGAGGGATCACAAATGTAAATATATAGTTTTGCAAGAAAAACCAAAGAGCAGTCATGTATTATGGCTATTAACGGTGGATGAGAAGAGACCCTTAGCGAGACAAGAATTTCCCCCCTATGTTTGCATTGACTGATAACAAGCTTCGAAGTTCCAAAGACCTATTCCCTCACTATGACGAGACTTTAAGGTCACCCCATGTTTTGATTGACATGACAAAACGCTTTTGTTTTCATTTTAGCCAATTTTTATATTTTACGTTAGATACCGATGAATTCAGATGATATTAAACTTGTCAAAAATTATTCTTTTATCCAGGTATTCGAAAAGAAGATCACAGGGTGCCAAATTAACCCCTAGATTAATGCGGCTATGTGGTCTATTGATATGACACTCGCTATAGGATCGGAAGGTTCTGGGTTTGAGCCTCGCTCGGCACATAGTTGAGTCCTTTACTCACATTCTCTCACCGTACTCAGGTGTAAAATGAGTGCCTGGTCGTGAACAGCGTTGTATCTGTCCAAAAAAACGTAATATCGGCTAACAGGCGTCATGTCCCGTCCTACATGGTAAGTGTTGCTGTTGGACAGGGACCCCTTGTAAAAGTGCTTTGAGAGCATTTAGTGGATATTGCGCTATATAAGAGCTCAATAAACGCTCAATTTTTATTGTCATTTTATAATGTCAACTGAAGTCAAGTGTACAAATTTCAGTTTTCAATGTACTGATTTAAAATATAATAATAATAATAATAATAATATAATAATAATAATAATAATAATAATAATAATAATAATAATAATAATAATAATAATAATAATAATAAATAAATAAATAATAAATAAATAAATATTATAAAAAAAATAAATAATAATAATGATAATAATAATAATAATAATAATAATAATAATAATAATAATAATAATAATGATAATAATAACAATAATAATAATAATAATAATAATAGTAATAATAATAATAATAATAATAATAATAATAATAATAATATAATAATAATAATAATAATAATAATAATAATAAAATAATAATAATAATAATAATAATAATAATAATAAAAGAACTATCTTTCTTCATTAGAACTATCTCGGAGTGGAATGGGCAGGATGAACTGGTCATCATGGCACCACACCTAAACGATTTCAAGGCCCGACTGACATGGGCCCGCGCCCAATGAGGACGCGGCTGAAATACAACCAGACCATTGGTTTCTTCAGCGCCAACCATACAGAATAATAATAATAATAATAATAATAATAATAATAATAATAATAATAATAATAATAATAATAATAATAATCTTTCAGCTTATCCCGCATTTTGCAGGGTTGCCATAATGAATGTCACATCTCCATGCATCTCGTTTCAGAGCATCATCTTCCTCCAGACCCAGACACAGACCCAGACCCTTATCCAACCATCTAGTCTTTGGGCGTCCCTTTTTCCTCTCTCCCGCTAATTGTAAGTCCAATACTTTCCTTCCCACGTACTCCCTTTCTCGTCTCTTTACATGTCCGAACCATTTCAACCTATCTTTTCTCATCTTTATTGATACATTCTTCACTTCAGTCAACCTTCGAATTCGTTCATTTTTCACTTTATCATTTCTTGTCCAGCCAAGTGACCATCTCAACATCCTCAGTTCTGCCACCTCAACTTCTTTATCTTGTTTCTTTGTTGTGGCTGCTGTCTCTAGTCCATATAACATTGCTGGCCATACAACTGTTGTATATATTTCCCCCTTCAGATTTGCGGAAATTCGTTTGTCACACATAACTCCAGTTACCTTCCTCCAATTATTCCAGCCTGCCTGTATCCTCTTCTTCAACATCTTTTCCAATCCTCTTATCGATTACTCTTTCCAATAATAATAATAATAATAATAAAAATAATAATAATAATAATAATAATAATAATAATAATAATAATAATAATAATAATAATAAATAATAATAATAATAATAATAATGATGATACTAATAATAATAATAATAATAATAATAATAATAATAATAATGATACTAATAATAATAATAATAATAATAATAATAATAATAATAATAATAATAATAATAATAACGATGATGAAGATTATGATAAAAATAATAATAATAATGATAATGATGATAATAATAATAATTGCAGAACATTGAAGGAACCATACTATGCTGTTGCTACTCAGATTCCATATACACCTAAGATTGAATACTCAAATAGAACGAGCAGGTCAACCACTCGGAACGCGTAACTGTAACAAGATGACCACCACAGTTAACAATGCTACAAACAATTCAATAGAGACCAAAGCTGATCCACCAAAACAAAACAATAAATATCACTGGCAGTAATACCGAGTATTAATAAAAAAAAGAACAAACCTGTGATTAAATGTCAATATTGTGGAATGAAAGGCCACACAGCAGACAAATGCTACAAAATCGTGGGATATCAGTATCGTTTATAGAAAGGTCTAGCGGTTCAAGCAGAAGCCGAATCGCAGATTGGCTGGTGACGGCCTGTCAGCGTATTGGCTCAGTTGGGTCACCAGCAACCTACCCCCGAAGTCTGACTCGTGGCAAACCGAGTAAAACCGAAACATATGTTCAATCTATTAAATATCTCTAAACAAAACATTGCATAATTGTTGAACACTTAAAACCAATAAAAAGAGTCTAGAGTTCTAGGTTAATAGTAAAAAATACGTCAAAGTTCAATGAATGTAGGTAAAATGGATGCAGTACATCACGATGCATGAAATGTGAAATAATCTACAAGGTTGGAGAGATAGATCAATAGATCTTTGAGAGAGAGAGAGAGAGAGAGAGAGAGAGAGAGAGAGAGAGATGACAATCTAGAAGAGGAAGAGATAAAGAAAAGAATAATATTGTATGTTTATCGAGTACAGTAACCATGACATTAATAATAATCTATAGGGGGAGGTGGGGAGAGAGAGAGAGAGAGAGAGAGAGAGAGAGAGAGAGAGAGAGAGAGAGGTGATGTAGAAGAGGGAGAAATAAAGAAAAGTACAATAATGTAGACTAATAGTAATAGTGTTAATCGAGTAAGTTAAGCCACAACATCTGAAATAATATACAAAAGGAGAGAGAGGGGAGAGAGAGAGAGAGAGAGAGAGAGAGAGAGAGAGAGAGAGAGAGAGAGAGAGAGAGGAGTGGGGGGGAAGATGAAAATGTAGAAGAGGGAGAGATAAAGAAAAGTACAATCACGTAGGTACACCGAGTACGGCACACCATAACATGTGAAAAAAATCTACAAGACAAGGGGGGGGGGGAGCGGGAGAAAGAGAGAGAGAGAGAGAGAGAGAAGAAGAAAGAAGAGAGGGGGGGGGGGAGGAAGAGAGGGGGGGAGGAAGAGAGGGGGGGGAGGAAGAGAGAGAGAGAGGTAAGGAGAGGGAGATAGAAAGAGAGGAAGAGAGAGAGAGAGAGAGAGAGAGAGAGAGAGAGAGAGAGAGAGAGAGATGACAACATCGAAGATTGAAAATGAAATTTAAGATCCTGGGGGTAGGAGGGGAAAATGGGGGGGGGGGGGGGGGGGGAGAGAGAGAGTTAGATTCTTCTCTTGCTTTGTTTTATATTATGTGCTTTCCCACATTGTTCAATGATTGTTTGATTTAATGGACAATTTTTCGAGAGTTTAGATTCTGGGTATTTATAATGATATTATTAATACGTTTATAAAATAATGTATATTCATCTACTTTCATCTACTTTGTAATGGACAATATTTTGCGTTGGTTTGAGAGTATTTCTATTACAACATTGATTGAACCCATAACAATTTTGGGTTATCAGACATGTAAATAAGTACATTTGGGTTAAGGTTGATTATCTGATGATTTGATAATGGGAAAATGATACGTGATTGAGAATTACTTTCTTCTGTTAGACATGCCATGCTGCTTAATATGGATTTAGTAATGAGAGAATAAATTAAAAATGCAGGTTATGTCATTGTCGTATTGGTTTAGAGGTGTGACTAAGGACTCACAAAATGAATTACATTAGATTTAAGGTTTTGAATGTGTATTTATTATTATTATTATTATTATTATTATTATTATTATTATTATTATTATTATTATTATTATTATTATTATTATTGCCCTGTGGTTTCCATTCGAGAGCCTGCTTGGTTATATTACAGGGCTCTTTTCGCAGAGTATGGCCAACCCATCGCCATTTTCTACGTCTGACCTGGACATCCATTTGGTTTGTTCTTGTCCAAAGGTCAGCATTTGGCACTTTGTCAAATCTGAGCCACCTGACCACACACATTTTCTTCTCTCGACAAGTAAACGTTTTCCAACCTAAACGAAAAAAAAAACAAGAAAAATACCCCCAAATAAACAAGAAAAATTGAGAATTTATATAACGCAATATTAACTAAACGTACTCAAAGCGCTTTACAAGGAGTCTTTAGCCAACTATAATACTTGAGGCGTAGGACGAGACATGACGCCTGATAGACATATTGCATTTTTTTTTCTGATGAGGACAACGCCGTTAACGACCAGGCACTCATTTTATGCCTGAGTAGGGTGAGAGAATGTGAGTAAAGAGCCGTTTCCAATGACTCAATTATGCGCTACTCAGAGCGCGACTTGAACCCTGGATCTTCCTATTCAAAAGCGAAAAAAAAAATTTTCCTGCTCCCCTGCCCTCCCAGCAGTGATTGGGTAGCTGGGTCTGTTTGATCTGGTGGAAGTACTTTGCGATATATTAACGTCCTATCCAAAGGATAGCAAACAATTGTTATTGTCCGTTCCACGCAATAGAAACCGGGATAATCCCCGCTCCATGGGCCTGATGGCTCTGAAGGACTGATTTATTCCATGTGTTATTTTAACAAGTAGTCCTTCAGAGCCGTTAGGCCCATGGAGCCGGAGTCTATCCCGGTTTCTAAAGGGTGAAACGGACAATATTAATTGCTTGCTATCCTTTGGATTGGTCGCTAGTCTATCGCAAAGCACTTTCCACCAGGTCTAAGAGACCCCTACCCATTCACTGCTGGGTAGACAGGGGGGTCAGAAAAAAAATCTCGAATGCACCAGGGATCGATCTTGGTCCCATTGCTGTGTGAAGCGAGTGCTCTACCAACTGAGTTATTGGGACCCCCGTGTGTTAATTATTATTGCAAGTTTTAATGGGCTTCATAATAATAATGCAATGTTTTAATAAGTGAAATTTTAAAACAAAACAAAATAAAGACAACAACAGCATTAACATAAAACCACAAGCCTTAAAAAATACTTGTTTAAAAATTTTTGATTGATTCGCAAGGCAAAGATCAATAAACAGTTGCTATATCAGTTCTCTGGCGTTCTCTGTAAAAAATATGTATTTAAAAATTTGGCCAGAAAACTCGCCCTTCAAATATCAATCGATTTACCTAACCAATTGACCCTGACTTACTTGACTTAGATGCCTTTCGCGTCTCGACCGAAAGATCGGGGCGCCTTGGCTGTTTCCAGTATTTCCTGTGTGAGGTGTCTCCAATATTGCCGGTCCTCTGCTAGGGTTCTCAGATTTTCAAGGTCCCCTGCCGTTATGAGACTAATGCTTTGTCCAAGTGTTGTGAGGTTTTTGTTTAGGATCACAGGGAGTGTTGTGATCGGTCTTCCTCTGAAAAGGTTCTCGTGTTTTTGGAAGTATCCCGACATGGCTTGGTTAGCTGGTATATTTTTGTCCCTGCGTAGTATGTGACCGAAAAGTTGCCATCGTTGTTGTAAAATGTCAAGGGAGATTGGTCTTTCTTTTGTGATCTTATAGAGTGATTCATTTGAGATCTTTTTTGGGTATTTGATGTCCAGTACCCTTCTTAGCTGTGTGCGATGGAAGGCATCCAGATGTTCTTCTTCGGATTTTGTCAACGCCCAAGTGCCGCAGTTATACAGAAGTACCGGCTTTACAAGAGCACGGTACACTTTCAGTTTGGTTTTTCTCTTTATTTTGTCACCTCTAATCCATACATTGGTGAGTTTACTGAGTGCGGCGTTTGATAGCTGTTTTCTTCTTTGTACATCCTCGGTGTCTCCAATTAGTGAGCCGACTTTCTTTGTTCTTTTCCATTCCTCTTTGTTCCTCGATATTGTTGTAAATTCGGTTTTATTGGCATTGACTTGGAGGTTATATTTCATGAGGGTATTTTGTATGATGTCTTTATTTGCTGGTGTTGATCCAATAAAATCGACATCATCTGCATAGGCGATTTCTCTAGGGATTGCATTCTCAATATGAGTCGTTGGTTTTGGAATGACTTTTCGAACTTCTTTCAGAGCGTGTTCTAAATATATTGTGAACAGAATCGGACTCAGACTATCTCCTTGGGGGGTCCCGATGTTACTATCGAACTGCGTCTGTTTTGTGGCCCCGTATATCCTTGGTTGTATCTTTGTGTTGCTGAGGAGAAATCGGATTATTCGGAGCTCGTCTTCGTCTACTATGTCTGTTAATATCTCCAAAAGTTTTCCTCTGTCGATCGTATCAAAGGCTGCGGACATATCGATTCCGGTTATTGTTATGGATATGTTTTCTTTGAGTGCCTTTGCTGCCAACCATTTATGTGTCCATACAACGTCCGATGTGCTTCGGTCTTGGCGAAACCCGCTTTGGCTATGTGATAGATATTTTTCTATTTTCGGTCTAATTCTGTTGAGGACAATAGTTGACAGTGTTTTTCTTATGGTATTCAGTAATGTTATTGGGCGCAGGTTGTTTACGGGTCCTTTCGTTTTTCCTGGTTTTTGTATTGTAATTAGGACACCGCTGTTTATGTCCCAGTCTTTGTGTGTTGAGAATGTTTTATTCATTATGTTTGCAATGCTCAGATCCAGGGAGAGGGTACCGCATTTCAGCAATTCAGTGGGAATTTCATCTTCGCCTGGGGATCTGTTATTGTTTAGGCACTTTATGCTATTTCTAACTTCAGTTGTTGTGATGCGGTTGTTTAGGTCTCTAGGGTTTCCTGAGAAGGGCGATATTTGTGAGACTTGTTTGTGAAATTTCTGCTGGAAGTGGTCAGTTACAATGTCAAGGATATCGTTGGGATTTGTTGTCTGTTTGCCAAATTTATCCTGTAGTTTTGGGTTCTCGAATGGTTTTCGGTTCAGAGATTTCGTCGCTTTGAACATAGACGATGCGTTATTTTTGGACTTTTCTATGTCTTCCACTTTTTTGTCTAATTCCTCGTTTCTGTGTTTTATTGTAAGTGATCGAATTGAATGCAGTATTTTGTTTCGTTCCGTTTTCAGGTTTATTATTTCTTCCGAGTCTTTCGTGTTTTGTATCCTGATCCCAAGTTCTTTTTGTTGCCGCGATAGATCGTTAATAGCGATGTTAGGCGTTCGATTTGGTTTGTTCTTAGTTGTATTAATAGAGCCTGCACTTTCTTCCCCCGCATATTTCATTGCCGCTTGCGTCTCTTTCCATTCATTGTTTGGATTGCTGTTTTGCTTTATTTTCCATAGACTTGAGTTAAGTTCATATTGGTAATGAATGCGACATTCTTGCTCATTTACTATTTTTGCCGTGTTTATTTTGACTGCCGTTTTACCTTTCTGTCTTCGTTGTCTGTACACATTTATGTTGAATTCGTTTTTACAAGTTTGTGATCGGATGTTAGCAGTGTACCACAGTATGATCGCGAGTTGGTTGAGTAGTGTTTATGGCTGTGTCGACATATGATATAGTCTATTTGGTTGTGTATTGTTATCATTTTGTCTTGGGTTTTGTCTTGATGGGTGGTTGAAAGCACTGTTTGTTATGAAAAGTTTTCTCTGTTCACAGAACTGGACTAATTTTTCTCCGTTATCGTTACGTTTTCCTTTTGAGTATGATCCTAAACATAATGTGTCACTGTCGAGACGTTTTCCTACTTTGGCATTAAAATCTCCAGCAATTATTAATATTGATTTGTTTCCTATTTTGTTCAGTGTATCGTCTAGGTCTTTGTAAAATTTATCAGTTTCCTCTGGGTATTGTTTTGCGCGTTGACTTGTTGGTGCGTAAACATTTACGATTGAGATAGTGAACGTCTTCTTACCGTGATCGTCTTTGTTATTGTTATTCTGGTTCCTTGAATTGATCTTACACTTAAGCTCAAGAACACATATTCTGTCCGAAACATTCCATTCGTCACTAGTCAGATCCCTGCAGTTTTTATTTATGAGAAATCCACCACCATAGTGAGGTGAACTGGAAGCAAAGCACAGCAGTCTGTGACCATTTATTGTTTGGTCGACGCCATCTTGGATCTTCGTCTCTTGTAAACACAACACATCGATTTTATAACTTTCTAAATCTTGACACAGTTGTTCCTTTCGAATGTTACTTTTAATAGATCTTAAGTTAAAAGTTCCAATATTAAGATTAGTCCACATCAGGTAAAAATTAAAGTTTCCACACAGTGAATAAATGGAAACATAAGACTATCCACTGAGCCGAAGCTCAATGTCATGTCAGCCATGTTGTCCGTATAATTGTCCCATAATTGACCCTCACCTTGGTAAAAAAAAAACTCTCAAACCGGGGACATGGTGTGGTGGTTCATATCAATGATAATTTTCACCCATAAAGATTAATAAAATATTATGTGCGGCTATGTGGTCTAGTGGTATAACACACGCTTTCGGATCGGAACGACCTGGGGTTCGAGGCTCGCTCGGCGAATAATTGAGTTCTTGGAAAAGGCTCTTTACTTACATTCTCTCACCGTCCTCATGTGTAAATTGAGTACCTGGCCGTTAACAGCGTTGTCTCTGTCCGAAAAAGATCGTAATATCGCCACTCAGGCGTCATGTCTCGTCCAACATATTAAGTGTTGCTGTTGGCCAGGGACCCCTTGTAAAGCGATTTGAGCACGTTTAGTGGATATTGCGCTATATAAAAAAGCTCCAAAATATGTCTTCTAATGAGTGCACAGACACCAGCGATGTGCAAAAACTTGGACTGAACTGCGCTGTCCAATCTGACTCTTCCTCCTGAGATAGCAAATCCTAAATCTGACAGTATGCCTTGAGAATACCGAATACAAAAAAAAAGAACGTGAGATTTTATATAGCGCAATATCCACTTAATGTGCTCAAAGCGCTTTACAAGGGGTCCCTGACCAACAGCAACACGTAACATGTAGAACGAGACATGACGCCTGTTAGGCGCGACTATAATTTTTTTAAAGACGCTGTTTAACTGCCAGGTACTCATTTCACACGTGAGTACGGTGAGAGAATGTGAGTAAAGAGCCTTTTCTAAGGACTCACTATGCGCCGAGCGAGGCTTCAACCCAGGACCTTCCGATCCGAAAGCGAGTGTCATACCACAAAACTACAAAGCCGAGCGGAGTTAGACGACGTTAATACTGATATGGGCCACGGGGCAAGGGTCTGGTTTACAGAAGGCAATGCCTGACGTCTCCTCTCAAGAAAAGTTTTACACGAGTGGGAACATGCGAAATGCGAAGATAGTTGCCAATCTGAAGCTAGGCCAGCCGACGAAGGAGGTTAAGCTACAACAGACTACAGACCCATCTCTCTCTCTCTCTCTCTCTCTCTCTCTCTCTCTCTCTCTCTCTCTCTCTCTCTCTCTCTCTCTCTGGCAACTTACAAACTAATAGAGCAAACTGAACCAATGAGAACCAGAAATAGACTAAAGGGAGATAACGCTACTCTATATTATGACCAATATAGACGACAAGTTTTATTTCGATTAACTCCCCTTATATCCATGACTTGATGATATTGTGAAAATTTGTCGCTGAGACCTTTTTTTGGAACTACTGAAACTGAATGAGTTTTATTTTGCTGGTCTGGGATTTCGCCCCCCCCCCCCCCCCCCCCCCCCGCCCCTCTTTTTTTCAACTGGACCTTGTAGTACGTAGTGAAGGGGTTTACCTCTGATTGGTAATCAGGAGGTCCAAGGTTAGATCCCCTGTCGAAGCAGGCTGATTTTTTAAAGATGTTTTTTGTTTGTTTTTCTTTCTTTCATGCTTTGTCTGGCACTGTTTCACCCAAACCTTTTCAGATCGTTTTCTTACACCCGTGCCTGCTCCCTAATTTGTTACATTAACATTTTCTTATCGTACTCAGGTTTACATTGAGTAGATTATCTGGCGATAACAGTTTGGTGACTGGAAAAAAAAAATATTAGAAAAGTCCCTTACAGGATTAATGTGTCATCCTACATCATAACTTTTATTATTGTCATTTATTTATTTATTTATTTATTTATTTATTTATTTATTTATTTATTTATTTATTCATTCATTCATTTATCATCTATAAATTTATTCATTAAAAATATTTTAAAACCATTTTATTTTCTAAAATACGCTCCACGGATAATCACACATTTCTCTAAAGTTAGGAAAAAGGGTGACGGGATTATTTTTTCTCTCGTCCGAGATTATTAAGGGACATCACGATTTTCAATTGGAAAGTCACAGACTAAATCGTCACATTAGTCACATTACAAGGGTTAATTCCATTTATCTTTTCTTGAGCTTTTGAGCTTTTTTTTTATATACCGCAACATCCACTCAACGTGCTCTAAGCATTTTACAAGGGGTCCCCAGTCAACAGCAACACGTAACATGTAGGACGAGACATGGACACCTGTTAGGCGATAATATGATTCTTTTTTCGGACAGAGACAAAACGCTGTTAACGACCAGGTACTCATTTTACACTTGAGTACGGTGAGAGAATGTGAGTAAAGAGCCTTTTCCAAGGACTTAACTATGCGCGGCTTTTGTCGGGGATACTTCAATTGCCGCGTACATGCGGGTAAATAAATACATCATGCCTCTGCATGATGTAACGTGCCCATTTGAACTTGGGTGCTCTCTGTACTTTTGATAAAATTCAGAAAAAAATGTCAATAAAACAGTGCCAGATAAACCAAGAAAGAAAAATACAAGAATAAAAAAGACACCAAAATAATTATTCTGTCTCTACTGTGGATCGAACCTCAGACCTTTTGAATACCGGTCAGACGTGCTATCATTTCTGTCATTTACACCACCAATACGCCAGGCCAGGCCAGGGCCATCCGTTGATGAAGGGAACGGACGTTTTCTGGTTCAAGTGAAAAACGTGTTATGTCAGTGTTCGGCAGTGTCACGTGACTTCCACATCAACATGGTGGTGTCGTTCGTGTCAAGGTGAACCAGGAAATGAAAAGCGACTTGAAAATTTAAATAAATCACAAATAGGAAACGTCGTTAGTTTTAGACTTGAAGACATCGTGCTTATCTTATAGAAGGAACAAAGTTGACGACACTCGGCTCTTTGTTAATGTTTTTAGACAGACATTTTTTAGATTATTTATCACACAAAAAAAAAAATCAGACTATAAACGTTCAAGGTTACACATAGTGTTGTGTGTTGGTACATTAAATCCGACGGGCGTATGTTTAGTATTTTACCTAAACGCAGAGCATCAATAGGGGCAGCGTGGCTAAGCGGTATAGTCTTTGCTTCGTACCGAAAGGTACCGAATTCGTCAATCTACCGCGCTGGGTTGCCTTGACCAAGTCACTTCGCCCCAACTCGCTGCATGATGGGTGTTGACAATGTGAATAGATAATTCCACTATTACGAATTGTTATTTAGACTGCTTAAACTACAACCCAAGTGTTCGGTTGTCTTTTATCTGTTCTGACCGTTATGGCACGAGATGTCTAGAAATAAAACACTTCATTTGTTAATCAACTGTCTTCAATCTCAATGATTTATTAACGAAGTTAACATGGTGGCAGCGGAAAACATTATCTAAATCCAAGTAGGTACATGATAATTGCTATCTAGTCGGATTGTGGCACGATTTGTCACGATCACGCGTTCGACGCAGACGGCTGGTAGAGCAAGGGAGATATCGTGGAAGTTTTACTCGATTGCATCCCTTAGACCTGAACTACTATGGCAGAAGCTAATTTCAGACTACCGAATATACTCAGATTGAATGACGGTAACATAGCCGAACAATTCAAAAAATGGAGAAGGCAGATGGAGATCTACCTCGAAGCATCAGGTGCATCGACAAAGTCAACAAAGGCACAAGCTGCTATAATACTCCATTGCGCAGGTTCGGATGCGATCGAAGTATTTGATCAAATGGACTTCCTAGAAGGAGAAGATAGGGATAGTCCAGATACTGTACTGAATAAACTAGAGAAGTACTGTCTACCGAGAAACAATGAAGTACTCCAAAGATATAGATTTTGGAATATTCCATACGATCACCCTTTCGATAAATTCGTCACGGAATTAAAGGCTCAGGCTGAGCAATGCAATTTCGAGGAGAAGGACAAGATGATCCGAGATAAGATTGTATTTTGTGCACCGAAACACCTTAAAGAAAAGCTGCTCAAAGATACGGAATTGTCTCTGAAAAAGACCATTGAAACCTGCCAGGCCCATGAGCAAACAGCTTCCCAGATAGAGGAAATGCAACCGACAAAGGCAAGATCCTCCCAACAGAGAATAGATAGAATAGGGGCCGCCCAAGGAACAGGGAATTTTAAGAACAAAAGAACAGCAAATGAGTGCAGATACTGCGGACTCAAACATGACTTTGATGACAAAAAGAAATGTCCAGCTTGGGGAAAATATTGTTCCAGGTGCAAGTTAAAGAACCATTTTAAAGCAAAATGTAGGTCTAAAATCAATGCAGTACAAGTAGATGACGACTCTGATGAACAGTATGACGACAAATGGCTGTTGGCAATGGGAAATTCAGGCAACACCAAACAGTCGACATGCGTGTTGAATATCAATGACAACAAAGTTCGTTTCAAAATTGATACCGCCGCAGATGTGAACACTATCTGTCAACAACACGTCAGACGTGACCAAGTGGTTCCAACGAAAACGAGACTAGCGATGTGGAACAAAAGCAAAATGGTACCTAAAGGAGAAACAACACTTGATGTCATCAACCCTAAGACAAAATCACACCACAAGGTTAAATTCATGGTGGTAAAGAATGAATTCAGTTGCCTATTAGGATTGAAAACACTACAAGACCTGAATTTCATAACTTTCAATGATGACAAATATGTTGCCAATGTAACTGCGAATGACAATTTAGGTGATTTAGGTGAAGCCCGACTTAAGGTAGACACCACCAAACAACCAAGAAGATTGCCGTGCAGAAAAGTGCCATTTGCACTACAAGACAAAGTAAAATCCGAGCTCAACAGGCTTATTGAAAGGGGTATTCTTTGTCCAGTTGACGAGCCGACAGAGTGGGTAAACCAAATGGCAGTGGTTGAGAAAGCCAATGGAGATTTGAGAATATGTATTGATCCCAGACCACTAAATGACGCCCTCATGCGAGAACACCACAAGCTACTGACGCTTGATGACGTGTTACCTAAATTTCAGAATGCAAAAGTATTCACAAAACTCGATGTCAAGGAAGCGTTCTGGCATATAAAACTAGATAGAAAATCCAGTTTCCTCACGACTATGATAACACCAATGGGTAGATTAAGATGGACCAGACTACCTTTCGGTTTGAATGTTTCAAGCGAAATCTTCTCAAAGCACCTGTCTAGCGCACTTGAAGGTCTTGATGGAACCATAAATGTAGCAGATGATATCATAGTAGTCGGTTGTGGAGAAACCAAAGAAGATGCGATGAGGAACCATGATCACAACTATGGAAAGTTGAAAGAGAGATGTCAACAAAAGAACATACGCTTGAATGACCAGAAGGCAAGAGAACGACAAGATGAAGTCACATTCATGGGCCATAGAATTAGTGACAAAGGAATAGAGCCCGACCAAAAGAAAGTTGAAGCGATCGTTAACATGCCTACACCAAGGGACGTGCATGATGTCAAACGATTTTGTGGAATGGTACAGTACCTAGCCCGATTTCTCACAAAATTATCAGACATGTTAAGGCCATTAAGAGAACTGACAAAGAAAGATCAGAACTTTTCATGGACTGAAGAATGTGACAGATCATTTAAGAAAGTAAAGGAAGCAATAAGCAAAACTCCTGTCCTGAAATATTATGATGAGAACAAGGGATTAGAACTGCAGGTAGATAGCAGCAAGGACGGACTTGGGGCTGTTTTGATGCAAGAAGGTCAACCCATTGAGTTTGCTTCCAGAACATTGACAGAAACAGAACAGCGATGGGCACAGATAGAAAAAGAGATGCTTGCAATCGTTTTCGGTTTAGAAAGATTTGACCAATATACCTATGGTAGGAAGATATTCGTCATTACTGATCATAAACCTCTAGAGACAATAATCAGAAAACCTTTGAGCGAGGCGCCACGGAGATTACAAAGACTCCTAATGAGAAGCAATCGGTACGATATCGAGTTGAAATGGGCTAAAGGTTCATCACTGCTCATAGCCGACACACTATCAAGAGCAACAATAAGTTGCACGTCAACAGAGAACGGCGAAGAACCAAAGGAAAAAGCATATCTGCCTGATGAGATACTGAAAAAAATTAAAATAGCAACACAGGAAGACAGGTCTCTACAAGCCCTCAAACATGTCATTGTGAATGGATGGTCAATACACAAGGACAGCATGCCAACTGAGATATGGCCGTATTTTGATTTTAGAGACACCATCAGCATTGAGGATGGCGTAATTGTTAAAGGAGAGAGAGTTCTTATACCAAAAAGTCTCAGAAATGAAATAAAAGAGAAACTGCATTCAGCACACATGGCTACTGAGAGTATGCTAAGAAGAGCCAGAAGAACAGTATTTTGGCCAGGGATGACTGCAGAAATAAAGCAAATGGCAGATGCATGTGAAGCATGTCAAGAATCGAAGAGAAGCAACCAAAAAGAATCCTTACAACAACATGAAAGAGGAAATCACTGCTGGGAGAAAGTAGGAACAGATCTTTTTCACATTCAAGGACGTGACTACGTAGTTCTGGTCGACTACTATTCAAACTTCATAGAAGTAGATTATTTGCCAACACTAACTGCAAAGACTGTGATTGCAAAACTAAAAGCAAATTTCTGCAGATATGGATCACCAAAAGTACTAATATCAGATTGTGGTGCTCAATACACGTCGAGAGAATTTAAAGAGTTCACAAAGAGATGGGGCATAAACCACGCGACATCATCTCCAGGACACCAGCAGGCAAATGGGAAAGCAGAGTCCGCAGTGAAAATTGTGAAACAAATGATGGAGCGCTGTACCAGAGAAGGAGGAGATCAATATGAAGCACTTCTTGAGCTCAGAAATACGCCAAGACAAAATGGTCTTAGTCCTGCAGAAATGCTGTTTCAAACAGAACCACGAACGCTCATACCAAAATTCTCCAAACCTCAACAACGATATGACACACCGCACAAACGAGATAGAATCGTGAAGAACAATTACGACAGACATACACGAGACATGACCCAACTCGACACTGACCAACCAGTATGGTATCAAAACCCAGAGAGTACCAAATGGCATCCCGGTATCGTCAGAGACCAATTAAAACAACGATCGTACTCCGTCGAAGGAGAAAATGGAGGTACATACCGACGTAATAGGGTACACTTACGACCAAAGACAACACCTTTCGAACAACGTAACGTCAACAACGACGAATGTTGCGACGACGCTGAGACTCCTGCAACTCCGGTTTCGACGTCAACGCCAGTTTCGACATCAGCGCAAACCTCAGACCATGCACAATCTGAGAATACTCGTATTAGCACAGACACCTCGCAGACAAACAGTTACGTTACTAGATATGGCCGCAAAATAAAGCCAAATCCAAAATACACATAAGTACGCAATCTTCGATATACACAGATCATGCATCACTGATCTGAAATCATGGCCTTTGTTAGGAATGTGTAGCACTAGGCTAACTTTGTTTTGGCGGCTGAACAGACAAACATTGCAGACATGCCTATACTAACACTAGTCACAAATCCCAGACTCACTAGAAGAATCATGACCTGTGTTTAGATGCACAGTAGAAACACTTACACTCCAGGGTCTATTTCGAACGGATTACCAGGCCCAGGTCAAGAGAAGACCAAGACAGTTTATTTGAATAACTAAGAGTGATTGTTATTTTTTTGATTTGTCAACAGATTATAATTAATCATGTGTCATGCACACCAAAAAGACTCATGGTTGTAAATAATTTTGTTGTTTGTTAAGTTGAAAGATTAGAAACGTTTTCTAAAATTTGAATGTAATGGTAATGGAAGAAGGCAATTCTAGAAATTTTAACATGTTTGATTATTATAATTTTGTATTCTCACCATGACGCAGAATATTGGGAAATGTTATCACATGAATAAAGGTTTTGTTAATAATTACCATTTTATCTAAACAAAAGGGGATGTTGACAATGTGAATAGATAATTCCACTATTACGAATTGTTATTTAGACTGCTTAAACTACAACCCAAGTGTTCGGTTGTCTTTTATCTGTTCTGACCGTTATGGCACGAGATGTCTAGAAATAAAACACTTCATTTGTTAATCAACTGTCTTCAATCTCAATGATTTATTAACGAAGTTAACAATGGGTTATTCCAGTCTTCCCTTGGAATAGACCATGATAATGTATAGACCCCAAAGACAAATTTCCCTTTGGGGATTCATAAAGGGAATTTGTTTTATTCTCATCAATAAAGCAAATATAATGGGTTCAAGTCTAACACTGACATACTTTGAAAAACACAGTATTTAAATTTTGGACAGAAAACTCGTCCTTCAAAAATCGATATATCATAATGACCTTCATCTTGTCAAAGATTCTCAAACCTGGGACTGGGAAACAAAACAAAAATAAGGGGCATTTTAATCGATATATAATTGAAGGACGAGTTTCCTGGTCATTTTTTTTTCATGTGCGTGTGTGTGTGTGTGTGTGTGTGTGTGTGTGTGTGTTGAGGGGAGAGGGGTAACAGAGTACGGCAAAATATTCTTTGCTATAAATTCTTTTTTTTTTTCTGTATATTGCATCAATGAATAAAAGAATACGTCTTTGAATCAATGAATGAATGTTTTATGTAGAAATATCAGAACAGGATCAAAATTCCTTTCAAACCCGTTTTCACACTAAGTTGAAATTATTGCCTGAGCGAGATTTATTGCATAGCCTTGTATAGATAGTATGCACTTGGCTAAGAAGTTCACAACATTGCCATCCGGAAGTAAAACTGGCCAACACACAAAACTGTGTGTAACCTTGAAGGTTTATAGTCTGGTTAATACAGTTTAGTGAAAAGTACTCATAAACGCGGATGGCAAAAACAATAACAAAGACATGAGTGACGTCATCTTCGAACTATCTATAGCCTTGCTAAACACCGCTGCTTAATGGGAGAATGGCAATTTTTTTTCTAGGAATCCTGTTTTTAATTTAAACCACTCCTGACCAACTATAGATAGTATGCAGATGACGTCACTCAGGCCTTTGTTATTGTTTTTGCCATCCGCGTTTGTGAGTTGTTCTCACTAATCTGTATTAACCTGACTATAAACGTTCATGGTTACACAGAGTTTGTGTGTTGGTCCTTTATACTTCCGGATGGCAATGTTGTGAACTCCTTGGCCAAGCGCATTCTATCTATAGGAAAATCGTCACATGTGTTACGATACAACCAACCTTTTTCTTATTCAAATTTCTTTTGTACATCATAAAATTTACAGAAAATGAACGGTGTATTGTAGAGTATGTTTTGCTAAAGAAATTATGTATGGCAATAATTTTACTGCTGAGTGATAAAAAAAAATCCATTTTTATGTTAGTTAGGTTTAAAGTTTTGGGAAAAATCCTGAAAATGGCTGGTAAGGAGAGGGTTAAGTAGAAAAAAATGACGGCTTTTGACTGTGTTGTTTGTAATGGTAAATGAATAAATAAATAAAAGGATAAGGTAGTAGTAGTAGTATTAGTAGTATCAGTAGTAGTAGTAGTAGTAGTAGTAGTAGTAGTAGTAGTAGTAGTAGTAGTAGTAGTAGTAGTAGTAGTAGTAGTAGAAGTAGTAGTAGTAGTAGTAGTAGTAGTAGTAGTAGTAGTAGTAGTAGTTGTTGTAGTAGTAGTAGTAGTAGTAGTAGTAGTAGTAGTAGTAGTAGTAGTAGTAGTAGTAGTAATAGTAGTAGTAGTAGTGGTAGTAGTAGTAGTAGTAGTAGTAGTAGTAGTAGTAGTAGTAGTAGTAGTAGTAGTTGTTGTTGTTGTTGTTGTAGTAGTAGTAGTATTAGTAGTAGTAATAGTAGTAGTAGTAGTAGTAGTAGTAGTAGTAGTAGTAGTAGTAGTAGTAGTAGTTGTTGTTGTTGTTGTTGTAGTGGTAGTAGTAGTAGTAGTTGTTGTTGTTGTAGTAGTAGTAGTAGTAGTAGTAGTAGTAGTAGTAGTAGTAGTAGTAGTAGTAGTAGTAGTAGTAGTAGTACTTTAAGGTTCCATAACTTTTTCTTTTATGTGTGTGTATGTATGTGTGTATGTGTGTGTGCGTGTGTGTGTATGTATTTTTACTCTGATTTTGTGTGTAATCAAGTCAGGCATATTGATCTTTTGAAACATGATCAATCAGTTCAGAGGACCGTAACTAAACGTGTCTAGTCTGCAAACAATAATGTAAAATAAAAAATGCTTTTAGGTCATATCCTTACGATATTATGTGTATATACACGCCTTTGTGTGTTGACTGTTCCGCAACACTGAGTGATAACCTTGCGACACACACGACAATTACAGGAGGGTACGTCGTGTGGATTAAGGATTGTAATATACACCACGTATATTATTCTATTCTATTGAATCTAGAACATGGCCGATGATATTACGGATAGAAACACACCACACATTATCACGCTACCTCTGTCTTGACCTCGGTGTGTAGTATCTAGTAGAGATGATTTAGCTAGTAGTTTGTTGAATATATTTCGTTGATAACACAGGTCGTGCCATTATTATAAATAAGGCCAAATTTCACATTATCTATTTTTGTACTGTAATTACATACGTTGAATCTTGCTCTGATTTATATCCTGGATGTGCACTCGATTTGTTGTGTTTTATCGACCCAAGTCGATCAGTTTTAACACCGTATTTATAATTCTTTTTTTTTTTTAATGTGTTCCAGTTAAAGTGCATGCATATGTTTATGACAGCATTGGGGATAATAACACGTCTCAGAGGTAAGGTATAAATTAAATGATAGGATTAGAAATATTAACTCTCTCCTTACCAGCTATTTTCAGAATTTTACCCGAAACTTCATACCCACCCAACATAAAAATATATTTTTCAAACAGATAAGTAACGAGTTTATTCTATATTTTGTTCAAAAAATTAGCTCCGCAACACAATGTCCAGTTTTTATAGCGTTAACTAAAACCAAATGAAATCAGAATTAGAAAACCGTTGGAAAACGAATGTGACGATTTTTCTTCTATGTGGTAAGGAGAGGGTTAAAGGCTCTGCCTATACCAAGTTGACATGATTTTTATTGATTTTTTTTTATTTTGGTGGGGGGTGGGGGGGGGGGGGGGGGCACGTGTACTTATTTGCAGGTATCATAACCCAAAATGGTTATGGTCTCATTGTTGTAATGGAAATACTCTCAAACCAACTAATAAAATTGTACATTACAACGATGTTTAATGTAGCCTATAATTGCGTTCGGTTATCAGATCTGCAAATAAGTGCACGTCGAGGGAGCTTGAAAACTTAACAACTTAGGGAGAAAAAAGGGACAAAAATGTATTCCAAGAACAATATACCTCGGACAACTGAAGCCTCGTGGTTTTGTTTTGTGTTTTGTGTTGTTTTTGGTTTTTGTTGTTTGTTTTGTTTTGTTTTGTTTTTTGTTTTTTTGTTGTTTTTTTTTTGTTGTTGTTGTTGTTTTGTTGGGTTTTTTTTGGTTTTTTTTTTTTTGGTTTTTTTTTTTGGCTAGCACTATTCAGTATCTGATACTGAATAGTGGTTTTGCACTATTCAGTATCTGATACTGAATAGTGGTTTTGCACTATTCAGTATCAGATACTGAATAGCGGTTTTGCACTATTCAGTATCTGACACTGAATAGTGGTTTTGCACTATAATACGTGTTTTTTTTTCCGAAACCTGACAAAGTTATGGGAAGAGTGCAGCTGTGGGAGTGAATATGGGACTCAGAGAAGTGTACACCAGTGGGGAGTGAACCTGGGACTGGGTTTCGGCGAGTTTCGTAATAAAAAGCAATTACTTTTTTACGAAACCCGACGACACCTGGCAATATCCGACAAAGTTATGGGAGGTAGGCAGCAGCGTGTGTGTGTGTGTAGGTGGGGGGGGGGGGGGGGGGGGGGAGGAGGGGATGAACCTGAGATTCAGGGAAGTGTACACCAGTGGGGAGTGAACCTGGGACTCTGGGTTTTGTAAAAAAGCAATAACAAAATAGGGGGGGGGGGGATTACTTTTTTACGAAACCCGACAATATGCGGCAAAATTGTGGAAAGTAGGCAAAGCGTGGGGAGTGAACCTGAGACTCAGTGAAGTGTACATCAGTGGGGAGTGAACCTGAGACTATGGTTTTCGGTGGGATTCAGCTAGTTTCATAAAGACGCAATTACTTTTTTACGAAACCCGACAAAACCTGGCAATATCCGAGAAAGTTATGGGTAGTAGGCAACAGTGGGGAGTGAACCTGAGATTCGGGGAAGTGTACACCAGTGGGGAGTGAACCTGTGACTGGGTTTCGGCGGGTTTTGAAAAAAAAAAAGAAATTACTTTTTGTTTACGAAATGCGCCATCTCCCAACAAAATCGGGCAAAGTTATGGAAAGTAGGCAAATAATGGGGAGTGAACCTGAGACTAAGGGAAGTATACATCAGTGGGGAGTGAACCTGAGACTATGGTTTTCGACGGATTTCAGCGAGTTTCACATAAAAGCAATTATTTTTTTACGAAACCCGGCAATATCCGACAGATTTTGAAAGTAGGCAACAATGGGGAGTGAACCTGAGATTCATGGAAGTGTACACCACTGGGCAGTGAACCTGAGACTCTTGTTTTCTGCGGATTTCAGCGAGTTTCACATAAAAGCAATTACTTTTTTACGAAACCCGACGAAACCTGGCAATATCCGACAAAGTTGTTGGAAGTAGACAACAGTGGGGAGTGAACCTGAGATTCATGGAAATATACACCAGTGGGGAGTGAACCTGAGACTCTGGTTTTCGGTGGATTTCAGCGAGTTTCACATAAAAGCAATTACTTTTTTACGAAACCCGACGAAAACCTGGCAATATCCGAGAAAGTTATGGGAAGTAGGCAACAGTGGGGAGTGAACCTGAGACTCAGGGAAGTGTACACCAGTGGGGAGTGAACCTGAGACTCTGGTTTTCGGCGGGTTTCAGCGAGTTTCACATAAAAGCAAGTACTTTTTTACAAAACCCGACTAAACCTGGCAATATCCGACAAAGTTATTGAAGTAGGCAACAGTGGGAGTGATCCTGAGAATCAGGGAAGTGTACACTTGTGGGAATTGAACCTGGGACTCTGGATTTTGTAAAAAAGCAATACCAAGGGGGAGGGGAATTACTTTTTTACGAAACCCGCCAAAAGCCGACAAAGTTATGGGAAGCAGGCAGCAGTGGGGAGTGAATCTGGGATTTGGACACCGATGAGGATTGAACCCGGGACTGCGAAAGGCTGATACCAGTGGACAGTGAGCTCAGAATGTACTTTTATTTCGAAACCTACCGAAATTGTCAAAAGTTATGGGAAGTGGGCACCATTGGGCAATGAACCGGGACTCAGGGAAGTGCACACCGGTTGGGAGTGAACCTGGGACTGTGAAAAGAGGAAATCAGTGGAAATGAACCTGGGACTATGGAAGATGGATACCAGTGGGAAATGAAGCCGAACTATGGGAGTTGGGTACCAGACGAGAATGAAGCAATTACTTTTTTACGAAACCCGCCAAAACCCGCCGAAAAACCATAGTCTCGGGTTCACTCCCCCACTGTTACTTTCTTTCCATAACTTTGTCGGATATTGGCGGGTTTCGTAAAAAAAGTAATTGCTTTTTTTAAAAACGAAACCCAGTCCCAGGTTCACTCCCCAATAGTGTACACTTCCCTGAGTCCCAGGTTCACTCCCCACTGCTGCCTACTTCCCATAACTTTGTCGGGTTTCGGCGTGTTTTGGCAGGTTTCGTAAAAAAAGAAACATCCATAAAAATACCATGTGTATTCAGTAAATAGATGTCAATTGTAGTCTAATATTCAGTATCTATTTAAATTATTATTATTATTATTATTATTATTATTATTATTATTATTATTATTATTATTATTATTATTATTATTATTATTATTATTATCATCATTATCATTATTATTATTATTATTATTATTATTATTATTATTATTATTATTATTATTATTATTGTCATGTAAATTTCAATATAATACGGCAAGTAATTCTCGGAAGTACATCGCTCAATTAAAAATGAATTTATAATGAATCGGGTTTGTCTTAGATGACAAAACAAACAAACAAACAACAACAACAAGGAGAACAACAACAACAGAAAAAAGCAAGATTTTAAAAAGTAATAAACAATAGAAGAGCACAATAATGAAAAACAACAACGCGATGATAACACATAAAAGATATTCGTAATAAATCGATAACTGATTAAATTACTCCAACTACTTGATTTAAAAAAAAAATCATAACCATAATCATAATAATGACGATGATGACGATTACAACAACAACGATAATAATAATAGTAAGTAAGTACTAATAATAATAATAATAATAATAATAATAATAATAATAATAATAATAATATTAATAATAATAATAATAATAATAATAATAATAATAATAATAATAATAATAATAATAATAATAATAATAATAATAAAAGAACAATAGTATATTATCAACATTAAAGTATATTTCAAGCAAATAAAATTATTAAAACAAAAGTTTAAAAAATATAAATAGACAGAAGGAATTTTAAAAAAATATTGGGAAAAAAAAAAAAAAGTTACCCTTACCGGGATTTGAACTCTCGAGCCTTAAGCTCAGAGTCAAACAGCTTATATCCACCATGCCATGGTGTCACTGAACTTTTAGAGACATTTAATCATGTCTATTCAGACATTAAAAAATGTATTTGACTGCCTTCTCTATTTTGATATTTTGAACTATATTAATTGCACGATAGCAGAAATTTAAAAATTTCGATCAAAATATTTTTACAACTTTGAATCGGGCTGTCATTTACTGCACTTGTTCAATCTGGAAGTAGGTCAGCAGTTCAACCGAGATTGTCGCGCTTTTCACTCTCTCTATAAAAAAGAGTTCCTTATGGATACTGAATAGTGGCAAAGCACTATTCAGTATCTGATACTGAATAACCACTTCCTTTTTTTTTTTGGGGGGGGGGGGGGGGTTGGTCCCTTTTTTCCCTCCCGCTGCACATTTTATTGATGCTATGCGTTTGAAATATTCACAACATCCGTCACCCGGATATAACGTACCAACACACAAAACGGTGTGTAAACGTGTACGTTTATAGTCTGATTGATACACTTTTAGTGAGAACTAATCACGAAAATGACTATCTAAAAACAGTGATAAAAAGCTGAGTGACGACTACTCTTTACTTCTTTTCTTCGATAGATAGTATGCGCATGGCGAAGAAGCTCATAACATTGCCATCCGGAAGTAAAACGGACCAACACACAAAATTGTGTGTAACCATGAACGTCTATAGTCTGGTTAATACAGTTTAGTGAAAACTACTCATAAACGCGGATGGCAAAAAAAAAACAATAACAAAGACCTGAGTGATGTCGACTTCGAACAATCTATACATATTTTATAGATAGTATGCGCTTGGTAAAGAAGCTCATAACATTGCCATCCGGAAGTATAACGGACCAACACACAAAACTATGTGTAACCATGAACTTTTATAGTCGGGGTAATACAGTTTAGTGAGTATCACTCACAAACGCGGATGGCAAAATACAATAACAAAGGCCTGAGTGACGTCAACTAAGAACTATCTATAATAATTTTATAGATGTTGTGCGCTTGGCTAAGAAACTCACAACATTGCCACCCGGAAGTATAATAATAATAATAATGGTATAGATTTATAGTGCGCCAAACATCCCTTCATCAGGAGGGCTCTGGGCGCATAACATAGATTAACTTAATCATGAAGCCCTAACACAGTACACGAACAACGCTAATTATACACATAATCAAAAGAAAGCCTGTCGGAATAAGAATGTCTTCAATCGACGTTTGAATTCCTCTAGTGAAGACGAAGAACGTATCTCTAGTGGTGGTAAATTCCACAACCTTGGACCAGAATGCTGAAAGGCGCGTTCACCAGCCTTCACTCGACAGCGGGGTGTTTTCAATTTGAGGTCGTTTGTTGATCGAAGCGATCGCTGTGGGTTATACCGTTCAACGAGGTTTGAAAGATATGCTGGTGACGAGCCCTCCAGGCATTTGAAAACGATAGTTGAAGATTTATATTTAATCCGCTGGTCCACTGGCAGCCAATGCAGCTGCTGTAGTAATGCGGGAGACGCAGTTTTTCTGTCTTTCTGTAGTACAACGCGGGCTGCCATGTTCTGTATTTTCTGGAGTTTGTTTATTTTGTCCTTTGTCTGACCAACAAACAGTGCATTGCAGTAGTCCATTTTCGGAAATATCAAAGATGTTACCAATTTGTTGCAAGTTTCCCTATTAATAAATGATCTGATTGTTCTGATATTTCTTAGAATGCAGATAGCACTTGTTCTCACATTGTTAATATGTTTGTTCATTGACAGATCACTCTCTAAGGTGATGCCGAGATTTTTTGCTGATGTTGTGAGTTGTATTTTGTCATTATCGTTGATTGTCAGTGCCAGTGTAAATGGATCTGTCTTATTATTTGAACTAGCAATGAATAAGGCTTCAGTCTTGTCGCCATTTAATTTTAATCTATTTGCAGACATCCATCTCATCACATGGTTGATGCATTGTTCGTAAACAGTTATCTTTGAAACTATATCGGATTGCAAACACATGCTATATATCTGGGTATCGTCGGCGTACATATGGTAAGCGAGAGAATGTTGCTCTAAGATTACTCACAACAGGGGAAGTGTAAAGTACAAAAAGGACTGGACCTAAAACGGATCCTTGAGGTACACCAAAATGAAGGTCACGCTCTGACGAAGTTACTTCCCCAATTAAAACTGATTGAGTTCTTTGAGTAAGATATGATGCAAACCAGTTTAGAGCAGTGCCCGATATGCCGAAAGTAACTTGTAGCCTTCGAAGTAGTATGGCATGGTCGATGGTGTCAAAGGCCGCCGAAAGATCGAGAAGACTAAAGATGGTGGTTTTTCCTTGATCAATAATTTGCAGCAAGTCATTTGTGATTCTCATCAATGCTGTTTCTGTGCTATGATTTTGCCGATAAGCCGATTGAAAGCACTCATCGAGGTTATTATGTTTCACGTGACAAGAAAGTTGTTTTAGTACAATCTTTTTTAAAATTTTGGAAATGAATGGTAGATTTGATACAGGCCTAAAGTTTTTAAAATTATCACTGTCAAGTCCCGCTTTCTTCAACAATGGCTTCACCAATGCTTTCTTGAAGCTTTCTGGAACAACTCCCTCCCTTAATGATTGATTACTCAATTCAGTGATGTAAGGTGCAAGTTCATCAATACACTCCTTCAAAAGGGATGTTGGTAAAGGGTCGAGCCTACATGATTTGCTAGGACTAGAGAGAATCGTTTTCTTTGTGTCATTTATTGAAATTTCTTTGAAAGATGTTAAGGGTTCACCATAAAAAGAGGTATATTCTGCTTCTGTTTCTACGGACCAATACACAAAACTATGTGTAATCTTGAACGTTTAGAGTCTGGTTAATACAGTTTAGTAAAAATTACTCATAAACATGGATGGCAAAAAACAATAACAAACACCTTCGTTCTATCTATAACACATTGAACTAACTTCAACATTGAAAGCATACTGGTATCAATGGGCATGAGATCCAGAGATAGTTCGAAGTTGACGTCACTCACGTCTTTGTTTTTGTTTTTTGCCATCCGCGTTTATGAGTAATTCTCACTTAACTGTATTAACCTGACTATAAACGATCATGGTTACACAAAGTTTTGTATGTTTGTCCGTTATACTTCCGGATGGCATACTATCTATAATAACTTTCCATGTGCTCGAGGTCATTGGTCACCTTGCAAAATGTGCTCAAAGTGACCCTCTTAGTGGAAAGTGTTCACAGCTTTTTAAATATCTTACATCACAATAGGATACAATAGTCGTAACGTCACTTCCTTCCTAATGACGCATGGTAACTTAGTAACACTGGCTCTAAACTATCGGAACAATGGCGGACTCTGTATGAAATATTTCTCCGGCGAGTATAAAGGGTATCCAGAGGGGGAAAAAACCCATAAATTTGATCATGTTTTGACTTTTACACATTCTGATCACAAGACATATGAAAAGTTCTAGCCAGCATGAAAAATAAAAAGTAATGATTTTCTTTGTTTAGAACCAAGATGGCCGCCGTTGCCAGGCGGCGTGACATCAGACTATTGAATCGTATTGGTCATTTGATTCAGCTTGACACATGGGTATGTTTATAGATAGTATGCGCTTGGCTAAGAAGCTCATAACATTGCCATCCGGAAGTATAACGGATCAACACACAAAACTGTGTGTATCCATGAACGTTTATAGTCGGGTTAATACAGTTCAGTGAGCATTACTCATAAACGCGGATGGCAAAAATCAATAACAAAGACCTGAGTGACGTCATCTTCGAACTATCTATATCATTTGTAAACAAAGCAGCGTGTTTACATTTTTAAAGAAATATCCAATTATTGGACAGCTACAAATCATGTGATTGATGACTTGGTTTTACGAAAACATTGAATGTCGATCGCTTCCATTCATGTTGTATCTATCTGTTGGGCGTTGCTTGCTCGTCAGTCCGATGCTTCGTTGTATTGCTGCTTTGCGCTTAGCCAAACAGTTCACAACAATCCGCCAGCCGGATATAACGTACCAACACACAAAACTATGTGTAACCTTGAACGTTTATAGATAGAATGCGCTTGGCCAAGGAGTTCACAACATTGCCATCCGGAAGTATAACGGACCAACACACAAACTCTGTGTAACCATGAACTTTTAAAGTCTGGTTAATACAGTTTAGTGAGAACAACTCACAAACGCGGATGGCAAAAACAATAACAAAGGCCTGAGTGACGTCATCTGCATACTATCTATAGTCTGATAAATACTCAGTGAGAACTACTCATAAAAATGGCTGGCTAAAAACAATAACAAAGACCTGAATGACGTCAACTTCGTTCTATCGACAACAAAAGTTAAGCGAAGCTGAACGTGGTCAGCGGCTGGATAGTTGACCAAGATTGCATAAATCTGGCCCATGTGTTGTTTCATTTTCTAAGGCATTTCACACCGGCAGAAGGTTACGATATTTCAGTTGGTAGAGCACTCGTTTCACGAGCAAGGGACCAAGATCGATTCCGAGTGCAGTCAATTTTTTTTTTACCCCCTGTGTCCACCCAGCAGTGATTGCGTAACTAGGTCTGTTAGACGCACGGTGTCACAGTGCAATTCTATAGATAGTATACGCTTGGCTAAGAAGCTACAACATTGCCATCCGACACCACACACCCACAGCATACTCAATAGGCTTTAACAGCCGTGACGTCACTTCCCTCGTAATGATGCATAGTAACTTATTAACTGGTTCTAAACTATCGGAACAATGGCGGACGCCCTTATGAAATACTTCTCCGACGAGCATAAACGTGTATCCAGAGGAGAAAGACATTATAAATCTGACCATGTTTAGACTTTTATACATTCCGATCACATGACATGTGAAAAGTTCTAGCCAGCATGAAGAATAAAAAGTACCGATTTTCTTTGTTTAGAACCAAGTTGCTTGTTGCTGGGCGGAAGTGACATCGGACTCTTGAATCCTATTGTACCAACACTGCAATGGTATGCACAGAAGGAACGCCACGCAAAAGAGACGAGGAAGACGAATGAAGCTGACGTCACTCGGCTCTTTGTTATGGTTTTAGACCGCAAGTTAGGTGATTAGCTCTTATGAAGGTCTCTCAAACAGACTATAGAAGGAACGAAATTGACGTCACTCAGCTCGGTGTCGTTGTTTTTATTTAGACAGTCATTTTGGTGATTACTTTTCACTAAATTATATCAAAAATTGACAAAATGATGACATTATGGAAAAGTGAAAGCATCCAACTGAAAATGAATATATTAAGAACATGCATATTTCCAACAGTATTATATTATGGATGCGAATCATGGACAATCACCAAAAAAAAAACAATGAGAATAAAATTAATGCATTTGAAATGAAATTCTACCGTAAAATTCTCCGCATTCCATGAACAGCAAAGGAACTGACAAAAATGTGAAGGAGTCGCTGGGCATTGGGAAGGCAAATCTCATCAAGATGATACAGAAACTAAAACTTGTCTGTTTTGGACATATCAAGAGACATGACAGCCATGAAAAAGAATTTCTAGAGGGTATTGTGGAGGGTAAAAGAGGGAGAGGGAGACCAAGACATCACCAAATTGATGAAAAGGCCAGTGTGTAATGTGGAAGGATGGCGCAGGACAGAAGCTTGTTTCGGTTGGCAGTTGGGAGGCTACGTCCAGGAGTATAGATAGTATGCGCTTGGATAAGAAGCTCATAACATTGCCATCCGGAAGTATAACGGACCAACACATAAAACTGTGTGTATCCATGAACGTTTATAGTCAGGTTAATACAGTTCAGTGAGCATTGTTCATAAACGCGGATGGCAAAAAACAATAACAAAGACCTGAGCTACGTCATCTTCGAACTATCTATAGATAGAATGCGCTTGGCCAAGGAGTTCACAACATTGCCATCCGGAAGTATAACGGACCAACACACAAACTCTGTGTAACCATGAACTTTTATAGTCTGGTTAATACAGTTTAGTGAGAACAATTCACAAACGCGGATGGCAAAAACAATAACAAAGGCCTGAGTGACGTCATCTGCACACTATCTATAAGCCATGATGATGATGATGATGATGATGATGATGATGATGATGATGATGATGATGATGATGATATCAAAGAGACTATAAACGTTCAAGGTTACACATAGCATGTGTTGGTACGTTATATCCGGCTGGCGGATGTTGTGAGTAGTTTACCCGTTGAAGGTCACACGTAGTTTTTTTGTGGTTTTGTTTAATATGTTGGCAGTGTTGGTACAATTGATATGGAGGACAGATCGGTGAGTATTTTACCTAAACGCATAGCATCGATATCATATCCTGTTCTGAAATTATATCCTCAAAGTGGCGTATGCGCCGCAAAGCTCCTGAAAGCAAAGATCTTAAACTGATCTAGTTTACCAGTTAACTGCCATACTCTGGGAAAACACGTATTTAAAAATTCCAGAAAACTCGTCCTTCAAATATCGATCGATTTAAACGACCTTCATCTTGGTAAAAACTCTCAAACCTGGGAGTAAATAAGACCTCGCGAGATACCAGGTTTGAGAGGTTTTGCCATGATCAGCGTCATTTAAATCGATCGATATTTGAAGGACGAGTTTTCTGGCCAAGTTGTTAAATACGCGTTATCCAGAGTACGCAGATAACTGGTTAAAAGCCCAGCAACCTGATGTCACTTTTGAAAGATATGCGAGTGTGTGCTTACCTTAGGTCACCTTACATTTCATAAAATTATGTGTTTGATAAGGTATAAATTCGAGTCGAGTGTGTTATGAGTGTGTGGTGGTGTGTTTGTGTAATGTTATGTGCGTGCAGGTCAGTTCATTTTTCGACGGAGGTTTGTTTTGTTAGGAAAATGTGTTTGAATAATGCATTCGGGTAAGTTTGTTTAGTTTTAAACATCATTGACTTAATTATACGATTTGTTATTAATTTGGGCCGGTTATTGAATAATATGGGA
>NC_088369.1:27561993-27606993 GCF_034508935.2 Berghia stephanieae | reverse complement strand
TTTTAAATTATAAAAGCCTTCAACTTTTCAAATATTCTTAAACCTGGGACTAAAACTAATTCTTTTAAAGTGTCTTGCTTAAGCTTTTTTGACAAGTTCAGGACCTTATTAAACTATCAACATTTGAAGTAAAAGTTTTCTGGCATTTTTAAAATAAAAAGGTATTTTGTAATTGTTTGGCAGTATTTTATATCAATCACAACTCCAAGGGGGTGTGTTCAGCAACGATTGTGTTCACAGAACAACAGATCATAATCTGTGTGAGGATACAGATTGACTTTCTTTCTTGTGTTATTTGAGAAAAGTGAATGAAATTTACAGTCTGTGTTTCATTATTCTATGGAGTCACTCGATCCAATGACAGCAAGAACTTAGCCCGTGTATTTTTTTAATTACACGATTTAATTTTTCAATCTGGTGGATGTCAGCTTTAATTTAAAGTTTAAATTTTGTAATTTGAGTTGGATTTTTATGATTTTGATTAATTGTACCACACGACGTGTACTTATTTTCAGGTAAGATAACCCAAATTGTTATCTCACCTCATACTAATTACGTCATAATTCTGTGTGTCGACTTTTCGTCAGCTTTTAAAGCTATGGACACAGATATTTTTCTTCAAAAATGGTTCAACATGGATATTCCAAACTACCTTATTAAATGGTATAAAGAGTTTCTAACCCATAGACCACAGTGTGTAAAATTAGGCGAAAATATATCTAACATAAGAACGTTATCTAACGGATGTCCTCAAGGCTTCGTGAGTTCCCCAATCCTGTACATCTTATACACCAACGAATGCAGGCCATCATTTGAAAATTGTCTTATTGTGAAATATGCAGATGATACTGCTATTCTTGGTTTATTAAAAGATAAAATTACAGGAAATAATTATTTTGAACAAATAAATATCTTCACTGATTTGGTGTAAACAAAATGTTAAAAAAACGAAAGAACAAGTGATTGGTTTAAAAAATAAAAAAGACTTAATATGTTTGACGATCGGTAAAAATGACGTTGAGTCAGTGGAAAATTCTTAACATTTAAGAATAACCATCAATAATACCCTTAATTTCTCTCAACGTATTAATATAATATCTAAGAAAGTTGGCCAAAGATTATACATCCTAAGGAAATTGAGAACATTTCAAGTAGGGAAGAAAACTATGTTAAGAGTTTATAACTCATTGATTAAAAGAGTTATTGCGTTTGGCTGTATTTTATGGTTTGGCGAATGCGGACTTAGAGATAAATGAAACATTTCAAAATCTACCAAAGAGGCAGCAAAAATGGCAAACCATCCTCTTGATGGCGTAGAAAGAATTTATGAAAAAGCAATGAAAAGAAAAGCATTTGAAATGATCTACAATAAAAACATATCTTACACCATGAATTCAGTCTTTTACCAGCTGGGAGAAGGTTTTGTCAGATTAAATGTAGAACTAAACAAGTACAAATTAATGTTCGTTCCATCATTAATAAAAATATCGAATATTTTATATGATACAGCTAAACCAAGGACTGACTGGTTGATTGATTGACTGATTGATTTATTTATTGTTAGATTGATTAACCAATTGATAATGATGATAATATTTAATGTCAGATTACCATAAATGTAACAAATTGAAAACGAACTACATCTGTCTATATTTTGTGAGTATGTGTGTGCGTGCGCGTCAGAGAGAAAGAGAGGAAGAAACATATAAAGAGAAAGAGTAGAAAGAAGTGAAATATTCGTTGAATATTATAGTTATCCTGTCACGTTATAGCATATGTAACTAAACGACAAGTTGCCATATGTGTGGGCAATAAAGATATATAATTATTATTGTAATGAAAATACTCTCAAACCAAGCAAAGTATTGTCCATTACAATACTATTACACCAAGCCCTTAATTGCATTCGGTTATCAGACCTGCAAATATGTGCACGTAGGTAACGTAGTATCCACTAAATATTCTCAAGCCGCCTCAAAAGAAGTCCCAAACCAACTGCAATACTGCCGTACTCTGAAAGAAGACAAAATAAAAAATTTTGGCTAGAAAACTCGTCCCTCGAGATGTCCTGGTTTGAGAGTTTTTGACAAGCTGAGGGTTATTTTAATCGATCAAAATCTGAGTGGCGAGTTTTCTGACCAAAACTCTACATACTCGTTTTTATTATTTTCCATAGCACGGCAGAATAATGATTTTGCTTACGAGACATGAGGCTTGTAAAGCTTGCGATAAATATTTCTTTTAAAACACAGGGACGACGCTGTTATCAGCCACGGAACTCATTTTACATCTGAGTCTAGTTAGAGAATATGCGTAAACAGACCTTTCTCCAAGAACTTAACTCTGCACCGTCCTAAATCTAAAAATCTTTACCACAAACTTGATCTTGCTGATTCCGACATAAAATCAAATTTATGTGGTGGGTCAAATATTATATGAAGTAAAAGATTCTGGCCAACATAAAAATGCAGTGGTATTCTTTTGTGCGTGCGACAGGGCTAGGTTGTCTACAAAAGATTGTAGTCATTTAGAACCGTGTAGCCCATAGAGCCCTAAAGTCCTTAGAGCCCTATAGCCCTTGGAGCCTAAAAGCCCTTCGAACCCTCTAGCCATTGGAGCCCTAAGATCCCTAAGAGCCCTGAAGCCGTAAGAGCCCTAAAGCTCCTAGAGCCCTATAGCCCTTGGAGCCCTAAATCCCTTAGAACCGATAGAGACCTAAAGCCCATAGTCCTAAAGCTCTTAGAACTCTATAGCCCTTGGAGCCCTAAAGTCCTTAGAGCCCTATAGCCCTTGGAGCCTATAAGCCCATAGAACCCTATAGCCATTGGAGCCTTAAAGCCCTAAGATCCCTAAGAGCCCTGAAGCCGTAAGAGCCATATAGCCCTTGGAGCCCTAAAGTCCATAGAGCCATTGGGGCCCTAAATCCCTTAGAACCGATAGAGACCTAAAGCCCATAGTCCTAAAGCTCTTAGAGCCCTATAGCCCTTAGAGCCTTAAAGTCCATAGAGCCCTATGGCCCTTGGGGCCCTAAATCCCTTTGAGCCCTAAAGTCCTTAGAGCCCTATAGCCCAGAGAGCACTAAGCCCCATATATCCCTAAACCCCTTAGAGCCACATAGAACCCAAAAGCGCTTACAGTCCTAAAACCCTTAGAGTCGTAAGGCACATAGAGCCATAAAGCAGGGGTATATATCATTTAACTCACTCAACCCTAACACCGACTATATCCGTTGTTTACTTGGGTTACTTTTACCCCATGACTATTTATTACATTTTTATGAGACAAATTATAGGCGTAGTATCAACTCTAGTTTTTAGTTTTTACATGTTAATGGTAGTTGAATGAAACTATGTATGTACATGCCCATATTTAATACTTTTTTTTCCAATTTTGAAAAGTAGCAAAAAGAACTCTAGGACTGAGTGAGTTAATGTAACGAGAAACAGACAACAATTGATTAAAGGGCCCTGATAGCTGAGTTGACAAACTACTCAGCTCGCAAACCAAATGGCAAATATATATATATATATATATATATATATATATATATATATATATATATATATATATATATATATAGAGAGAGAGAGAGAGAGAGAGAGAGAGCGAGAGAGAGAGAGAGAAACCGATATTGCCCCTGGGTACAGCCGCTTTTTTTTCTGACCCTTATGTCGTGATGGAATGGTTGGATTTGTTAGAACTGACGCAAAGTACTCTGCGATAAACTAGCATCCTGTCCAGGGAAGAGCAAGTAATTGTTTCTGTCCGTTAAACGCTAAAGGAACCGTGATGAATTCCCTCTCTCTGAGTCTTTTTTTTTCTTTCCGGGGGGGGGGGGGGGATCTGTATATGATTACTACACTTTGAATAGGGCAGGGTTGTGTCACAAAGTATTTTCCACTATATCTAATTTATATCCGGCTTCGAAATCATCTCTGGTTAAACTTAGGGGGGAAGGGGGGGGGAGTAAATAAATCAATAAACGTCTTTTGTGTGAGTGGGTGGGGGGGGGGGGGGGGGGAAGGGGGAGGGGAAGGAGGGGGAGAAAAGACACTATTACTAATAGATTTGAACCAGGTCCATTTACGAATAAATATTGAGCTACCAGAACCCTCTTTTCCATAGAAGCCATATTGTGTTGCCAAGTCTTTCAATTATTGACACGTCAATAAATAACTATAGACGTCTATATATTATTTTACTTGCATTGGTTCCCATGGAGAAGCGGATTGCTTACAAACTTGCCTATTCCTGTTTTAAGTGCACTCATGACAAGGGGCGCTAAGAAATTAGTATTATTATTATTACTATTATTATTATTATTATTATTATTATTATTATTATTATTATTATTATTATTATTATCGATGGATTAAATTGACTCTCAACTCGCCAATAAATCTCAAACCTGACATTGTGCGGCTATGTGATCTAGTGGTATGACACTCGCCTTCGGATTCCTGGGTTCGAGTCCGGCTCTGAGCGGTGTATAGTTGAGTCCTTGGAATAAGCGCTTTACTCACATTCTCTCACCGTACTCGAGTGTAAAATGAGTACATGGTCGTTAACAGCGTTGTCTCAGAATAAACATGTAATATCGCCTAACAGACGTCATGTCACGTCCTACATGTTATGTGTTTCTGTTGGCTAGGGATCCCTTGTAAAGCGCTTTGAGCACGTTAAGTGAATAAAAGCTCAATTTTGAAATATAAAAGCTCAAGTTTTGTTTTCTTTTTTTCCTACAAGTTTTGCCAGGTTTGACATTTTTTGATAAGTTGATGATTTCCATCAACCAATCGATAGCTATTTGAAGTATCTAGACGTTTTCTGGCCAAAAATGGAACTAAATGTTTTATCGGAGTACAGGAAAATAATATTACCTGTTATCTTTAGATGAGATAAAGTGAAGTAGGTAATCAGAGGTCGTCAACATGAACAGATCAGGTCATTTGTAATAGCGTCTCCAACGACCGTTTTTTTTTTCGGTTAGCAACTATTACAACAAGAGAAGAATTGTTTTTAAATATTCTGTTATCTATGAGATCACCAAAACACACTGATGGCCAATTTACAACTCCTTTCCATTCTTAGGACGGTAATAGTAATGTTGTAGAAAGCCGCTATCAAAACCATATTTTTGTCATTGTTGTGTCAATATTTGTCAATTTTTGAATGAAAGCATGTGTCAATGTATTTTGTCAGTAATGCAGAAATCTCCCATGTGTGCCCCGACAAAATGAACCTTTTTGACCGTCTTTCTAGTGTCTACGTATCGTATTATCTGTTTTATTCATGTCACTCAGTGGCTTGTGGGACTGCTCTCTCTCTCTCTCTCTCTCTCTCTCTCTCTCCCTCTCTCTCTCTCTCTCTCTCTCTCTCTCTCTCTTTCTATTTATCTATCTATCTATCTGTGTGTGTGTGTGTTTGTGTATGTTTCTGTCTGTCTCTGTCTCTCTCTCTCTCTCTCTCTTTCTCTCTCTCTCTCTCTCTCTCTCTCTCTCTGTGTGTGTGTGTGTGTGTGTCTGTCTCTGTCTCTCTCTTTCTTTCTCTCTCTCTCTCTCTCTCTCGCTCTTTCTTTCTCGCTCTCTCGCTCTCTCTCTCTCTCTCTCTCTCTCTCGCTCGCTCTTTCCCTCTCTCTCTCTCTCTCTCAGCCAGGCGGTGAGTACCGTGTCAGTTGGATCCCGAGTTTGGTTCTGTGACGGTGATATTTTTATTGTGTTCTCATCTGGCACTTCTCCATACCCTGTATTTTTTATCGTTTTTTTTTTTTTTATTGTTGGCTGAAGAAGGGATTTTATCTTGGCAAGTTCCATGTTAAGTATTTTATTCTTTTATATTTTTTTCTCTTTTAAAGGTGTTACATTTAATTTCGGCCAATGTTTTACACTACACGCCCAGTCCACAATATTCAACAGATCACAAAGATTAATGTGAATTAAGGTTGAGGCAAAGGTCACGGGTAAAGAAAAGAAGCCAATGTTCATGGTAAGAAAACATGTCCAAGAAGTTATCAGGTAGTTATGTTGATGAACTCTGAATCCATTTTATCGGGATTGTTTTGATGTCTTTTTTTGTTGTTGTTAATTTGTTTTTTTTAAAGCAATGATCAATGGCTGATTTTATGGGGCATTGTCTGTGGGGGGGGGGGGGGGGGGGGGGGGAATGGAAGTAAAAAAATAAACTGATAATAATGGATCTGGTCTCTGTCACAAGGTGCACTGCCGTACTCTGGAAGAAAAAAAAACATAATATTTAAAAAATTTGGCCTGAAAACTCGTCTTTCAAATATCGATCAATTTAAATGACCCTCATCTTGGCAAAAACTCTCAAAGCTGGGACTATCAGGTTTGAGAGTTTGTTGCCAAGATGAGGGTCATTTAAATCGATCTTTAATTGAAGGACAAGTTTTCTGGCCAAATTTTTAATTATGGGTTTTTCCAGAGTACGGCAGTGCCATGTCATATAATCAGGTGAGGACAAAGGTATCCCAATAATAAGTCGGTAACTAAAAAAGTCGGCTATTTGGTCTAGTGATATGACACTCGCTTTCGGATCGGAAGGTCCTGGGTTCGAGCCTCGCTCGGCGCATAGTTGAGTCCTTAGAGAAGGCTCTTTACCCACATTCTCTCACTGTACTCAGGTGTAAAATGAGTACCTGGACGTTAACAGCGTTGTCTATGTCCGGAAAAATTGTAATATCGCCTAACAGGCGTCATGTCCCGTCCTAAATTCAGATCTAATGGCATTTTTGCCGATATGTTGATGGACTAAAGCAACAATTGCTTTCTGCCGTAATCTGGAAAAACACATGTTTAAAAATTTGGCCAGAAAACTCGTCCTTCAAATATCGATCGATTTAAATGACACTCATCTTGGCAAAAACTCTCAAACCCGGGATTGTTTCAGTCTCCACTGATGTGGAGGAGAAGAGACTGTTTGAAGCTCTCGCTGCCGGATGCTTTCCTAGTTTGAGTTTATTTCATTGGCGAATTGTGGCAGGGGAAAAAAGTGCAGATGTTCATGCTTAATGACTCGAGCAAAAAGAAAGATAATATAATATGCTTCGTCTTTGTCTTCTTCGGCTCCTAAAACCCAAGATGATTCTGTGTGCCGATAACTTGAACAAATCTTTCTAAAGTATTATCAGGTATCCCTTTTCGTGCAAGCTGGCATAACCTCGCAGTATCGCAAGCGCCGATAGATTCCTAATAATAGACAAACCTTAATTCATATTCTCCTCAATTTTTTTTTTCAGATAAAGCAGTGGATTTCAGTTAATATTCAAGAGGACAATGAAGCACACCCATTGGATAATGAACTGTGATGATGATTCTAAAACCGGAAGAGGAAATACTTGAACACGTATAACATCATGACAAATTAAACATCCAAAAGCACGCCAATACTCAAGGAGACTTGAAAACCTGTATTATCGTCAACACAAACTTATTATTTAATATAGTTTAGGGGTTTATCTTTTGTTTCATTTCGCTTTTTTTTTTTTTTTTGTTTGTTTGGTTTGGTATGTTTTTTGCTCTTTTTCTTGCCATTAATAAAAAATTATGAATGTTTCGATTTTTTTTTCTATTGTGTTGATCATCTATAGATCTAGATAATAATGAAACGTGTGAATTCTAAAGCAAGGAAGGGCAGGTAATCATTTGATTCCACCTTGGCAAAACGAGTGACATTGCACCGATGACTACGAGTACAAACAACCCCAACTCAACAACAGCACAAATAACCAAGAACATGACGACACCAAACGCGACGACTCTGACCTCATCAAAGATTATGACGTCAACAGTATCCCTGTCTGCATCGACTACCCTCAATGCTACGTCAAATTCTACAACAGCTGCAACCTCTGGTGAGACACTTTTTCGTCGTCGTTGTTATTTTCATCAGAACTATCATCTATATCATATCAGTACTGATATTTTCATAATCGTCTCTATTATTGCACTCTTTTCTATCAAAACCATTATTATCTTCATCATTATATCCTCTTCACAACCATCATCACCACCACCATTATCATCATCCTCCTCATAATCATCATCACCAACAGCATCATGATCATCGTTGTCGCCATCATCATTTTTATTGTTTTCTCAATTTTCATCTTTATCATCCCTATCCTCCTCTTCCTCCTCCTCCCCTCCTCCTCTTCCTCCTCCTCCTCCCTCCCCCTCCCCTCCTCTCCCCTTCCTCTTTCTTTTCCTCCTCTTCTCCTCCCCCTCTTATCTCCATTCCCCCTGCTACTTACCTTTCGCTCTAGACGTCCTGCTCTCCTCCTTCTCTTTATCATCTACAACCCCCCCCCCCCCCCACACACACACACACACACACACATATCCTTCTATTTGCTTCGATCAGCAAATCCGTATGACACTCGAGTGTGACCACAATTTAGGTTCTAAGTTCGAGACCCGCTATGGGCGATGCAAAGATAAGTCCGAGATACATAAAGGCTCTAAATTCATATTTTCTCATCGTACTCAGATGTAAAATAAGTAGTAAGTCTGACTTGTAACAGCGTTGTCTCTGTTATAATGCAATGACGCCTTGCATAATGTGCCGTGTCCAGTCCTATACGTTCATTGTTGCTGCTGGTCTCAGGGGCGTGGCTATATTGGTTGATTTGGTGCCTGGCACCGCTCCAACTTTTAAAAATGGATAACAGCATTTTTAAAAAAATAAAACTTACTAATGGTATATACCGCCTCCTACTTATTTGAGTAAGTCTTTTCTTTAATTTTTTTCTTCTTTCTTTTGTATTTACAAATATAGCATGTTTTAAGTCATGTTCTTCTTTTTCTGGCACCACCTTATACTGTAAGCATACTACGACACTGCTGCTGGTTAGAGACTCCCTGCCAAGCTCTTTACTCACATTTATTGAATGTTGCTCTATTTATCAGCTCAGGAGGGTTTGGTTTGGTTTTTTGTTTTGTTTGGGTTGTGTATGATGTTTTTTGTTTGTTTATTTTTTGTTTTGTTTTTTGTTGGGTTTTTTCTAACGGGGCTGCTGGGGTTTTTTTTTCTCTTTGGTTAGTTTTTCTTGTATTTTAAAAAAAATTGTTTGTTTTTTTTCCAGACTCAGGCGGAATGTCCGAAGCCAAAGAGATCGCCATCGGCATAGTCTTCTCTGTCGTCGTCATTGCCATCATCGCCATTGCCTTGTTTAAAGTCCTCCAGTATTTTGGGTGTGTTCAATAATTTTTTCTACTATCTAGACAGTAAAATCGAGTTGCAGAAATTGAAGTCATCAAATTTTTTTTTCAGCCTTTTAAAGTCGTTGACAAAAAATTGGTAAAAAGCGACGTGTGCAACAAGCGAAATTTTTATGGGCTCATTGTTGTAATGGAAATAACTTTCCAACTAACGCAAAATGTTCTTCATTACAACAATGTTAAATCAAGCCCACAATTGGATTCAGTAGTCTGATGTCACGCCGCCCGGCAACGGCGGCCATCTTGGTTTTAAACAAAGAAAATCATTACTTTTTATTCTTCATGCTGGCTAGAACTTTTCATTTGTCTTGTAATCAGAATGTGTAAAAGTCAAAACATGATCAAATTTATGTTTTTTTCCCTCTGGATACGCTTTTATGCTCGCCGGAGAAATATTTCATACGTGCGTCCGCCATTGTTCCGATAGTTTAGAGCCAGTGTTACTAAGTTACCATGCGTCATTAGGAAGGAAGTGACGTTACGACTGTTGAAGAGTATTGGGTTCGGTTAACAGGCCTGCAAATATGTGCACCTAGGTATTAAACTATCATATTTATGGTCAGTTTGTAGTCGTCAGAGGTGAAAATCTCAAAAGTTATGTCAGTGGCATGCTAAACAAAGCAGAAAGAAATGCCTGTCTCGACTGGAGACCAAAACCTCAAACCTTCTGATTACCAGAAAAGTGAGTGGAGCAGGCACCCCAAAAAAATCAGTCGACCTCGACTGGGGATCGAACCTCAGACGTTCTGATTACCGGTCAGACATGCTACCATTACACCACAGAGGCTCCCGCTAGTTTCACACATACTTGTTCAGTTCTTTATCTGCTCCTTTATTTCTTAATTTGATATTTACATCCGGGGGGCGGGGGGGGGGGGGGGGGGGATGTGATGCTATCTTTCCAAGAAGTGTTCAAATGCGTGATACACGCTACGCATGGCGATGAACAAAACATTGAACTAATTATTCTTGGAAAACATTCTACTTCCTCCACCCACCTAGTCCAATTCGAAACTGAAAGATTCAAAGTAAATGATGCAAATCGAGGCTTTTTTTTATATTTTTGTATTGAATGCTATTTATTTATTTATTTATTTATTTATTGCCTAACGATACATCTGCAATTAAGAGCGCCGTCATTATGAGAAAAGAATGTAGCAATTGATTGGATTTTCACATCATTGGTGCCACACCAGGTGCAAATATTAGCAGGCCTGATAGCCGAATGCAATTATGGGCCTGTTTTAACATTGTTGTAATGGAAAGATTTTTTTTTTTTTTTGCATTGGTTTCAGAGTATTTCCCTTACAATTACAACGATGAGCCCATAACAACTTGGTTATCAGACTTGAAAATAAGTACCCTACACGTCGGTGCCTCAAATATCTTGACCGACGTGTACTTCGCCCTGTTTTGTGGTTTCCTCAATGGCCCATTCTTTTTGCGTCCTTTCGCCATTTGCAATAATGCTATGCGATGCCCGTGTTATTTAATAGACAATTGTCAGACTGTAGAAAGTGTTTAAAATTTAAAAAAATTAAAATTGAGCTTTATATAGCGCAATATCCACTGAAATGTGCTCAAAGCGCTTTACAAGGGGTCCCTGGTCAACAGCAACATTTAACATGTAGGACGGAACATGACGCCTGTTAGGCGATATTACAATTTTTCGGACAAAGACAACGCTGTTAACGGCCAGATACTCATTTTACACCTGAGTACGGTGAGAGAATGTGAGTAAAGAGCCTTTTCCAAGGACTCAACTATGCGCCGAGCGCGAGGCTCGAACCCAGGACCTTCCGATCCGAAAGCGAGTTTCATACCACTAGACCACATAGCTGCACAAGTGTTAAGTTTATAAGAAAAAAACGATTAGGCCTGCTCGAATAAAAGACTAAATCAATCACGAATACGGGTCAACGTGACACAATACAGCTAATGGTTCCGGTTTTATCTAAAATAGCACAATAGTTACCGATTAGTGTTAGATTTATTGTTATTATTATCATTATTATTAGCATCATCATCATCATCATCATCATCATCATCATCATCATCATCATCATCATCATTATTATTTTATTATCATTATTATTATTATTATTATTATTATTATTATTATTATTATTATTATTATTATTATCATTATCATTATTATTATTATTATTATTATTATTATTATTATTATTATATTATTATTATTATTATTATTATTAATATTATCATTGTTGTTGTTATTATTATTATTATTATTATTATTATTATTATTATTATTATTATTATTATTATTATTATTATTATTATTATTATTTCCAGAAAACTTCCATTGTTTTGCTATCGGACTCGAAAACGACGCTCCTCCACCTCCAGCAGTAGGAGAGCTCTCGATGAGGACAGTTGTGCAGACAACAGCTCTTTACATCGGCCAAACGAAAAGCTGAAACAGACTACAGAAGAAATGTTTACTATCGACGATTTTGAAGAGGATGTCGGCGACAGGGATAGAGAAGAGTATTTTTACGATGAAGTGTTCGGCCAATCGGAATTCGAGGATGAAACGACTAAAAATTCTGTGAGACAGCTGTACACGTCACATGATGATAACGACGAAATGTTGGATTTTGACTTTGAGACCCTCGGAATTAGAGCTGATGGGTTTTCCAGAGAAGCTGCTGGAAAAGTGACAATTTGAATATTTGGTTATTTGTGACTTTGATTTATATTCTTCTCTTTAGCAACACGGATCAACGCGCTCCGTATGTCGTTATCTTGTCTTGGACTCACAAATTAAGCGAACTTGTAAAGCGCTTTTATCACGTTTAGTGGATATTGCGCTCTATAAATGCCCAAGTTAAAATAGGTACGAGAATTTTAGCTGGCGAACATACACTTCGACTGCCTTAGGAAAGGCATTTAGCATTCATTTTCATAGTGCGATCGGAGATGGAGATTGATTCAGAGACTCCACTCGTGTACAGTAGCGCCGCCTTTAACCGAGAATTATACTATCGCCTAACATGCTGCGATTCTTGTTCTAACTATTAAATGTATTATGTTCCATCAACAGGATTTAAAAAGAATTGTTAAGGGCATACATTTCAATTGTTTTTTGGGTTTTATTTGTTTGTTTGTTTTTTGTTTGGTTTTTTTTTTTTTTTTTGGGGGGGGGGTAACATGGTTTTAATGTAGATAAATGCTGCATAAATGCATTTTTCCTGGTACCCCCCCCCCCCCCCCCCCATTTATTATATCACGTAATCGTTTCTCCTCGTTGATCCTTATTGCTAAAGCTCACTGCCTATTTGTCTTTGATTGTAATACTTTCATTCTACTGCATTGACTTCTTAGGTCAATCAGGGGTTGTTTCACTTGCCCAGTGGACAGAATGGCGTTGGTATAAATCCTAAATTAAATATGGACACCAGGATTTTGTCTTGAGATCTCGTAGATAAAGGTGATTAGTCATAAATATTTATATAGAGCAGTCTCCGCCTTTTTTTTCGTGCTGAATGTGCTTTACAATGCTTGATGTTCTAACACGAGCAAGCCATTTTGAAACCAAATTTTCATTTTATATACTACAAATCTTCCCGATGGACATCCGTTTTGTGCAAGCACTCTCAAAATATTTGTCTCTGACATTTTTTATTTTAATTGAATTCCACTCCTTATATTTCATTTTGATTTTTTAATAAAGGTATTTGAGTTGGAAAAAAGTCGAAATTTTGAGCAAAATCGAGCGATACACTGTCCATTTTTAGAGAGTACGGAAGAACATCGTTTTCCAAGTAAACTTATTGTGTTATACATCAAATTAACGGGGATTCCTCCCTACTTTCCCAGTAAAACTAGTGGGCATGAATTTAAAAAATAGTGGGTAAGAGATTGTTTGCGTATCATTAACCCCATAGTTCGAATGGGTTCGATATGGAACGTACATTAACCAGGGACATAACGTAGGGGCTAGAATATGCGATCATTGTTACCCACCCTTTCACTGAACACGTTCAAAATCGCTTGATTTTGTTACAAGACGAGACATTAAATAAACTGCTGCGCCACCCACGCCATTGCCATGCGTTGATTACGCAATGTCTGATACAGTACACGCCGGATTCTAGCAGGCAGAATTCCAGCACGCTCTGCAATACAGCACGATTGATCTGACTGATCGATGATTTTTTTCTCTATACAATAAGTCGTTAAATGATGAGCATCGGATTTTTTCAGCACGCTCGAATTCTGGCTCGCGTTTTGTCTTCTCCCCAGAGCGTGCTGGAATCCAGCGAGTACTGTATCATATGATTATTGGTGTCGGATTTAAAGAAGAAATTCCAATTTTGAATACACCATGTATACTGATAACAGTATAATATTTAGATATTAACTAAATTTACAATAGTGTTTGTTTCTTTCTTATTTAATTCAATACTTTGAAATGGACTAATACTATCAACATAATGATGTATGTTAAATTGAAATGGCCTTCAACTTACTGGAGTAACGAGATAGAGAGAGTGTGTGTGTGTGTGTATGTCTGTGTTTAAGAGAGAGAGAGAGAAAGAGAGAGAGAGAGAGAGAAAGAGAGAGAGAGAGAAAGAGAGAGAGAGAGAGAGAGAGAGAGAGAAAGAAAGAGAGAGAGAGAGAGAGAGAGAGAGAGAGAGACGAAGAAGTATCGTTCAATCTGCTTTGAAATAATTTAATATGCAAATTATATAAACTACTTCATTCTTGTTTAACAGCCAATGTGTACCATTAAAATCTTACTCCAAGACTTTAACGAGCACATTCTATCCAGGATCTCCCTTTGTTGGATTTCAATTGGTGCGAAGTTCCATTATTGTCCTGTCTAAATGTTGCAATTTAAGAGAACAAAAATATTGGGAAAGAAAAGGGGCGAGGGGCTTTTGTCACAACCTTAAAGATAATGTCCATGGTAGGACCCGTCCTGTATGATATGATATGATATGATATGATATGATATGATATGATATTATGCGGGGTTTACTATGACCGTTAACCAGTTAACTGCCGTACTCTGGAAAGTCACGTATTCAAAAATTTGGCCTGAAAACTCGTCCTTCAAATATCGATCGATTTTAATGACATTCATCTTGGCAAAAACTCTCAAACTTGTGACCTCGTGAGTCCCAGGTTATAGGGTTTTTGCCAAGAAGGGTCAATTAAATCGATCGATATTTGAAGGACGAGTTTTCTGGCCAAATTTTAAAATACGTGACTTTCCAGAGTACGGCAGTTAATTGGTTGAATACCCTGTGTAACGGAAATTGAGTACACATGCGCCGACTTTAATAAGGAATGTCCTTTAGTGATCAGGAGAATCTTGCCTTAAGGGTATATCTCAAGAAAAGACCGAGATAGAGCCAACTGCCATCCACAATGCAGTGCCAAAACGTGGGCAATACATAATATCTTGCTCACGTGAAAAAAAATGTGATATGTATCAACATGGTAGCTTAAACTCGGGTTCTCCGGGTCAGAGTGCATTGCTCTAACCACTCAGCCACCTCCTCACCCAACCCCACCCCACTCTCAACTAGATGTGCCAAATTGTAAATGGCATAATTTGTTTTATTAATCCCCTCCTTACCACCCATGGGAAAATCGTCACATTTGTTAAGATGCAGCCAACGTTTTTGTCATTCTAATTTCTTTTGTACATCATAATAATAATATTTGAAAAAAAAATTGTTTGCTATAGTTAAAGTATATTAACACTGTGTTGAAGAGCTCGTTTAGCAAAAAAAAAATGTATAGCAAGAACTAACAGATTTTGTGTTTGAGTGAGATAAATCTATTTTTGTATAGGTTGGGTGTGAAGTTTTGGCGAAAATCCGGAAAATGGCCGGTAAGGAGAGAGTTAAAAGGATTTATTTTTAAAAACCCGTTGATTTAAACCTGGGTGGATGGTTCAGTCAGAGAAGAGTGGTTTGATTTGTAGTGTTTTAATAATACGTACCACCAGTTACACGCCCTTCCCCTTGGCGCGCTTCATCGATATAAAATAAACTGATCTCAAAATAGAGGATGGAGCATTTGAAATAACACACGTGGGTTGTTTTGTTTTGTTTTTGTTATTGTTTTTGTTTATTTTGTTTGTTTGTTTTTTTTTATTATTATTTTTTATTATATTATTCCGACGTGTACTTACTCACAGGTCTGATGACCCTATTTACAATGGGCTCATTTTTGTAATGGAAATCTCAAAAAAATTACGCAACATACTGGCCATTAAAACAATGTTAAACTAGGCCCGTGATTGCGTTCTGATGTCAGACCTGAATAAATGTACACGTTGTGTTATTTCTATGTTGCAGATAAAAAGAATAAGTTGTTAAACCCGTTTAATATATTAATGCCAAGGGAGATAATCATAATTGTATATACGTATTCATTAAAAAAATGTATTGTTTTCTCCCTTATCTCTCGTGAGCATCTTTCGGACACACGGACACGGACAAAATACAAATATATTTTTTGTGTATTTTTGTTTTGTTTTAGTTTGCAATTTTGGTCAGAAATTTAATCTTCTTCTCAAAATAACTCTCAGGCTTGAGGCCCATAAACAAGTTTGGAGTCATCTTAATTTATTGATATTGAATGGTTTAAAATTATAGATTTCTGGTCATATGAATAAAAGTGTTTTGTCTCTGTCTGACAAAAAAAGCGCCTTGATAGGGAATGAGATTAGCGGAAGAGTAGCGTACCTTGATTGGACGTCACCGGTGGAGAAGTTATTTGTAAACAAACCAACTACAAGCCAAGCGCTCCAAATAAAAAATGCATTATTCATATTTCTGTACAAAGATGCATATCATAATCAACGTTATGCATTTTTGTACAGAAATATGAATAATAAATTTTGTATTTGGAGCGCTTGGCTTGTAGTTGGGTTTGTTTACAAATAACTCCTCCACCGGTGACGTCCAAACAAGGGACGCTACTCTTCCGCTAATCTCATTCCCTATATCGATGTATGTAAATTTACAATGACATAATATATATTTATATGGACTAATAAAAAGGAGCTGATAATATACGAAACGTAATCATGTTTTTGTTTGTTTTGGGTTGTTTTGTTTTTGTTTTGTTTTGTTTTGTTTTTTTGTTGTTGGGTTTTTTTTTTTTTTGTTTTTTTTTTTTGCTTTGTGGTTTTGTTGTTTTTTTTTTGTTTTTTTTTTGTTTTGTTTTTTTTTGCTCGTTTTTTTTGGGGGGGGGGGGGGGGGGGTTGGGCCCGTAGTTTTATATACTTGCGGCTATGTGGTCTAGTGGTAAGACACTCGCTTTCGGACCGGAAGGTCCTGGATTCGAGCCCCGATCGGCGCATAGTTGAGCCCTTGGAAAAGTCTCTTTCCTCACTTTTTCTCACCGTACTCAGGTGTAAAATGAGTACTTGGCCGTTAACAGTGTTGTCTGTGTCCGAAAAAATTGTAATATCGCCGAACAGGCGACATGTCCCGCCCTACATTTTAAGTGTTGCTGTTGGCCAGGGACCCCTTGTAAAGCGCTTTGAGCACGTTTAGTGGATATTGCGCTATATAAATGCTCTAATAATATAATATTATGTTGCTTGCCATATTTTTTATCTGTCCTGCTGTTCCTCTCTAACCCCCCCCCCCCCCTCCTCCCGCCCTATGACCGTGTTGCACAGGATATCATGACAGACGGTGTGTATGTCCGAACGACGATAGTTTCCTTCTTTGCACTCTTGACAACAGTGGGTCCTGTCCTTCTGCTCGATCCTCTGCCTCTTCTAATATCTTTATTTATTGTGCTGTGCTCCAAATATGAATATCTCAGGATTTTCCTATAGCTCTTTAAAACTGATACCAAGTACCAAAACATTATACCGAAACAACAATTTTATTATTACAATGATGGTTTACGTCCCCCATAAGCAAACGAACCCATCGATTTATTTAGGGATAAATTAACAAAGACAGGTGGATATCCCAATCACCTGATAATAATAATAATAATAATAATAATAATAATAATAATAATAATAATAATAATAATAATAATAACATAATAATAATAATAATAATAATAATAATAATAATAATAATAATAATAATAATAATTGAGCTTTATATAGCGCAATATCCACTAAATGTGCTCAAAGCGCTTTACAAGGGGTCCCTGGCCAACAGCAACATTTAACATGTAGGACGGGACATGACGCCTGTTAGGCGATATTACAATTTTTCGGACAAAGACAACGCTGTTAACGGCCAGGTACTCATTTTACACCTGAGTACCTGATCCCAATCATATGTGACCCATCGTCTCAAAATGGTGTAATGACCGAATAAACAAGCTGAATTACCCTCCATAGTGGTCTGTCTCTTCTTTCCATCCCCTATTTCTGTTTTCCAACTTTTTTTGCTTTCTGTCTTTGTCTTGGAATGAGATTACTTGGTTTTGTGCTGGCCCTAGTCTGAGTCTTTAGCTGGAAGGTAAAATAGTCAATTGTATAGTTATTGCTTTGGGAGACGATATTATTTTTTTCTTTTTGTATTGTTATATTTATGTTTAGATTATATAATGAGATGTAAGCATTTGAGTGTATTCCTCTTAGTAGGACCTAGTACTTGGATAAGGATGAGACTTTTAGATGATCTCGAACTGAGTACACTGATAGTGTACTCTTGGAATCTTCATCCGTTTCCTATTTGAACCATTCCCCTTTGTCTAGAATTGTTTGGCTATCCCACTTCCTTCCTATTTACTGGCGGTGAACTGACCTAAATATGTTCCAAGCACCGCAAAACTTTTTTTAAACTGTTGGGTTTGCTAGTTTTGCCACCGTGAAATCCTGATAAAGCCAACACAAAGTGCGGTTTATGTGGCCGTGTGGTATGGCACTCGCTTTCGGATCGAAAGCTCCTGGGTTCGAGCTCCTGCGCATAGTTGAGTCCTTAGAAAAGGCTCTTTACTCACATTATCTCACCGTACTCAGGTGTAAAATGAGTTCCTGGCCGTTAACAACGTTGTCTCTGTCCGAAAACAATTGTAATATCGCCTAACAGGCGTCATGTCCCGTTCTAGACGTTAAGTGTTGCTGTTGGACAGGGACCTCTGGTAAGGCGCTTGGAGCACGTTTAGTGGATAATGCGTTATATAAAAACTCATTTTTAAACACATTCGGACCAGAAAAATTGGTTCATTATAAGTAAGGTTGAATTTATTCATTATCAATGATATACATTTAGATAAAGAACAGAAAATTCGGGCCCAACGATAAGTGTTGACTTTAATCAGAATTTGACTTTTGTTGCCTTTATGCGGATTCCATTCTATAAGTATTACCCTTTGTTCAGACTTGAATAGAATTTTTTAACATATCATAATATAATTTGTTGACTGTTTTTATTTTCTATCTCAAATTAGTTGGGGTTTTTTTTTTTATTATTCAAGTGAGCGTGTTTTGTTTAATTGACGCTCCTTTTAGCGATTCTTTTTTAATTATTAAGGGAACACTCTATGTCATAATCTTTATTTTCATGCCTCCTGTTATAAGCACGTTTATGGATTTACCCCTTCCCCCCCCCCCCCCCCCCCCCCCCCCCCCCCCCCCCCCCACTCCCCATAAAACTATGCTTTTAAAGGTAACAACTATGTTAAAATGCCTGCCAGTCACCAGCTCTCCAACCTTCCCAGGGTTTATTGACCAGATTCACCTCCCTAGGTGTCACCACCGTTCCTCTTGTAATTACGGACGCCTCTCGACTTTTTGAAGGAGTGTAGGGCTTTGGGGTAGCCATCTTGGTATCAGATGGCGCCACTTGTGTCACGTGACCTTTTGGTTGAATAGAACTAGGTACCCATCTCTGGTAACAAATAAAACAGAGATACGCCACACACGCTAAAAATGGAGGCCCGAAGACGCAGAGGAGTGTTACCCATGCAATATTGGCACTATTATCGAAAAAATCATCGTCGTCGTCATCTTTTTCAATCGATATAGAAATGTCAGCAGAATCATAACTGCTCACACCTGGGTTTTGTACGCGCACTGAAAAGGTTTCAATTGTATCAGCTGAGCTTGATAAATCATCATATACAAATATCAAACCACTGTGGTCAATCCTAAAAAGGCTCGTGCTTTGGACACTATATTGTAGTTCTCTGTACTCCTCGGTTACATCTCCATCCGTGCTTTGTACATTGAGGACAGATGTCCCTAGTTGAGCGGAACTTGAAATTACTGCTGCATAAGATGTTGAAGTTAGACTAGGTACATTATCGTTGGCATCAATTATTGACAAGGTCAAGGTAGCTGTGGTTGAGAGCCCTTCCGGGTCAGCAATAACGACGAGCCAAATATACAAAGTCTCGACAGTGGTGTCGTCTGTATCGAAGGCAGTTGAGAATGAAACGATGCCATTTGTCGTGTTGATAGAAAATTTACTAGTATCGTTCCCTCCACCCCAAGAGTAAGTGAGCTGATCTGAATCTGCATCATACACATTAAAAGCTGGATCGGGTGCCTCGGTTCCAGCGGGGCCCTCACTTACTTCCACCTGGTAATTTGTCTGATACAATAGAGGCGCTTGGTTTACATCAACAACTTCAATGGTCAGTGTTCTAGCATCAGATAAAATCTGATCATCGCTGACTTGTAATGTTACTGTATAGTTATTTTCCTGTGTTAGATAATTCAGTGGGGTCGCAAGAACTATTACCCCTGATGTTGAATTGAGCTGAAACAGAGCTGAGCTTGTTGCTGGACTAAAAAAGGCCGTGAATGTATGAGGAGAATCACCGTCCTCGTCGTAAACTGAGACTTCAAAGAGTGTAGTTCCAACACTTGTATTTTCTGGTATCTGAATGTTTGCAGGTAAGTTGTTTAGTTCAGGTTTAGTATTTAAATCTGTGATGAAAACGGTGAGGCGATGAACCCCGCTGGAGGAGTAGTCATCTCGTACAGAAATATCCAACTCGTACGCATTCGTGGTTGTAGAGACCAGTGGTGATGTTAGTAAGATTGAACCATCGGAATAAATCAAAAACGGACAGGGAGAAGATACGAGACAAGATAAACTGAAGTAAGTTACGTCGTTTTCTAGGTCCGTTGCCACTACTTTGAATATTAAAGAAGAGCTGGGTGTTGTTGAGATTATGCTTGTTGTGTTGGGCAAATTTGTGATTTGAGGTACGTTATTGGCTGTAATATAAACGTATAGACTACCAGTGTCGCTGGCAGAGCCGTCGGTGCATGTGACCGAAAGGATATAGGTATTTGTCTGGGAGTAGTTCAGATTTGGGTTTGCTTGGAGGTATACGCATGTTGTGAATATACCATTTATGGTCATGTACTTGGTTGTAAACGGCCCCGAAGGCAATGACATCATTTCACAAGTAGTTACGTCTTCGTCTATATCCGTTACGTTCACTATGTGGAGTAATGTTTCGTCCACTGCCGTTTCACTCACCTCAATGGCATCTGGAAGAGATTTTATTTCGGGAGCGTTGTTGACTATGTTTAGCGTTAGCGTGCCGTCAACGTAATTTCCATGTGGGTCACTAGCTCGGATAACGATACTGTACGATGATTCGTTGACGTTTAACGTTGTCGCTATGACGTCACCAGTTATAGCGTCTACTATGAAGTGGGGTGAGGATGATGGGGTGATAGATTGAAGAGAATACGAGACAGATACGTTCTCGGCAGCGCTCGTTGCGATAACGGTATAACTAGCCGTGACTGCGGACACGGAATTTTCAGAGATGCTAATCGTCGCATCCAAGTTTGACCATACTGGGGTTGTGTCAGTGAGGACAATGGTTAACGTCCCCGTCGATGTTTTGGTACATGTCTGAGAAACGCTGATATTTAAAACGTAAGTTGTACCGGAAACGGATGTAGTCGTGGCTCTCACTTCTCCTGTAGATGAGGAAATTGTAAAATGATTGGAAGGAGTGATGCTATCCAATGCAAAGGTTGCTGACGGAGATGAGGATGTCACGGTAAATAAGGATGTCACCGTGTCAATGGATGACGTGTACTCATAAATCGTATTATCTAGATTTGTCAAAGTTGGAGTGGCTTGGCCATCCAAGGTGGCATAAATTGCAAATGTTCTAAATGGCACTTGTGTTGATAAAATTACTGTATCTCCGACGTTGGGTTGAGAGATGTCCTCGATGAAATTAAAGATGTTCTCATGGAATCCAAAGGCAAATTCGACAATTTCATCATTACCCGAGTACCATCCGATGACGTCGTTTTCATGAATTTCGATTTGGTCATTAGTTGGGACGTTGTAAGTGAATTCGTTGGTGTTGCTGATGTTCACAGAGTTTTCACCAACCAGTTCAGCGTCTGTACCCGTGTTATTTGGGCGCCATACCTGAAAAAAAAGCGAATTGAGATATTATTGAAATTGTTGCTATATTAATAGTAAAAACTTGCTCAGAGCGCTTTACAAGAGATACCTAGCCAACAACAACATGTAGGGCGAGACAAGATGCCTGTCTGGCGATATTACGATTTTTTTACGACTGAAACAACAATATTAACGACCATGTACTCATTTTTACACCCGAGTTAGGTGAAAGAATGCTAGTAAACAGCCTTTTCCAAGGACTCAACTATACGTTGCTCTGAGCGGGACTCAAACCATGGACCTTCCAGTCAGAAAGCGAGTGCCATACCACAAGACCACATAGTAGTAGTAGTAGTAGTAGTAGTAGTAGTAGTAGTAGTAGTAGTAGTAGTAGTAGTAGTAGTAGTAGTAGTAGTAATTGTTGTTGTTGTTGTTGTAAGGACATGACGTTAGTTACCTTGTCCATTCGGAGATGGGTATTATAATAGAAAGTTTATCCTTGGCAAAATAGGATCAAAAGAGGCATATTTGCCATATAAAAACACGATTTATTGTGGAAGAAATTCTCAAAATCTGTACAATGATGTCAATAGATTTATAAAATAGCACAATAGGATAGACAAGAGATTTTTTCTTGAAAAAATTGAATGCCAGGAGGTGAAAGAAATTTGGAAACGCAAGGAAATCGTCTGAAAAATACAATTTGATGAACATAACGATTAAAGAAGAAAAAAAGTATGTTACAATGACTGAAATCCTTCGCCATCTCTTTCAAACTATTAGAGAAGGTTGCCTAGTTTCGAAAGCCTGGAAGGAGGGTCTCATTATAACTCTATTAAAAATGGGATTAATGAGATTTCAAAAGGCTGCTAATTTATCCCAATCAAGAGACGGGGAAAGGCAAAAGATAAGCCAGAAAGTTACAGGAAAACGACACGAATGGCATACAAATTGAAGGATTCAGCCATCATTTAGCCCATCCTGAGACAGACATAAAATGCCAGATAACATTTTAATTGTTATTGTTCGGGGAGGCGGGGAACAAAACAATACGTCATGGAATCTGAGAGCGTACCATTAAAAAAAATATCTAAAAAGCATTGTCACAACTTTAGCAATACAACAAGTCAACAAGAGTGACTTAAAGAATGAATCGATTATCTCCATCGTACATGCCAAAAGCGATATTAGTTGGAAGTCTGTTTGTCATAATACTATGCTTCTTACCTGGAAGACGAGCGTCCCCGTGGTGGTTGCGTATATTTTCCAACTAGTGACAACGCCACAACATGGACTAATGAAATCTGTGTCTGTCATGATGAACTGTGTGTCGCTGTCAACTCCCACCGTACCAGACACAGAAAACACATCAAAGTAACCCAGCTCATCTGAGGAGTCACAATTTCGAGCCACCACTGAGAATTGAAAACAGAGTTTTGAAAAATATTGCATTATCTTTTTCCTTTGACTTCTTTTTGATGAAATATCCTACATTTAATCAGTTAATTGCCGTACTCTAGAATGACACTTTAAAAATTTGGCCAGAAAACTCGTCCTTCAAATATCGTCCAATTTAAATGAACCTTATCTTGGCAAAAACTCTCTAACCTGGAACTTCATTCAAGTTTGTTTGTTTTTCTTAAAGTACGGCAGTTAGCACATAAGACGAGGCGCAAGAACAATGTTCGAACAGACAACGTTGTCAGTGAGGCACGGAATTTAAAGTCCAGCTCAGATTGAGACGAGAACAGTGTGTGGAAAATGCCATCCCTCTGGGCTCTGGGTATAATAATAATAATAATAATAATAATAATAATAATAATAATAATAATAATAATAATAATAATAATAATAATAATAATAATAATAATAATAATAATAATAATAATAATCTTTATTGTCCAAATAGGCAATTATTGTTAGGTTTATTGATTACCTTTATTTATATATATTTAGGTTTAATGTATACCGTCGAAGTGCCTTGCCGCTGGTTCAAATCCACTCACCTATTTTAGATCAAAATGTGTGACCAAGATCGTACACAATACGACACTTTAAACTCTGTAGTCGTATGATAAAGGGGGGGTTTTTTATTTGTAATTGTCGCCACAAAGCATTTCGATTTGGACCGATGGAATCTCACGTATATTGGACCATCTGTCTGAAGCGCATATGCATCTCTACTGTCTTCAATTTTTCTAGAGATTAAGCTGTCATCGGCGAACAGTTTTCGTTTAGGTTGATAAGACTCAGCTGGACATTTACAAAGACACTTGAAGATCTCAACGTTGCAGGCGGCATTGTACTCCTCACTCACAATTTCACAAATGTATAATCTAAAACACAACTGGTTATCAACAATGCATTAAGCTTGGTCTAAATTTAATATAAATGTTGAAAAGACCAAAATAATGAGGTTGAATTCAAACAAAATTCTGAAAATAAACAACTAACCAAGACATCGAGGATGTGAAACATTTCACCTATATTAGAATTAGTCAAAATGGGAATTCCGAAGATGAAATCAAAGATAGACTAACGAAAGCAAGAAAAGCCTTTGGTGTGCTCAGAAATATCTGGATATCGAGTTAAATTAACCACCAAAACAACGCTTCGTCACTTCAAAACAATTTTCATGTTCTATCTGTTCTCCTCTATGAGTCCGAATCATGGAAACTGACAGGCACCATCTCCAAAACAAATGTCTAAGAAGGATCCTGAGTATATTTTGGCCAAAAGTAATTTCGAAAAAATAACTAGCAAAATGCACACTAATTGAACCAGTATCTGAAGCTGTAAAGAGAAGGTGGAAATGGGCTGGACATGTCCTCAGGGTGGATTCGAGTGCCGTTCCCATGACAGCTCTCTGATGGACAACTCCTCCCCCCCCCCTTCCAGGAAGTGAAGAAGGGACTGCTCGCTGGAAACCCGATGGAAACCCGGAGGAGGAGCATCGAGAGAGAAATGAAAGCTAGTGGATGATCTTGGGGACAGATGACAAAAATGGTCTCCAATCGAGAAAGATGGTGTTCCACCGTGTCAGCCTTGTGTGCTGATCAAGCACCAAGAGGATGAGTAAGTAAATTTGTCTGAAGTCTGGGGTAGTAAAATACTTGCAAAACGGTATCCCTGTGTTGTGTTGTAAACAACAATATCATGAAATGGTGGCAAACATTTCTTTTTAAAGATATAAATGTTTACCACCCAGGGCTATTACCATTTTCTCTTACTCTTACATTTGTATCAGGCCAATCAAGTTAAGACAAATGAAGACTTTTCACAGTGATATTTTAAAAGAAGACACTTTTCCTAGAAATGAACCCGTTCAAAACTTGATTTTTTAAGTCTTAAATTTTACTAGAATTAGTTGACCTTACGAGGTCTGGTGAGAATGTGATATTTTCAAATGGTGGCAAAGAGAGTTAAACTGCAACAACTCACCGTTTGGGATTAGGACACAGGTCATGAGAAATATGAGGAACCTTGTTAAAATCCAACTCGAAATCATGCTGACTTTTTGTCTGTTTGTTTTGTTTTGTTTTGTTTGTGTTTTTTAAGAGGAATTGATTTTTTCTGATCAGATTGTATCTCTCCAAGAAAATGAATTTTGTTAACTTGCACCCATTACTTATCTAAATAGAGTCATCGTTACTTATAATAGGTACGGAAAACCCAAATTTAGATTATATAATTGTTGTCTTTAAGTTGCATTCAATAGGTAGAACTTTTTTTCCTGATTAAAATGGTATCAAAATTATCAAAATTGGTTAAAAATTTAAAAAGATATGTTATTTCGAAATTTGTAGAAAATCGCCCAAATTTGGGCTGCTTTGAAAGCAACCTTTTGTCCGTTTTCAAAATGCCGTATTTTCATAAATATTCAAGCCAGACCTCTGTAACTTTCTAACAATACACATCTTTTTATAAACAATATGTGTATTTTTTTCCTGAGCTCAACTCTAAGTAAAAAAGAAATAATTTGCCCCCAAAGTAGCTGACAAAGCCAAAATTGTCAATTTCAACGCAAAGTTACGAAATATCAGCGATTGTGCCCCTTGCCTGAGCCGGCGTATGAGTGAAGTGAATACGGCAAATTTGTAGTTGTAGTTTCGTTTTCAGTTGGCTGGTGACCGCAAAGCTATTAATCTTGCCTTCGTATACATCATTTTAAAGCTGAGATTTTAAACTTTCTTTTGATACCACAATCGTCCAAATTTTCAAATTTTTCTTAATTTTTTCATCAAATTAAAGTTTTTAACTTGAAACTTCAAACTTTGAAAAAGATCATAAAAATGCGAATCTGGTATCGAATGAAAGCTTGTTCAATTTTCTTTCTGATGCAGCCATTGGCGTTACTATTAATAGTGCTGACGCGAACAGCCGAGCGGAGAGAAAAGATGACCGTCAGTTACGGTGTTCGAGTAGCGGAGCGCCGGTTCAAAAATCGGAGTTTAACCCTCTTCTTCAACTCAAAGCCATAAAATAACGGCAAATCTTATGAAAAAAGCATAAACATTTTTTAAAAGATGAAGATTTGAGATTTAATCTGATACCAAACACGTTTTATTTGATGGACTGAAAATGAGAAAAAGAGAGTGACGATTTGAGTTGAAATTCTCGGTTTGCCAATAAAGCCATGACTCGATAAGAGGGTTTGCCGTACCTACTTATAAGGATTTGAAAAAAATGTGCATAATCAATGCATTCCTTCCCTTGATAAGGAGCGAATATGCTGAGTTCATCGGCTGGGGTCGATGATGAGCTGATTTTCATTTTTAATATATTCATTTTTCTATGTTCATTTTAAAAATAAAATTTTGTTTCAAAAAGATTTCTTAATCTTTGAAGTTAATTTAATTGTACCAATATATTTTTTGAAAAGAAATTGGTGATGATTAAAAAATAATGATTTGACAAAATTTGTCGAAAATCTAACACCCGTCTTTATGACCTTCACTTTATAATGTTGAGCATATTATTGAGAGAAACGCACTGGGAAAGGGTTTATATTTATAACAACATTGTGATCTCTGGGTGTGAAATAATCCTACAATCTATCAAGCCTTTTGTCCAAATCAGATCCTGTCATTTGAACAAACCGTATAGTTTACACATTATGCCACGTCCACATTTGACGTCAAGTTGATGTGTATAAGCCAAAGAAATTAGAAGGAGAACTATTTGGTATAGGCTACATTACGCAGTTGCTGAGGTGAAACACTGGGGAGCAAGCACTGGTGCAAGATGTAAAAAAAGAGGATAAGTTGTATAAGATGCAGTGCCAGAAAAAACAGATGTATTGTTTGTTTGCTTTTAAGGGTTTTACGGCGCTTGCAACACATTAAGGTCATATCAGCGCCAGTAAAAAGGAAGAAAATGGGATAGTAATAAGTTCTAGAATTACAATTAAATCACCCAAGGAAAAGTAAGACAAAGGAGAATTGGATCAAATAGGGAATAGGTGTAGATTCCAAGAGCACACTATGGAAGTACTTAGTTTGAGATCACCTAAAAGTCTTATCCAGTCACAAATACAGGTCCCCACAAAGAGGAATACACTCAAATATTTACTTCTTCTTCCAGTGTCATCTCATGGGTTGAGGTCGACTTGAAATGACACGCCAATCTTCCCTGTTGACGGCTTGCTGACTGCATTCGGCTGCCGACAATCCTGTCCATGTCCTCACATCATCTATCCAAGTTCTTGCTGGCCTGCCTCTTCCTCTTTTCCCCTCAACTCTACCCTCAAGAATGTCCTTGTTGACAGTTTGATGGCGTCTTAGGTGTCCAAAATACCTTAGTTTCCTTGTTGTTATTACTTTCATTAGGGTCGGTCTGATATCAAGGATGTCACAGACTTCTTGATTTGTTTTCTTTTCTTTCCAACTGATTTTTCCAAGGCGACGGAAAGTCCACATTTCAAAGGCCTCAATTCTTTTCTCTATTTGTTTGTTCAAGGTCCATGTTTCTGAGCCGTAGAGAAATGCTGAGTGGACATGACATTTGAGTATTCTTATTTTCGTTTTCATCTGCGTTTGTTGCGAAGTTAAAATGTTATTCAGTTGGCTGAACCTCGACTTAGCTATGGCAATCCTGTTTTTCACTTCCATCTCATTCTTTCCGTTGTTGGTCATTGTCTGTCCAAGATATTTAAAAGAATCTACTTGTTCGATGTTTTGATTATTAATTTGGACTTTTGCGATTTTTTCAGGCTTCTTTGACATGACCATTACCTTCGTCTTTTGAACATTCATCTCTAGACCCTTTGCTGTACTGTTCAGGTTTATTTGATTTGCAAGGATCTGTAGATTTGTCTCGTTGTCTAGATGGAAAAGCAGCCCACGAGGAAATAAGACAAATTTCGGGCAAAAAACGCACCACTAACAACAATAACTGTATTAAAGACAAGAATGGTAAAATATTATTTGAGAAAGAGGATATAAAGGAAAGATGGTGTCAATACATTGGCGAGTTATTTGATGATGACAGGCCCCAAATACCTGTGCCAAGCAACACTGACGGTCCTCCAATACTCACATGTGCATTGAAAAATATGAAAGATGGCAAGGCTGAGGGTGAAGATGGCATTGTAACAGAAATGCTAAAAATTTTGAAAGAATTCTCAATTGTGAAACTAACAGATCTCTTAAATAGTATTTACAATACAGGCTATATTCCAGACGAACTTGCCAAATCGGTTTACATCACGCTACCGAAAAAACCAAAGGCTTCAACTTGCAGTGATTTCCGCACAATAAGTCTGATGCCCCATGTAACTAAATTATTATTGAAGATCATCCTAGAAAGAATCAGGTCTACCATCGATAATGAAGTTGGCGATGTACAGTTTGGCTTTAGAAAAAATAATGGGACAAGAGAAGCAATTTTCTGTTTAAATAATATCACACAAAAATATCTTGATCATCAAAAAGAAATCTATGCATGCTTTATCGATTACGCAAAAGCATTTGATAGAGTACAAATATTTACAAATCGTATAAAATATGTAAACAAAATATAATACATTACATAACAGAGAGATGATTTACAAGGAAAAAAATATCATCTCCCAAAACTAACTATACATTTGACTGTTTCCCTCTCACCAAGAGTATCCGTCAGGGCCAGGACAAAACCAAGAAATCTCATTCCAAGACAAAGACAGAAAACTAGTTGGAAAACAGATTTAGGGGGATAGAAGACACAGTAAGTACCTCCCTGCCCACTATGGGAGGTCAGGATCCCCACCAAGAAACAGGTGTATGGAAAAATACCAGAGCCAGGTTTGCCGTCAAGGTTATTCATATCAGATCAGATTAGATTTCAAACTGATAATATTTCTTTAATCTGTCTAAATTTTAAGATAAACCAATTTGAATACAAAGTATCTAATTTATATACAAAGTACATATTTGCACTTAAAAATTCTAATGTCGGTGAAAAGCCTATAAGGGCTTACTGATTTTGAATAATCAGAACAAATATTTTCTTTTTAAAAAAATAAAAATGTACATTATGTTAAATGCATTTTAATCGACAATAAACAATTTATTCAATTCAATTTAATTGCGTGAATAACTATGTTGGCATTTCAATTTCATAATAAAATGAGTTATTATCAGATTAGACCTGAGAAGTGAGTGGAGTGTAACCAATAACTAGAGGTGTCTAAATGAGTCAATAAAACGGAGTGGAGTGTAATTCATCTTCCATTTATTTGATGCGTTTGACCATACTAGACTAGAAGGCTGAACTAGATTTAAAGATGCAGTCTCTCCCATGGACTTCTCAAGGAGGAGAAAGACCGGGGAAGCCAAGAAATGATTGGCAACAGAGCACGATTGGGGAAGCAAAGAGGGGTGGATACACATGGAAGCAGGTGGAGAAGACAGTCCAGGGTAAAGTCAAATAAATGGTTAAGGATCCAAGTCAAGTAAACCGTGACAAATTTGCTTTTGGACTTCAGATTCTGTGATAGACAAGAAAGAAGAACCTAAAAAAAATAATTTCGTAATGATTCGACTTGGGAAGTGAGTTCCTAAACTATATCGTTGTCAGTCATCCGCCGTATTCTGATAGAAGTTTTTCACTATAGCCAGAACGTTTTTACCCCAAACTTCAATTGAGCAATATGACCCTCGTCTTGTTAAAAAGTCTTAAACCTGAGACTTTGAGGACCAGCCTCTGGCAATAAGCAATTCTGCTTACACAGTTCCTTTCGTGTATTTTTTTTTTCCCGATGACGGATGGTGGAACCCAATCTCTAGTCTACGCCGATAGATCAACTACCGTCACTACTGTCTATCGTCACGACCGATTGTATTTGTTCCTTGGATAGGACACGATAATATTGACACGCTTAATGAGAAACAGGAAGTCTATTCAAATCACCCCAGGACCGGCCGCGTTGAGACCTGAATAATATGATACGCCTTACAATACAATAGCAAAACATTTAATTACTGTGGTGTAAAAGCGTTTACATAATACAAAAGATAAAGATACCCTTTAATTTTTTAGGAGACTCAAATGTAAGACTTGATGATCGTCTTATTTCGTCGCAAGTTGAAGATAAGGTTATCTGGCCAAAATGACTTGACTTGTACCCCCCCCCCCCCCCCAAGTAATAGAATAAAATAAGACCAAAAAAAAAATATTTAAAAAATTCAAAGAAACACATTTTCTCATTTCTTTCACAAAACATTATCGCATAAAACTATTATATTGGAAAGTTAAGGTGACCGCCTGCTTTTGAGAGATTAACCCGTAGGCTCGGGTTTAATGGGGGTTTTTTTTTTCGACGTAATCTAGCCAAAATGAGCGGGGGGGGGGGGGGGGATTGCAATTGTTTAGTCAGGGACCATTCTTCTTGAGTTGTTTAATTAGCCCCTGGGAAGTCAAATGTGAACGGAAGTGAGGAATTTGCCCAGGACGGCATTGGCCCATGTAGTCTCAATGGACATCTACGCACATTGTGTCTGTGCGGGGAGAGAAGGGGGGAAGGGGGGAAGGGAGAGGGGGGTCACGTTATGAGGAGCTCCCATTAGTTGTGTGAATATTATCAGTAATGTGAAACCGACTGAATATACACATAATATGCGACTGATTGGCCAATATATTATTATATAAAAGTTAGTATAATAATACTCACGTACCAGGCCGAAATGGTCTAGTAGATAAGGCATTGCATTAACAAGTGAAACACAAAGCCTGTTTCTTTCCCTCCCGCCCCCAACCCTCCCTGTTTGTTTTTTTTTTTTTTTTTTTGTTTTTTTGTTGTTTTTTTTTCAGGGTTTTACGGCGCTTGCAACACAGCGCCAGTAAAAAGTAAGAAAATGGGATAGTCAAAATTTCTAGAATTACACTTAAAGCACCCAAGAGTAAGTAAGACAGGGGAATTAGTTCAAATAGAGCACAGTACCCGTGTACTTAGTTTGAGATCACATAAATGTCTCATCCAGACACAAGCCCCCGCAAAGAGAAACACTCAAATGTTTACAAATTATATATATGTTTAAAAATATAATAATACAGTGCATAACATAGAGATGATAATATATATACAAGACAAAAAATATCATCTCCCAAAACTCTAACTATACATTTGACTGTTTCCTTCGCAGCCAGGGTAAGAACAAGAAAGACAAATCCAGAAAGCAAGTTGGAAAACAGATATAGGGGGATAAAAGGCACAATAAGTGACTTTCTGCCACTATGGGAGGTCAGGAACCCCACCTAGAACGTCATCACCTTTCATTTTTACCACATGGTGTTCGAATGTTTAACGCGCCACTGTGATTTAAATTAAATAAATACTATCTTTTAAATATACACACACACGTTCGGACTAAAGAGGCTAGAGGTATGGCCTATCTCAATTTATCAAATTAATATATAAAGTGTTGCTATTGGTTCTTTGTTGTACATATTTACATTTTTGTGCATTTGCATATATATATATGTATACATTGTCGCCGTAGATTATCAACTTTGTGTTTATACATTTTCATGCATGCCACGTCTGTAAACGAATTTCCATTTTTTGGATGAATAAAGTATATATCATTATCATTATTATTATTATAAGTCTTTTAGAAATAGAAGGAATTAAATGTGGACTAATAATAGGTACGGTAACGTAGTACCACTGCAACGTAAAAAAAAATAATAATAAAGACTAAATAAATATTTATTATAATAATAATAATAATAATAATAATAATAATAATAATAATAATAATAATAATAATAATAATAATAATAATAATAATAATAATAATTAATAATAATAATAATAATAATAACACAATAATCAAAACATGATTCTTCTCGTTTTTATATTAAAAAATAGAATTTATCTAAATTAATGAGACAAACATAAGTCACAACCCAAATATGTTTGTTTGTTTTGTTTTTAAGGGTTTTACGGCGCATGCAACACATTAAGGTCATATCAGCGCTAGTAAAAAGGAAGAAAATGGGATGATAAAAAGTTCTAGAATTACAATTATAGCACACAAGAAAAGGTAAGACAAAGGGGAATTGGTTCAAATGGGAAACAGATGTAGATTCCAAGAGCACACCATCAAAGTACTAAGTTTGAGATCACCTAAAAGTTTCACCCAGACACCAGCATAAGTCCCCACTAAGAGGACTACACTAAATGGTTACAAATCATATGTTGAAAATTAAAAAATAATACATAACAGAGATGATTTACAAGGAAAAAAATATCATCTCCCAAAACTATAACTATACATTCGACTGTTTCCCTCCCAGCCAAGGACTCCGGCCAGGGTCAAGACAAAACCAAGTAATCTCATTCCAAGACAAAGATAGAAAGCAATTGATAAACAGGTACAGGGGGATAGAAGACACAGTAAGTACCTCCCTGCCCACTATGGAAGGTCAGGAACCCCACCCAGGCAACCCAAATATGTATAAATAACTCAACGAAAATGATGTAACGATACAATAATTTTATTGTAATTCAATCAAATATCTTTCTAATCCCTTTCTTCCCAATCTGACATAATATGATGAAACATTGCATTCACAATACATACGCATTCACACAGAGACAATATTTGTTTGTTTTTAAGGGTTTAACGGTGCTAGCAACACTCATAAGTCATTTCAGCACCAGTAAAAAGGAAAGTGATTGGAGATCTGAAGTTAAAAGCACTGAAGAAAATGTTAGACAAAGGGGACTAGTTCAAATAGGGAACAGAAAATTCTGTGAAAATTCCATCAATGTGCCTATTTCAATATTACCTAAATGTCACATCCGGACATAAGCAAAGAATTTCGCTATGAAGCAAAAACTCAAATATTTACTCAATAAAATATATTCAAAATTAAAAACTATAATTGCGCAGGACCAGGAAAAATCTGAGCAAAATCAATCCAGAACAAAGGCAGAGAACAACACAGAAAGGAAAAACAGATAGAGGGGGATAGAAGACACAGCAAACATGACCTCTCCAGCCACCTTCCAAAACATTATTAGATACTTTCTTCGCAATTGTGCACCCCAAACGAAATGGAGCATACCCACACACACACACATGGGCGCGCATACACACACGCACACACAATTAAATAAAATATTAGTAAAACAACCAGCACCTCATATTTAGAATCAAATGAGAAAGATAGAATGAGAAAAAATAATGAAATTATGGAAACATTATAATAATAATAACAACAGTAATAACAAACCTTCCAAGTTTAAATTTTTATAAAAATAATACACATGACAGTAAAATGAATGAGAAGTCTCTTCAATTTTGAGAAAATCATTAAATGTTCATTTCAACCATGCAATTTGAATTTAAGATCAGGATTCACGTCCATTTGTATACAGTCATAAGGGCAAATTGCAACGTGTACATTACGTAACACGACAGATTTTCCAAATACCCCTCTCCACAACTATATTATCCTGGTGACCACTTTTTATATATTTCATACTTTTATCAAATGATAAAACGGAGGATTTAAAACTTCCGATGACAATTAATAATTAACATACATAATGATTGATTAATAATGACAATGAATTTAAAGCAATACGATGCCCCATTTGTCAAGACCATGCGCTATCTGTAGATTGTAGAAATTTGAAATCATTAACTTTAGATAAGCGATTGTGTCATAACAAAGTTTCAGTTTCAGCTGGTAAAAAAAATTTGTTTTTTTTTTTTTTAATCAACATTATTGACATCCCTGCATATCTTAAAATACTCAAAAGTGTGAATCCACTTTTATCATTCAGGACCTGTTCTTAATTATTTTTTTTAATGCCCTGAAATAAGACGATTTTAAAACGATTTTATTTTTTGAACTATCCTTATTACGATACCCATCAAAACCTGAGTCAACCATAACTTTAAAAAATTCCATTTTACCTAAGGAATGGAAAGATTTCTATTTTCTTCTATCGAGTATAGAAATATGCATGAAAGAAACTGAAAACCATAGTGTCAAGGGGAATAACTGAAATACCAATAGCATAAATAGATCATATTCATTTAATGCTGTGCTCTCTAAGAGCTTTACAAAATGTATTTCTCCCAGTAGAAAACATAGATATAGTATATAGAATGAAATATACAGGCTTCACGGGGCGCTAATACTTGCAAAATAAATATAGGGGGGACAATTATTATGAACTTACTTTTGAATTTTACAACATAACAATAAAATGAAATGCAAAATAATACATAGTCATTCTCACATTCTCATCAAAAGGTCTGACATGCATGCTTTCAGTACTTTCCGATAAACCCCTAAAAAAAAGTGGATATTTAACCATTAAAAACAAACCTCAAATTTCAATTAGACTTTCATACAAGCATTCCTGACCAGAATATAATAATACTCATTATCTCAAAAATCAATCACAAAATCTACTTCTCATCTGTTTGTCTGAAAATTACGCTAACATTTCCTTACAAAATCAAAATAAAATAAAATAATTTTTTTTTTCAAAAGTTTTATATTATTTTAATTATCATTCAAGCAACCCCAACATTTTCAGTGTCTGACTATCAATTGAAAATTTCTAGCATAAAACTTACCAATCACCAAAAAAGAATAAAACAAAACAAAACAAACAAAAAAAAAAAAGAACATCCATTAAGATTATTTCAGTAACCAATGAACAATAAGTCATCATCATGTTTGAGTTTTCCATTAATATCCATAATAATCAGAAGGTGTGCTTTAAATAATGTTCGTATATCAAGTAGTGCATCAACCGAGTTGATGCATAAATGTTAGCATGAGCTCTCTACTCAACAAGCACCAAATATTGATACCACACATCACACAGTGTAGATGAATGACTTTTACTAGGTATCAATATCACAATCATAAATCAGTAGCTTAGTCCATGATGTCATACCAGTGTGTGTGAGGCTTGCATCAACTTGGAAGCACAAAAGAGAAGCCTTTGAGCTAAGTGTACAAAGTGCTTTAAAAGGGTTTGTATTCCATTTGATTGACAAAATATATATTTCAATTTTTTGGGTAAACAAAATAAACCATTTGATTATCAAGCTTTGACAGGAAATTGTTACCATAGGTAACAAGACAAATCATTAAGTATATCACACACATTATCATTATTGCAGACTTGCCTACCAACAACCGTCTTCACCTTTTCTTACTTAAATCCTGATCAGAGGACATATTTTTTTGTATTTTCAAAAGAATATGTTTATTCTCATTTCAAGAAGCACGGTGCAGTAGTAAAATAACAAGACAGGACATGACCAGGTTGGTTAGAGGGCATGCATGTCATTTCATAAAGAACCAAACAATTTCAATAAAAGATGCCACTTTTCGCTCGATATATATATATATATATATATATATATATATATATATATATATATATATATATATATATATATATATATATATATATATTTTTTTTTTTTTTTTTTTTTTTTTATTTTTTTTTATTTTTTCATATTCTTGTAAAATTTCCTCATATGTGCAGACCTGCCTAATATATTTTTTAATTCCTGGAATGACGAAATTTTTTGGTTCTAATTTCAGAAGTTCAGGAAGACCTTTAAGTCTTTCAAACTTATTGAAAATCAAACTTGAGGCTAGACTACATAATTTTAAGGACTTTGAAGTATTAATTTAATCCTTTAAAGGGTACATTGTTGATTTTTAAATTTACGTACAATTTTTATCTCGTAAAAAATTACGAATTTTTAAATTTTTAATAGGCAGTCCGTATGGGACCAACTGCCTCAAAACAGTATTGTGTCAGGGTGAACATGATGCTTAAACTTAAATTTTAATGCTGAACTTATAAAATTAAACCGTTCAGAGAGTGATTCAGATTGATCTGATTCATTCTGACAGATTGATGCAGTGGGTCACATATTTGTGTATTGTGGACAAAATTGCTCAATCACAAACAAAAAAATAATGTAACCAGAATTAAATGTACAGCATTCTTTATGTCTTATCCACTTATTCTTTTATCATATTAGGTAAAAATTTCTCAAGATTCTTTGACTCCATTTGCTTTAATCAAAAAACATTTTTTTTTTCATTGCATTCAATACAATAACAGAGATTTTGGTTATTACACAGAGATGCCAACCTCAAGAATCAGAAATGTGTAAGTTGGGAGGAAAAATGTCTAAAAAAAAAAAAAAAAGGGTAATCCAGGGCAGTCCCCATTTCATGAGTAAAATTTAACACCATCCAGTGTTGTGATGCTGTATAAATACTCAGAATCGAACCTCATGTTAATACAAGGAAAATGCAGCTGCCAAAATCACAATTTTCATATTTTTCGTATTGGCACATTTTTACTTAACAAATTTGTAATGTTCATATTAGTTGGCATCTTTGTATTACAACTAAATAATTTTTTAAAGTCACCCTCCAGAGTCACTGTCATTAAGCCCATGGAAATGGGGGTTATCCCAGATTCTATAGTGTAAGATGGACAATAGCAATTGCTTGCTACCCTTTGAACAGGATGCTATGTCAATCACAGTACTTTCTACCAGATCTTACTGACCCAGCTACCCAATCGTACTTCTGGAGGGACAGGAAGGGGGAGGGATGGCAGAAATAAATCTCTTCTCCACCCAGGACTGATCTTGGTCCCTCAGCGTGTGAAGCAAGGGCTCTATCAACTTGTTTATAATAAGAAAAAAATTATTAAATAAATATCAAAACAATAAGGCTAGAATGAGCGATAAAACATATTGAGAAGATGAACAAAAGAAGCAATTGCATGGGGGATGGGGGTAAAGGAGTGGAAATAGTGTTTGTTTTTGATTTGATTTGTGAAACTTTAAAACTACATAGCGTAAAATTCAAAATAATTCTGATTTGTCAATACGATCAAAATAAGGAAAAGAGTCAAACATAAAACGACTATCTTGAGAAGTCCTCTTACATTCAGACAACACCATAAACCATCCATTATTGCATACATATTACAATCATCTTTTCACTGTTCCTTTTTGGTTGTTAATTCTTCCCTCATCTTTTCAATCACTGGCTGAAACAGGTCAAAACAAAAAATTCCATTCTCATCAAAATAATTGGCTACACATTTTGATATTGTGGTACTCTTCTCTTTGTTACTCTTCCCATCCTTGAAACTCATCGTCAGATGGTAGGTATCATCATATCTGAAAATTGAAGAATAATAAACATACATGTTATTACAATATAAAAATTGACTACTGTATCTTTTTGACTGAATGTTTACAATAATATGAGAGCAGTTCTCTAAGAAAGATGATTGAATTTTAATATCATAATGATATAGTATTATAGCAATTATCCTTTTTTTCTTTCTGATAAGCAATTCTGATAAGGAGGTATGACTATAAATTCTTTGAGGTAGGAGTAGTACCAAATGAATAAGTTAAAATTACTGTCAAGTATAAGTGGGGCTAATAAACGTAGAGAGCCTTTTCTGAGGACGTTATGTTAAAACTAGAGTTTTTCAATTATCATGGTGCAATTCAACTGACCGCATCGTGTTAGTGGGCAACAAAAACTTAAGAGCAGCATGAGACAGTTTTCAAGACATGAAGCCTGCCCAAAAACCGCATATATGTGTCGTTTTTTTCATTCCATAGATAACTTCCATTTTGCTAATGTTTTAATAATGGCAGAAAAGAATAAAGCGTAGATTATAATCATAATTTTTTTTTTTTTTTGCTCTTTCCTTCTCCTGAACATAATTTCTTTTGCATTGAAATAATAACATTGTTGTGTATCATTTTTTATGATGCCAATGCATGTATATAATTGATAGTCTCACATCTCCAATGAAAGAAAAATACTGTCTTCTTTGTGGAATCTTCAAAATTGAAGTTTCAGACTTAAAAGAATGAAGAGAAAAAGAAGAAGAATTAAAAGTCCAATATGACAATTATACAGCTGTAAATTGGATTTTATTGTATTATCATTCTAGGGTTTAATTCATGCTACATTCAATTATGCTATTTAGCATTGGCCCTCGAGCAAGTTTCATGACTCGTATGGGTGTCCCCGGTGTAAAATAGGATGTGTATAGACAAACTTTTTAAAGTCATCAAATAGTATTTGAATATCATAAAGAAAGTCAAAATTGTACAGGATCCACTCTATGGACCATAAGACCATAACGATCACTTACTTTCGTAAAGAGGATGAGAGGATATACTGTTTATCTGGCTCCATCATTGCTCTGTCCTTCTCCAAAGCCACCAAAAATATGCCTTTCTCAATATAGTTCAGATACACGGTCAAAATACCCATCAGAATGAAATATCTGGGGTTGAAACGTCAAGGATTCATAAAAACTACAACAATCTTATATTACAGGAAATGAGATTATGCTTATGTATCAATAATGATAAATTCGAAGAAAAAAAAAAGGTACGACAAATGATCAACAAAATGTTCTTTTAAAAAATAAAAACAAAACAAAAAATATTTTTATTCAAATCTGATTACTGACATTTGAGCTTGTTTTGATTTTCTCTAAGAAAGACAAATAGACAGTAAAAGCTTGTCAGATTTAGTCCATGTCATTTTCAAGCATCAAAGCATCTAAACTCTGTAACAATAAACCACGATTGAAAACGTAGGGAGAAAGATCATTTTATAATTCAGGCCCTAATGTTTGGAATTCACTCCCCAAAACTGTAGGAGATGTGCTAAACATCACCATTTCAAAATCTAGATTGAAATATTATTTATTTTATGAGAAATATCTTGCTTAGTGCCGTTTATTGTATTGTATTATCTTGGTTTTATCTGTATATGTCAATTGATAGTATGTGTGTTATTAGATTATTGTAATATCTGACTTTATGTCATGATATTATTTCCTATGTAAAGCTCATAGAGAATGACATTGTCATGATTAATCTTGTACTAGTTCTTATAATATCCATCACTGCTTACAGCCAGGTTTTCATTCACATGAGTAAGGGGTTCAAACTGCCTTTTTATTGTGCAGCTATGGTGGTCTAGTGGTATGACACTCGCCTTCAGAAGTTCATGGGTTCGAGTCCTGTGCATGGATGAGTCCTTGGAAAAGGCTCTTTACTCACATTCTCTCACTGTGCTCAGTCCTGTATTGTCCTGCATGTTAAGTGTTGCTGTATGTTAGCGATTCCTTGTAAAACGATTTGAGCATGTTTAAAGGCTATTGGGCTTTATAAAAGCTCAAGTTTGTTATTATATCAAAGTGCATGATGCCAGGCCCAGAGTGTTGCAAAATTGTTATATATATGGTGGTGACATAATGATCAATATCGCTTGATTTTATTAAAAGACATTGAATTACTGAACCGACAGATGCCTCAATAGACTGATAAAAATACAAGACAATTCTTTTTTTCCTTTTAAAATTTGATTCAAATTAGAAAGAAGCACACTATTCATCATTCAAGTGTCACCAATGATATTATTAAGTCTCAAAGACGTGTTTGTAAAGGATACGAGACAACACAGATGAGCAGCACATTGCGAGACTGTGGAAATGGGTTGAGGAAATCCCACACTAAGGCAAACATGGCAAACCCAATGGCAATGGTGCAGATGAATAGCCGGCCATCCATCAACCTATGGGATTCATGGAATCCTAATTCATTTACCAATACCTGCAATAGAAAAAAATAAATAAATAAATAAAAAGGAGGAGGGGGGGGGGGGAGATGAGAATGAATGAAGTCAATAAACTGTTGAGTGTCATATCTTGTGGCTCTCTTCATTAATCAACTACTATACATTCACCGTCGCCATCGGAAGTACTATTGGTGACATTGTTTTACTACAAGGTAATGCCAGTTTGTTGGGGTCGGGGGAGGGGGGGGGGTTGTTTTTTTTGGTTCCATTTAATTATTTGCTTTAAAAAAACTATTTACTATGTCCAAATCGAGATTTAATAAAGCTGTCAAAGTATACTTTTTAAATTAAATTTTTCCAGATTAAAATACAATCAAAACGTTACATTACAACGAGCTGAATTCACTAGAGACAAACCTGAATGCTTATGAGTTATATCTGACAATGTATAAAATGTTTTATTCTTTAATTCACTATGTTAGATTAATTAAAATTACAACATCAAAAACAAACAAAACAAAAATAATAACAATAACAGCAATGATGCATTTTATAATGATGAAATTTATAAAATTCAATTTATTAGATAATTGAAAATAAAACAGAGGTTTTTAAATTTTTAAGGAAAAAACCTTAACTTAAGTTATATAATCTTAACCATATTCAGAAACCATATCATATCATCGCAATTTATTCAAATTTTAAAACTGATCCTAAATTATTTGCATGAACTTATAATATATTCAATATACAAATCAGTTCACATATTTTACTACTTTCATGCCATACACTTATACCACCTAGTTATCTGCCTACTACTACTACTACTATTACTACTACTACTACTACTACTACTACTACTACTAATAATAATAATAATAATAATAATAATAATAATAATAATAATAATAACAACAATAATAATAATAATCCATTATTCTAATTAAATATTCAACCTCAGTCTGAAATATTCAAATTTTTATTTTTAAATTTGGTTAAATGTTGACATCTACTTACCCTTTTGGCTCCATCATCCAGGGTGTTTTTCAGTGCACTGGAGTCCCACTTGTCAATTTTAATTGGTTTCTCATCTGTAGAAGCCTGTGAAATTAAATGAGGACACTTGTACTTGTAACATAGGAAGCCGACAAAACAATCTGCATTTTTATATTTTTAAATGTTATTTCAATTTCAAGAAACAAAGTAGGAATAAACACTAAATGCATGACTTTATGGGTTGTTATATTTTATTTCTTTAGAATTGATAGAGTGTAATTTGAATTTAGTCAGAATCCTTTTCTAAGTATAAGTAAGATACCAATATTCTAACCAAATGTCTTGAAATTTTATCATTTTTGGGTCACAAAGAAACCTGGAGGAGACATTCCAAATTTGGCCAAATGTGGCCTCTAAAAATCTGTATAGATAATATCAGATAACCAATTCGATCTAAAAGAACCAAATGTGTAAAAATCAGCGACTACATTTCAGAGCAGAAAGATCTGCCGTATGGCATGCCACAGGACTCAGTCCTTGGACTCATTTCTCTTCATAGAGCCATTATCCTATATTATTGCTTCCCATAATTTTCTCCAGCACATCTCTGCAGATGACTCTCAGATATATATAAATTGTTATCTTTTTCTGATATATTCAAGACACAATTCGGCGTTTTCAAAAATCTATGATTGACATTAACAACTAGATGATTCAAACTCCAACTAAACGAATATATTTGAGCGGCAAAAACACACAAAGGAAGAGAAGTGGTTCTTCTTTCTTCTTCCTTCTTCTTGTTCTTCTTCTTTTTCTTTTTAATATTATCATCATCATCATCATCATCATCATCATTTATCACTTTTTCCCTCATACAATATTTTTTCCCTATTTTATGAGTACAAGTAAAAAGTTGCTTCAAGTGATTATAGATTAATATAAATCTGAAATTAGATCTGTAAATGGTCTGTAATTTAAGTTTATGCCCTTTACTAATTTAGTTTCATCCCATAATAGCAGCTAGCTATTGTTTTATTTGTGGCATATGCGAGTAATGTAAACAAAACATGACAGGAGTACACAGTGTGTTATACATTCAATATAAGTTGTCTGCTAGCGGTGAAGGTCATGAATCTAATGCGGCGAGACTGTAGCTCTCTCTCTCTCTCTCTCTCTCTCTCTTCTCTCTCTCTCTCTCTCTCTCTCTCTCTCTCTCTCTCTCTCTCTCTCTCTCTCTCTCTCTCTCTCTTGGCAGCAGATGGTGGATGGGGTGACTATGATTTTACATTTAAAAACATTTCTGGTATCGCTGGTCATAATACATATCAAAGCTAATCACTCAAGTCTGTTTCGTACATATATAGGATGAACCAACAACAACAAAAATGCCAACATTCGAAACATATTTTTTATGGCTTTAAACACGTCAAATCGAAACATATTTTTCATGGCTTTAAACACGTCAAATCGGCAATCTGTTTACAACAAACTCAAGGAAATAATTTTGGGTGAGATGGTTCGCAGATTACTCAAATTCCAAATAGGCAAAAAATTGTAATATTAGTATTAGTATTCGAGTAACAGATGGTGCCCTTGATACCTGGAGGGACAGATAATCGGGGCATTACTGAAAGTGAGAAGTCTTTTCAAAGATTAGTAGAATAGCTTTGTGAATAGGTCAAATGACAATGAGTGATTAGTCACCACGGGTGTCGAGATTACGGTTAGGTAAGTTGTAAGGCTAGTCTTATTGAGTATTGGGAAAAATAATATTCATTTATTTTATTAAATTTCATCAATCATCATCAACAATCCAATTTCCAATTCCAATCAAGTTCAAAACTGATGTTGTGAACGGATTTCTCCATCTAGTTCACGATAGGTAAATTATAGGAAATAATACCTCGATACCTCGATACCTCTTCTTCGCGTTGAAGGCTATGCCTGTAATACCCGTTCTGCACTATCTCTAATATTATTATAATAAAGAAAAAGACTCCACCGAAGTGGGCGTTCTCCATATATATAAAGGACATATATGGGCGGTTAAAAACTGCTCTAAAGCACATCGGGAATCGTCCCAGTAAAATATTATTTTAAAACATACCGATTGATGGCGGATCGGACAATTATCTTAATATTAATAGTAACTTAAAACTTAAGTCAAAGAGAAAAGAATGAAGGGTGTTGCGAGCTTTTATAGGATAGACACGATGACGTCACGTTTAAGTGATAGACAATGAACAAACACAACATTAAGATTACTCACAACAGCTCGATCAACACACGACAGTCATAGTGTCATAGTAGTCATATCATAACAAAACATTTAATTTACAATTTACAACAACATAAACTATCAATAATTAGTGACATAAAATCTTCCCCACACTGAACCCAAACTTTCCCAGATTCCCAATTTCCGAGAGACTGGAGACTCTAATTCTAATACTCTAATTCTTAATGTCTGTGTCAGATCTGCAGTTAATCACTTAAACTTTAAGTTTATTAAACCAAGAGTTAAAGTTAACACGATACTCAGACTCAGACTCAAGTGTCAAGAGTCAGACAGAAGATTGATACAATTACAATATCTCTTAGGATAAATCAGGACATGGAAGAAATTAAGTTGTCTGCTGAACCATAATATGACAATGACAGCAGTAGTGACAGGAGTAACGGTATCAGTTATAGTCAGTAACAGTGACAGCAAACAGACATATATTCATTAATTCATCATATATTGGCCAGCCTACTAAAAAATCGGTATGGGTAAGAACCGGCATATATCGACTGTAATTCGAACAAAAGCCGGACACTTAAAAACCGAACACGCCTTTAAATTTTAATGTTGATAAAATATGTTGCAAATGTTACATCTGATGGTGATTGTGTAGGAAATTTACACGTATTAATTGAAAAACATTACTAACGTATGTCAGAAAAACAAAACTTACGGAAGGTGCCATTTTGAACGTAATCGTAATGATGAGAAGGAAAAAAAAGGACGAAATCGAATAATGTGCTTATTTCGTGTCGTAAATGTATGGATGAAATTAATGTTATTTATTGTGATCAGCACCTATTTTTGATACCCATAAATCAATAAACTTTTTATAGTCTTTGGTAGGAAAACAATTTTACTCAGAAAAAAAATCTCAGTCAATTTTAAATTTTGAGATTAAAATCGATACAGTATTAAACAGATTGTACTCGAACAACAAAATATCAGAAAAGAACACGTAGAGTATGAAAACAAGTGATTCCATGCAATTTGAGTCATATTTTCATGTAATCTCTTTGCATATTCCGGGTTGATCAGCCTTTTTGTCACATTAATTTGAAGATGTCAAAAAGATACATTTTTGTTCGTAGTTTGAATAATAATAATAATGATAATAATAATAATAATAATAATAATAATAATAATAATAATAATAATAATAATAATAATAATAATAATAATAATAATAATAATAATAATAATAATAATAATAATAATAAATTATTATTATTGTTATTATTATTATTATTATTATTATTATTATTATTATTATTATTATTATTATTATTATTATTATTATTATTACTATTACCAACTCAAAAAAGTCAGATCAATAGCAATCTAGAGAGCATTGATCAGATCCAATGCTATCTATACACATGCCGACTCGCCGGGGATCTGGCGTGGAAACCAGAAGGCCCACGAGTCTCGCTGATAGCACTTTAACTCTCTCTCTCTCTCTCTCTCTCTCTCTCTCTCTCTCTCTCTCTCTCTCTCTCTCTCTCTCTCTCTCTCTCTCTCTCTCTTTTTTTTTTTTTCTTTTTCTTTCTCTATCCCCTCCCTCTCTCTCTCTCTCTCTCTCTCTCTCTCTCTCTCTCTCTCTCTCTCTCTCTCTCTCTCTCTCTCTCTCTCTCTCTTTCTTTCTCTATCCCCCCCTCTCTCTCTCTCTCTCTTTCTCTCTCTCTCTCTCTCTCTCTCTCTCTCTCTCTCTCTCTCTTTTCTTCTTTCTCTATCCCCCCCCTCTCTCTCTCTCTCTCTCTCTCTCTCTCTATATATATATATATATATATATATATATATATATATATATATATATATATATATATATATATATAGAATACAAATTGTCACTCACATTTTTTGTGGCCGAGACGTTTGTTTCTGTGTCTCTTTACACGTCCTCAGTCGGCGTAATAATGTCCGAAGGAAAAATTCTTACTCCAAACGAATTGCTTGTTCTTGGTTCTTGGATATATATAATAATAATAATAATAATAATAATAATAATAATAATAAT